>NC_143028.1:81197500-81512500 GCF_057628025.1 Oncorhynchus mykiss
CTCACACATCAAAGGTATAGGAGGTTATGATATGAATGATCCGCTCCACTGAATGAGACGAGAAGAGGGTACAGGGTAGCAACAGTGTGACTTTCCTAACCGGCTCCGCCATAAATATAAAAGCATCACTTCGTCCTCATGACTATTAGCACTCGTATGACAGCTGACAGAGGTGAAATGAAAAAAAACGCAGCGGAGTGCCTTACTAGGCTATTCAAATTATAATACGAACCGCTGTCATCTGTTAGGCAAGATATGTGGGTAACGTTAGTTATGTATTAGGACAGCTTCCGTGTCCTATCTGTGCCCACAGCGGGCTGTGTTTCAGGAGAAGGGAGACCAGAGCAAGCGCATTGAGGCGGAGATGCAGCCTTTATAATGAGTGTGAGAAGTTGATAGTCAGTTTGCGCTATGAAAATCACGTCCCCGATGGGCCCCAAAATATATTTTGTCGCATGTTTTTGAGTAGCCTCGTATTTGTGGGCTAAGGAACCATGCACCGGTTGCTTGAATTTCTGCAAATATTATTGGTTTGACTCGAATCGTGTTGTTACTTTTATTTTTGGAAATAGGGGTAGGCCTATGGGATAAATGTTTTGTGTATTTTTTGTGACTATCCTACACGTGTGACTACAATCAATGCAAATCAGAAATACACAAAACGAGACAAAATTACTCAGCAATGACCGAACTTTGAAAGTTATTCCAAAACTTTGAATGAACATGAAATTGTTTAAATGCACTACATAGATGTGCATATTAGTCCATGTTCCTAACGCGCTTACTGGACTGCAAAGGGAACAAACGGTACAACATAACAACACCATGTAAAATGTATCTCGCATTATTTCAAAACGTGTATCCTCACCCTCTGGGAGGGGGTGGGGGTGGGGGGGGTAGCCTACCAAGATACAGTATATAAAGTCACCATCCTTTGTTGTTGTTGTTTATGACCAAGATGTCTCCTTACCTTTGGCGGTCCTGGGTTGGCTGTCTATCCACGGAGCTAAAGATCCTGTCGAAGTAGGAAAAGAGGCCCTAAAAAGTTGATTTAGTGACTTTTTTCCATTGCGTACCAATGGAAGAACAAAGTGGGCGCATTATGGCGGATGCAGCAGTATCCCATGGCACCCGATTCCCTATTTAGTGCATAACTTTTGACCAGGACTCATAAGGCTCTAGGTCAAACAAATTAGTGCACTATATTAGAAAATAGGATGCCATTTGGGAAGTACATTGTGGTTTCATTGACCGAAGAAGACCGTGAGATCCGTCCCACTAGAAAAAAAAGAGTGTGGGGTTTGAGGGAACATAAGCACATTAAAAGGTTTATTACAGCTGCATATTGGTCATACTATATAGGCTATTAATGTCCACAGTTTGGCCTTTGGAGACGCAGCTATCATTGTGGTCTACCACAAGTGCTAATGACGCTGCAAGTTCTATAAACACAGTAATAGAATTCAAAAGCATTTGATTTAGTGTCCCCATCTTGCAATAATGCATTGGATATTAAACCCGGCTACTGTGTCTCTTGGAAGTAGTATAGGTTTTCCAAAGACGTCTCATAACGGCCCACTTTTAGCACAACACACACCTACCTGTTTATGAACTTAGATCAGGATCTATGGTATGCTGAAACAGGTTGTGTCAACAAACAAAACAACAACAACTCAAACACTCCAATCTAATGATATTATAGGTCTTCTCTGGTACAATTATTTCTGACGCATGAAGACTTCTCTCTGGCAAGCATGGTGTGTGTGTGTGTGCGTGTGTGTCACCGCAGATGTTACACTGTCTGTTTCAGAGTGATATCTCTCTCTCTCTGGCAGGCATGGTGTGTGTGTGTGTAACGGATGTGAAACGGCTAGCTTAGTTAGCGTGGGCGCTAAATAGCGTTTCAATCAGTGACGTCACTTGCTCTGAGACCTTGAAGTAGTAGTTCCCCTTGCTCTGCAAGGGCCGCGGCTTTTGTGGAGCGATGGGTAACGATGCTTCGAGGGTGACTGTTGATGTGTGCAGAAGGTCCCTAGTTCGCGCCCGGGTATGGGCGAGGGGACGGTTTAAATTTGTACTGTTACATTGATGCTGTTGACCCGGATTACTGGTTGCTGCGGAAAAAGGAGGAAGGTCAAAAGGGGGGTGAGTGTAACGGATGTGAAACGGCTAGCTTAGTTAGCGTGGGCGCTAAATAGCGTTTCAATCAGTGACGTCACTTGCTCTGAGACCTTGAAGTAGTAGTTCCCCTTGCTCTGCAAGGGCCGCGGCTTTTGTGGAGCGATGGGTAACGATGCTTCGAGGGTGACTGTTGATGTGTGCAGAAGGTCCCTAGTTCGCGCCCGGGTATGGGCGAGGGGACGGTATAAATTTGTACTGTTACATGTGTGTGTGTGTGTGTGTGTGTGTGTCACCGCAGATGTTACACTGTCTGTTTCAGAGTGATATCTCTCTCTCTCTGGCAGGCATGGTGTGTGTGTGTGTGTGTGTGTGTCATCGCAGATGAAACAGACAGTGTCCCCACTACATCTCATCATATATTCTCTATATAATGCATTACTGTCCCCACTACATCTCATCATATACTCCCTACATAGTGCACTACTGTCCCCACTACATCTCATCATATATTCCCTATATAGTGCACTACTGTCCTCACTACATCTCATCATATATTCCCTATATAGTACACTACTGTCCCCACTACATCTCATCATATATTCCCTATATAGTGCACTACTATTCCCACTACATCTCATCATATATTCCCTATATAGTACACTACTGTCCCCACTACATCTCATCATATATTCCCTATATAGTGCACTACTGTCCTCACTACATCCCCTTCCGTCCACAATAAAACCACCTGTTTGAAATGCTAACATATGGCCTGGTTCGTCTCTCAGCGGTTAAGGGCCAGTTTCCCAGTTCGTCTCTCCCTGCTCAGCGGTTAAGGGCCAGTTTCCCAGTTCGTCTCTCCCTGCTCAGCGGTTAAGGGCCAGTTTCCCAGTTCGTCTCTCCCTGCTCAGCGGTTAAGGGCCAGTTTCCCAGTTCGTCTCTCCCTGCTCAGCGGTTAAGGGCCAGTTTCCCAGATCGTCTCTCCCTGCTCAGCGGTTAAGGGCCAGTTTCCCAGTTTGTCTCTCCCTGCTCAGCGGTTAAGGGCCAGTTTCCCAGTTCGTCTCTCAGCGGTTAAGGGCCAGTTTCCCAGTTCGTCTCTCCCTGCTCAGCGGTTAAGGGCCAGTTTCCCAGTTCGTCTCTCAGCGGTTAAGGGCCAGTTTCCCAGTTCGTCTCTCCCTGCTCAGCGGTTAAGGGCCAGTTTCCCAGTTCGTCTCTCCCTGCTCAGCGGTTAAGGGCCAGTTTCCCAGTTCGTCTCTCCCTGCTCAGCGGTTAAGGGCCAGTTTCCCAGTTCGTCTCTCCCTGTTCAGCGGTTAAGGGCCAGTTTCCCAGTTCGCCTCTCCCTGCTCAGCGGTTAAGGGCCAGTTTCCCAGTTCGTCTCTCCCTGCTCAGCGGTTAAGGGCCAGTTTCCCAGTTCGTCTCTCCCTGCTCAGCGGTTAAGGGCCAGTTTCCCAGTTCGTCTCTCCCTGCTCAGCGGTTAAGGGCCAGTTTCCCAGTTCGTCTCTCCCTGCTCAGCGGTTAAGGGCCAGTTTCCCAGTTCGTCTCTCCCTGCTCAGCGGTTAAGGGCCAGTTTCCCAGTTCGTCTCTCAGCGGTTAAGGGCCAGTTTCCCAGTTCGTCTCTCCCTGCTCAGCGGTTAAGGGCCAGTTTCCCAGTTCGTCTCTCAGCGGTTAAGGGCCAGTTTCCCAGTTCGTTTCTCCCTGCTCAGCGGTTAAGGGCCAGTTTCCCAGTTTGTCTCTCCCTGCATAGCGGTTAAGGGCCAGTTTCCCAGTCCGTCTTTCCCTGCTCAGCGGTTAAGGGCCAGTTTCCCAGTTCGTCTCTCCCTGCTCAGCGGTTAAGGGCCAGTTTCCCAGTTCGTCTCTCCCTGCTCAGCGGTTAAGGGCCAGTTTCCCAGTTCGTCTCTCCCTGCTCAGCGGTTAAGGGCCAGTTTCCCAGTTCGCCTCTCCCTGCTCAGCGGTTAAGGGCCAGTTTCCCAGTTCGTCTCTCCCTGCTCAGCGGTTAAGGGCCAGTTTCCCAGTTCGCCTCTCCCTGCTCAGCGGTTAAGGGCCAGTTTCCCAGTTCGTCTCTCCCTGCTCAGCGGTTAAGGGCCAGTTTCCCAGTTCGTCTCTCAGCGGTTAAGGGCCAGTTTCCCAGTTCGTCTCTCCCTGCTCAGCGGTTAAGGGCCAGTTTCCCAGTTCGTCTCTCAGCGGTTAAGGGCCAGTTTCCCAGTTCGTTTCTCCCTGCTGAGCGGTTAAGGGCCAGTTTCCCAGTTCGTCTCTCCCTGCTCAGCGGTTAAGGGCCAGTTTCCCAGTTCGTCTCTCCCTGCTCAGCGGTTAAGGGCCAGTTTCCCAGTTCGTCTCTCCCTGCTCAGCGGTTAAGGGCCAGTTTCCCAGTTCGTCTCTCCCTGCTCAGCGGTTAAGGGCCAGTTTCCCAGTTCGTCTCTCCCTGCTCAGCGGTTAAGGGCCAGTTTCCCAGTTCGTCTCTCCCTGCTCAGCGGTTAAGGGCCAGTTTCCCAGTTCGTCTCTCAGCGGTTAAGGGCCAGTTTCCCAGTTCGTCTCTCCCTGCTAAGCGGTTAAGGGCCAGTTTCCCAGTTAGTCTCTCAGCGGTTAAGGGCCAGTTTCCCAGTTCGTTTCTCCCTGCTCAGCGGTTAAGGGCCAGTTTCCCAGTTTGTCTCTCCCTGCTCAGCGGTTAAGGGCCAGTTTCCCAGTTCGTCTCTCCCTGCATAGCGGTTAAGGGCCAGTTTCCCAGTTCGTCTCTCCCTGCTCAGCGGTTAAGGGCCAGTTTCCCAGTTCGTCTCTCCCTGCTCAGCGGTTAAGGGCCAGTTTCCCAGTTCGTCTCTCCCTGCTCAGCGGTTAAGGGCCAGTTTCCCAGTTCGTCTCTCCCTGCTCAGCGGTTAAGGGCCAGTTTCCCAGTTCGTCTCTCCCTGCTCAGCGGTTAAGGGCCAGTTTCCCAGTTCGTCTCTCCCTGCTCAGCGGTTAAGGGCCAGTTTCCCAGTTCGTCTCTCCCTGCTCAGCGGTTAAGGGCCAGTTTCCCAGTTCGTCTCTCCCTGCTCAGCGGTTAAGGGCCAGTTTCCCAGTTCGTCTCTCCCAGCTCAGCGGTTAAGGGCCAGTTTCCCAGTTCGTCTCTCCCAGCTCAGCGGTTAAGGGCCAGTTTCCCAGTTCGTCTCTCCCTGCTCAGCGGTTAAGGGCCAGTTTCCCAGTTCGTCTCTCCCTGCTCAGCGGTTAAGGGCCAGTTTCCCAGTTCGTCTCTCCCTGCTCAGCGGTTAAGGGCCAGTTTCCCAGTTCGTCTCTCCCTGCTCAGCGGTTAAGGGCCAGTTTCCCAGTTCGTCTCTCCCAGCTCAGCGGTTAAGGGCCAGTTTCCCAGACGCAGATTAAACAGACTAGATCCTGGGACCAACATGCTTTTTCATTGGCATCTTCTCCTGCGTACAATACCCTTGATGTAGTTGGTGCCGTGTGGGTGTAAAGGATCCCCCCCCCCCATCACTTTATTTTGATAATCCAGAATTTCCATCTGTAGATGTCGTAGTATCAACAAACTATCTGTTGATATATAACTGCTTGCTCAGGTTATGGTTAGGGTAAGAATAAGGGTTTTGGGTTACAGCTAGGGTTAGTTGAAATGTTACTGATAGTCCATCGGACGACACTCTAGACTATCCAAATAGTGTTACGGATTTGTTGTTGTTGTTGTTGTATTCTCCCCACACAGCCGCCAATTTATACCGGTGCTATTATCCAAAGCAACTTAGTCATACGTACATACATTTTTCGTACGGGTTTCCCCCGGCGGGAGTCGAACCCACAACCTTTGACGTATATAAGCTCCATTCTAGAACAACTGAGTCACAAATCGAAATAATATAGATATATATTTTTAAAGGAAATCAAGTCTGAATTAAATTCCACCTTGTACATTTTTACTATTACATTTTAAACATACTCTTAAACGTTGTAATAGTAGAATGTACAAGGTGCGATTTCTAAATTGGCTCGTGCATCATCAGTTCCTCTGGTCATTAGAGAGATATTTATAACTTGTCAGAAATCTCCAGATCAAATAGCTAACGTTTTTTGTTGTAGTTCCTTTAACCCATAGATAGTGTTGTTCCTTTAGCCCATAGATAGTGTTGTAGTTCCTTTAGCCCATAGATAGTGTTGTAGTTCCTTTAGCCCATAGATAGTGTTGTAGTTCCTTTAGCCCATAGATAGTGTTGTAGTTCCTTTAGCCCATAGTGTTGTAGTTCCTTTAACCCATAGATAGTGTTGTAGGTCCTTTAGCCCATAGATAGTGTTGTAGTTCCTTTAGCCCATAGATAGTGTTGTAGTTCCTTTAGCCCATAGATAGTGTTGTAGTTCCTTTAGCCCATAGATAGTGTTGTAGTTCCTTTAGCCCATAGATAGTGTTGTAGTTCCTTTAGCCCATAGATAGTGTTGTAGTTCCTTTAGCCCATAGATAGTGTTGTAGTTCCTTTAGCCCATAGATAGTGTTGTAGTTCCTTTAGCCCATAGATAGTGTTGTAGTTCCTTTAGCCCATAGATAGTGTTGTAGGTCCTTTAGCCCATAGATAGTGTTGTAGTTCCTTTAGCCCATAGATAGTGTTGTAGGTCCTTTAGCCCATAGATAGTGTTGTAGTTCCTTTAGCCCATAGATAGTGTTGTAGTTCCTTTAGCCCATAGATAGTGTTGTAGTTCCTTTAGCCCATAGATAGTGTTGTAGTTCCTTTAGCCCATAGATAGTGTTGTAGTTCCTTTAGCCCATAGATAGTGTTGTAGTTCCTTTAGCCCATAGATAGTGTTGTAGTTCCTTTAGCCCATAGATAGTATTGTAGTTCCTTTAGCCCATAGATAGTGTTGTAGTTCCTTTAGCCCATATATAGTGTTGTAGTTCCTTTAGCCCATAGATAGTGTTGTAGTTCCTTTAGCCCATAGATAGTGTTGTAGGTCCTTTAGCCCATAGATAGTGTTGTAGTTCCTTTAACCCATAGATAGTGTTGTAGTTCCTTTAGCCCATAGATAGTGTTGTAGTTCCTTTAGCCCATAGATAGTGTTGTAGTTCCTTTAGCCCATAGATAGTGTTGTAGTTCCTTTAGCCCATAGATAGTGTTGTAGTTCCTTTAGCCCATAGATAGTGTTGTAGTTCCTTTAGCCCATAGATAGTGTTGTAGGTCCTTTAGCCCATAGATAGTGTTGTAGTTCCTTTAGGCCATAGATAGTGTTGTAGTTTCTTTAGCCCTTAGGTAGTGTTGTAGTTCCTTTAGGCTACCTGCCTAGGCTACCGATAGGCTACCTACCTCTAACCGATTGGCTACCTGCCTGTTTATCTGACTCTAACCAATAGGCTACCTGCCTGTTTTACTGACTCTAACCAATAGGCTACCTGCCTGTTTAACTGACTAACCGATAGGCTACCTGCCTGTTTATCTGACTCTAACCAATAGGCTACCTGCCTGTTTTACTGACTCTAACCAATAGGCTACCTGCCTGTTTTACTGACTCTAACCGATTGGCTACCTGCCTGTTTAACTGACTCTAACCAATAGGCTACCTGCCTGTTTAACTGACTCTAACCGATTGGCTACCTGCCTGTTTTACTGACTCTAACCAATAGGCTACCTGCCTGTTTTACTGACTCTAACCGATTGGCTACCTGCCTGTTTAACTGACTCTAACCGATTGGCTACCTGCCTGTTTAACTGACTCTAACCGATTGGCTACCTGCCTGTTTAACTGACTCTAACCGATTGGCTACCTGCCTGTTTAACTGACTCTAACCGATTGGCTACCTGCCTGTTTTACTGACTCTAACCAATAGGCTACCTGCCTGTTTTACTGACTCTAACCGATTGGCTACCTGCCTGTTTAACTGACTCTAACCGATTGGCTACCTGCCTGTTTAACTGACTCTAACCGATTGGCTAACTGACTCTAACCAAAAGGCTACCTGCCTGTTTATCTGACTCTAACCAATAGGCTACCTGCCTGTTTTACTGACTCTAACCAATAGGCTACCTGCCTGTTTTACTGACTCTAACCGATTGGCTACCTGCCTGTTTAACTGACTCTAACCAATAGGCTACCTGCCTGTTTAACTGACTCTAACCGATTGGCTACCTGCCTGTTTTACTGACTCTAACCAATAGGCTACCTGCCTGTTTTACTGACTCTAACCGATTGGCTACCTGCCTGTTTAACTGACTCTAACCGATTGGCTACCTGCCTGTTTAACTGACTCTAACCGATTGGCTACCTGCCTGTTTAACTGACTCTAACCGATTGGCTACCTGCCTGTTTAACTGACTCTAACCGATTGGCTACCTGCCTGTTTTACTGACTCTAACCAATAGGCTACCTGCCTGTTTTACTGACTCTAACCGACTGTTTAACTGACTCTAACCGATTGGCTACCTGCCTGTTTAACTGACTCTAACCGATTGGCTAACTGACTCTAACCAAAAGGCTACCTGCCTGTTTTACTGACCCTAACCAATAGGCTACCTGCCTGTTTAACTGACTCTATCCAATAGGCTACCTGCCTGTTTAACTGACTCTAACCGATTGGCTACCTGCCTGTTTTACTGACTCTAACCAATAGGCTACCTGCCTGTTTTACTGACTCTAACCGATTGGCTACCTGCCTGTTTAACTGACTCTAACCGATTGGCTACCTGCCTGTTTAACTGACTCTAACCGATTGGCTACCTGCCTGTTTTACTGACTCTAACCAATAGGCTACCTGCCTGTTTTACTGACTCTAACCGATTGGCTACCTGCCTGTTTAACTGACTCTAACCGATTGGCTACCTGCCTGTTTAACTGACTCTAACCAATAGGCTACCTGCCTGTTTTACTGACTCTAACCGATTGGCTACCTGCCTGTTTAACTGACTCTAACCAATAGGCTACCTGCCTGTTTAACTGACTCTAACCGATTGTTTTACTGACTCTAACCAATAGGCTACCTGCCTGTTTTACTGACTCTAACCGATTGGCTACCTGCCTGTTTAACTGACTCTAACCGATTGGCTACCTGCCTGTTTAACTGACTCTAACCGATTGGCTACCTGCCTGTTTAACTGACTCTAACCGATTGGCTACCTGCCTGTTTAACTGACTCTAACCGATTGGCTACCTGCCTGTTTAACTGACTCTAACCAATAGGCTACCTGCCTGTTTTACTGACTCTAACCGACTGTTTAACTGACTCTAACCGATTGGCTACCTGCCTGTTTAACTGACTCTAACCGATTGGCTAACTGACTCTAACCAAAAGGCTACCTGCCTGTTTTACTGACCCTAACCAATAGGCTACCTGCCTGTTTAACTGACTCTATCCAATAGGCTACCTGCCTGTTTAACTGACTCTAACAGATTGGCTACCTGCCTGTTTTACTGACTCTAACCAATAGGCTACCTGCCTGTTTTACTGACTCTAACCGATTGGCTACCTGCCTGTTTAACTGACTCTAACCGATTGGCTACCTGCCTGTTTAACTGACTCTAACCGATTGGCTACCTGCCTGTTTTACTGACTCTAACCAATAGGCTACCTGCCTGTTTTACTGACTCTAACCGATTGGCTACCTGCCTGTTTAACTGACTCTAACCGATTGGCTACCTGCCTGTTTAACTGACTCTAACCAATAGGCTACCTGCCTGTTTAACTGACTCTAACCAATAGGCTACCTGCCTGTTTAACTGCTGCCTGCTGTGGATCTATGGTTTCTTTGCAAGAAAGGGAAAAACACAAACATCTGTAATTTCTCCATTCCTTCCGTTCCTTTATTTCACCAAAAATAGCAGTTTTCTCCTTTATTCTTGTTCCCGAAAACATTTGTTTACAACAGACACTTAAAAAAAAGGGGGGAAAGAAAGAAGGTAGACACAACTGAATGTTAATTCTTACCCACAGAATAATCCACTGTACTGTCTGCAAACAGAGCTGGTTTTGTCAACACTATTTTGGTACAGAGTAGGTTGAGGTTAACTAATAAACTCATGTTATAACCCATAGGATAGTCACTGGAGATCGGACAGGATGAATTGGACAGAGCAGGAGAAACACTTTACTATGTAAATGTTGGGTTTTCATTGAAGTTTGGAGCTAGATGTGCTCGGTTTCTGAAATGGCACCCTATTCTTCTATAGTGCACTAGCTTTGCTCAGAGCGGCATTGGGCCCTGGTCAACAGTAGTGCACTAGCTTTGCTCAGAGCGCCATTGGGCCCTGGTCAACAGTAGTGCACTAGCTTTGCTCAGAGCGCCATTGGGCCCTGGTCAACAGTAGTGCACTAGCTTTGCTCAGAGCGCCATTGGGCCCTGGTCAACAGTAGTGCACTAGCTTTGCTCAGAGCGCCATTGGGCCCTGGTCAACAGTAGTGCACTAGCTTTGCTCAGAGCGCCATTGGGCCCTGGTCAACAGTAGTGCACTAGCTTTGCTCAGAGTGGCATTGGGCCCTGGTCAACAGTAGTGCACTAGCTTTGCTCAGAGTGGCATTGGGCCCTGGTCAACAGTAGTGCACTAGCTTTGCTCAGAGTGGCATTGGGCCCTGGTCAACAGTAGTGCACTAGCTTTGCTCAGAGTGGCATTGGGCCCTGGTCAACAGTAGTGCACTAGCTTTGCTCAGAGTGGCATTGGGCCCTGGTCAACAGTAGTGCACTAGCTTTGCTCAGAGCGCCATTGGGCCCTGGTCAACAGTAGTGCACTAGCTTTGCTCAGAGCGCCATTGGGCCCTGGTCAACAGTAGTGCACTAGCTTTGCTCAGAGCGGCATTGGGCCCTGGTCAACAGTAGTGCACTAGCTTTGCTCAGAGCGCCATTGGGCCCTGGTCAACAGTAGTGCACTAGCTTTGCTCAGAGCGCCATTGGGCCCTGGTCAACAGTAGTGCACTAGCTTTGCTCAGAGCGGCATTGGGCCCTGGTCAACAGTAGTGCACTAGCTTTGCTCAGAGCGCCATTGGGCCCTGGTCAACAGTAGTGCACTAGCTTTGCTCAGAGCGCCATTGGGCCCTGGTCAACAGTAGTGCACTAGCTTTGCTCAGAGCGCCATTGGGCCCTGGTCAACAGTAGTGCACTATGTATAGAATAGGATGGCATTTGGGACATAGCCCCCTCTTCTACAGTGTGGCTGTTCCTCCCTCTTCTATAGTGTGGCTGTTCCTCCCTCTTCTACAGTGTGGCTGTTCCTCCCTCTTCTACAGTGTGGCTGTTCCTCCCTCTTCTACAGTCTGGCTGTTCCTCCCTCTTCTACAGTCTGGCTGTTCCTCCCTCTTCTACAGTGTGGCTGTTCCTCCCTCTTCTACAGTCTGGCTGTTCCTCCCTCTTCTACAGTGTGGCTGTTCCTCCCTCTTCTACAGTGTGGCTGTTCCTCCCTCTTCTACAGTGTGGCTGTTCCTCCCTCTTCTACAGTCTGGCTGTTCCTCCCTCTTCTACAGTGTGGCTGTTCCCGGTCCTATGCCTCTGCAGTTGTGGGCAGAACTCCAACGTACAGAGTCTTCCCGTCCAGCGTCTTCATTGACCACTCTGCTGGGATTTCTGAAACACATATACAAATGATTGAAAAGTATGAAGGAAGACAATCTGCTGGCATCTTTAAGGAGGTAAAAACTGTAAGAAATTAAGAAAATAAAAGAATGAGAGGAGTCTGTCAAAGGTCGGTCTCCACTACGTGAAACTAGATCATTTCATTCTGAGGGGTTTGAAATCACATGTTGTAGGGCTGCCGACCACCGACTGCTCTGTTAAACTCTCTTATGCACGTTACTCTGTTAACTTCCATGCATTGTTGTGTTTCCAGGTAGTGCTGTCTTGTGTTTCTAGGTAGTGCTGTCTCATGTTTCTAGGTAGTGCTGTCTCGTGTTTCCTAGGTAGTGCTGTCTCGTGTTTCCTAGGTAGTGCTGTCTCGTGTTTCCTAGGTAGTGCTGTCTCGTGTTTCCTAGGTAGTGCTGTCTCGTGTTTCCTAGGTAGTGCTGTCTCGTGTTTCCTAGGTAGTGCTGTCTCGTGTTTCCTAGGTAGTGCTGTCTCGTGTTTCCTAGGTAGTGCTGTCTCGTGTTTCCTAGGTAGTGCTGTCTCGTGTTTCCTAGGTAGTGCTGTCTTCTGTTTCCTAGGTAGTGTTGTGTTGAATTTCTAGGTAAAAAATACACTCCTATTTTGGAATTAAATGTTGCCCATTTACATCACATATGTTGCCTGACTACAGCTAGCTACCCAGCTAGCTACCCACTACCCACGTATTGACATCTACCTAACATAACATTCGTTTTAGGTCATCTTTGTTTATTCGGCTAGCTAGCTAGAGTACTACGTTTCACATACAGTATATCTAGCTGATAATTAGGAAGTAAAACGGTTTGCTTTGTGTCCATCTTGTTGGGTCTCTATTGTTGCCATTGTCCTGGCTGGAAGAAGGGTCAGTGGAGTGGGGAGGTGCAGTGGGAGGTAAACACAGCAGGGCGAGTGCCAGTGCCTCTCAAGAGAACGCACTCGGAGCGCGAGAGTGTGGCGCAAGGTAGCCTGCATATTGAGAAACACCCATTTTGTCTCATGCTTAAAATGTGCTCCGCCATTGTTGTAATTTGAAAGTTCCCATGGTAGTTAATTCAACAGTGGGAAGTTAACTAAATGAGTTGATATGGCTACTGAAACAGCTTTTTCCTCGATATTGGCAGTAGATATTTATGTTCCATTTCAGATTTGAACTGCAGATAAGAAGACCAAGATGTCATACCCTCGCCCATCTTTGTCTAACAAGTTGGGAAAACGGTCAAATGGCATTTTGACCACTCAAATCTCCAAACGTTTGAACCCTATAAAGATATTTCTGTTCCCGATTGCAGATTTGAATAGCAGCGAAGGGATACCAAGATTTCACACAAGCTATACGTTTTTTTTGTTTTGTTGGGAAAGTGGTCAAAGTTGATGATTTGTCAAAAGTTACATTATTTAACAGTGTTGGAATTCATGATGTCACAATGGGGAGTTCTAGAATATTGAATTAAAAAAAGTCAGATTTAAATTAATGGAAAAAAAAGGCAACATTTTATAGTTTAAAAAGTATATATATATATATATATATATTTTAAATCAAATAGTAAAATGTAAGCACAATATTCCAGATCGTTCCACACGTTTTAAAGTCTGAACGACGTTTCTAGCAATAAACGTGTAAGAGGAGTAGCGTGCAGAAGAATGAGAACAAGTATGACGAAGATTTATAGTCGGGAGTGATGCTTCTCAAGTCCCACCTAATTAGGTAGGAAGACCTATGGAGCTGTATGTCAAACCAGCCGTCTGCTAGGGCAGTCAGGCAGTCTGTCAGACACAGTAATTGGACAGGGAGGTTTCCTCAGCCCAGGACTTGCTTCTTTGCTGCTGGTTCAAGGTCAACATTAAACCCGTTTAAAAGTCAAGGATCATTGGCACAGGGTTAGCAAACTACAGAGCGGAGGCTAGCAGGCTAGCAGCTAAACGTGTTGAGGAGGTGGAGGTACAGGCTAGCAGCTAAACGTGTTGAGGAGGAGGTGGAGGTACAGGCTACAGCTAAACGTGTGGAGGAGGAGGTGGAGGTACAGGCTACAGCTAAACGTGTGGAGGAGGTGGAGGTACAGGCTACAGCTAAACGTGTTGTGGAGGAGGTGGAGGTGCAGGCTACAGCTAAACGTGTGGAGGAGGTGGAGGTGCAGGCTACAGCTAAACGTGTGGAGGAGGAGGTGGAGGAACAGGCTACAGCTAAACGTGTGGAGGAGGAGGTACAGGCTACAGCTAAACGTGTGGAGGAGGTGGAGGTGGAGGTACAGGCTACAGCTAAACGTGTGGAGGAGGAGGTACAGGCTACAGCTAAACGTGTGGAGGAGGTGGAGGTGGAGGTACAGGCTACAGCTAAACGTGTGGAGGTGGAGGTACAGGCTACAGCTAAACGTGTGGAGGAGGAGGTGGAGGTACAGGCTACAGCTAAACGTGTGGAGGAGGTGGTGGAGGTACAGGCTACAGCTAAACGTGTGGAGGAGGAGGTGGAGGTACAGGCTACAGCTAAACGTGTGGAGGAGGAGGTACAGGCTACAGCTAAACGTGTGGAGGAGGAGGTGGAGGTACAGGCTACAGCTAAACGTGTGGAGGAGGTGGTACAGGCTACAGCTAAACATGTGGAGGAGGAGGTGGAGGTACAGGCTACAGCTAAACGTGTGGAGGAGGAGGTGGAGGTACAGGCTACAGCTAAACGTGTGGAGGAGGAGGTGGAGGTACAGGCTACAGCTAAACGTGTGGAGGAGGAGGTGGAGGTACAGGCTACAGCTAAACGTGGAGCTTCCAAGATGCTGCTCTGGCCAAGTCAAGAGAGCGTTTGCCAGCCCATTCTTGGAGCACTGCTAGGCCTGGCCAGTAGCCATCCTAGATGCATTGCAAAATAGGACTTCGGTCCGGTGGTGTCGGTCTTACCTTGGGTGAGCGCATCGTCCAGGTAGAGCTTCAGCCTACGGCTGCGGAGGCCGAACAACTTAGCCGTCTCAGACAGCAAAGCATTGTGGGTCAGGTAGTTGTGTCCGACAGGATTGACCAGCAGCAGGGTCCCCACATCTCCACTCTGACACTCTACAGAGACACAGGACATACATAGCATCAGTACAAATCAGTAGCAGCACGTAGCCTAGCGGTTAGAGACACAAACCAAACCAGTAACTGGAGGGTTCCCAGTTCGAATCCCGGGTCTGACGAGGAGAGGGGGAAAAAAATCTGTCAGGAAATGAGCTGGCAACCGGCTAGTTGATGGTATGAAATTCTAGTTTTCATTGGGCCCAAGTCACTCGCTGGCAGGGGTTTGGTGTAAACCAGTTGGAAGATGCATTGGTATAACAAACTGAAAAATAACCTTTCAATAAAAGTGGAGTGAAATGGGAAGCAGATGTGTAGCGGAGCGAGAGAAAGAGGAACTGGTCAGTTAAACGTACCAGCTGGCTGACAGTTGGCCAGTTGGAGGTTGACGTAGGGACACACCAGAGAGTCCGAGTTGGGAGAGGAGTCACTGGGATTGGAGCCTGATGTCACCGACAGGGTTTTCCCATTCAGAGACAGCAGATCACACTTACCAGTCAACTCTGGAATAACAAGAACATACAGGACAGGTCTGAAACATACAGCTCTCAGTTACTGGACAGGTCTGAAACATACAGCTCTCAGTTACTGGACAGGTCTGAAACATACTGAACAGGTCTGAAACATACAGCTCTCAGTTACTGGACAGGTCTGAAACATACAGGTCTCAGTTACTGGACAGGTCTGAAACATACAGGACAGGTCTGAAACATACAGGGCTCAGTTACTGGACAGGTCTGAAACATACAGGTCTGAAACATACTGGACAGGTCTGAAACATACAGGGCTCAGTTACTGGACAGGTCTGAAACATACAGGACAGGTCTGAAACATACAGGACAGGTCTGAAACATACTGGACAGGTCTGAAACATACAGCTCTCAGTTACTGGACAGGTCTGAAACATACAGGTCTGAAACATACTGGACAGGTCTGAAACATACAGGTCTCAGTTACTGGACAGGTCTGAAACATACAGCTCTCAGTTACCGGACAGGTCTGAAACATACAGGGCAGGTCTGAAACATACAGCCCTCAGTTCCTGGACAGGTCTGAAACATATAACACACCTTAATCTCTTATAATAATTCACACAAGTAAAATAAATAAAAATGTTGAGTTGTGTGAGAACCGCTCTTAAAACACCATCTGCTCATCACTAACCTGTCCAATAAAATCAATCATTTCATGACTCCTCCAATGTTTTTTGTTGTTGTATTTCTGTGTGTGTGTGTGTGTGTGTGTGTGTGGTGTGAGAAACAGCAGCCTTGTAGGGGGAACCAGGGAGGGAATGGTACAGTACTATATTGGTTCAGGGGTCCCAGGAGACTCACATATTATGAATAGAACTAGTCTCAGTCCCAGGATGACGACTGTCATCTCTGACAACCACCCAACAAGTAGGCTAAGATAGTGGTTAGTCCCCAGAACCACTCAACAAGTAGGCTAAGCTAGTGGTTAGTCCCCAGAACCACTCAACAAGTAGGCTAAGCTAGTGGTTAGTCCCCAGAACCACTCAACAAGTAGGCTAAGCTAGTGGTTAGTCCCCAGAACCACTCAACAAGTAGGCTAAACTAGTTGCTTGTCCCCAGAACCACTCAACAAGTAGGCTAAACTAGTTGCTTGTCCCCAGAACCACTCAACAAGTAGGCTAAACTAGAGACAGAACCACTACTTCAGCTAGCTACCACCCAACATATAGGCTAAGCTATTTCAGTTCAGTTAGCTACCACCCAACATATAGGCTAAGCTATTTCAGTTCAGTTAGCTACCACCCAACATGCAGGCTAAGCTATTTCAGTCCAGCTAGCTACAAGCCAACATTAAGGCTAAGCTACTGACAAAACTACCCAATATGTAGGCTAAGCAACTCCCCTCCAGCTATTTACCACCCAACATGCAGGCTAAGCTAGAGACAGAACCACCCAAAATGTAGGCTAAGCTAGAGACAGAACCACCCAACATGTAGGCTAAGCTAGAGACAGAACCACCCAGCATGTAGGATGGGATACTCTCCAGAACAACCCAAAATGTAGGCTAAGCTAGAGACAGAACCACCCAAAATGTAGGCTAAGCTAGAGACAGAACCACCCAAAATGTAGGCTAAGCTAGAGACAGAACCACCCAAAATGTAGGCTAAGCTAGAGACAGAACCACCCAAAATGTAGGCTAAGCTAGAGACAGAACCACCCAAAATGTAGGCTAAGCTAGAGACAGAACCACCCAAAATGTAGGCTAAGCTAGAGACAGAACCACCCAAAATGTAGGCTAAGCTAGAGACAGAACCACCCAAAATGTAGGCTAAGCTAGAGACAGAACCACACAACATGTAGGATGAGCTAGAGACAGAACCACCCAACATGTAGGATGAGCTAGAGACAGAACCACCCAACATGTAGGATGAGCTAGAGACAGAACCACCCAAAATGTAGGCTAAGCTAGAGACAGAACCACCCAACATGTAGGATGAGCTAGAGACAGAACCACCCAAAATGTAGGCTAAGCTAGAGACAGAACCACCCAAAATGTAGGCTAAGCTAGAGACAGAACCACCCAAAATGTAGGCTAAGCTAGAGACAGAACCACCCAAAATGTAGGCTAAGCTAGAGACAGAACCACCCAAAATGTAGGCTAAGCTAGAGACAGAACCACCCAACATGTAGGATGGGATACTCTCCAGAACCACCGAAAATGTAGGCTAAGCAACTCCACTCCAGCTATTTACCACCCAACATGTAGGCTAAGCTAGAGACAGAACCACCCAAAATATAGGCTAAGCTAGAGACAGAACCACCTAACATGTAGGCTAAGCTAGAGACAGAACCACCCAACATGTAGGCTAAGCTAGAGACAGAACCACCCAACATGTAGGATGAGCTAGAGACAGAACCACCCAAAATGTAGGCTAAGCTAGAGACAGAACCACCCAACATGTAGGCTAAGCTAGAGACAGAACCACCCAACATGTAGGATGAGCTAGAGACAGAACCACCCAACATGTAGGATGAGCTAGAGACAGAACCACCCAAAATGTAGGCTAAGCTAGAGACAGAACCACCCAACATGTAGGCTAAGCTAGAGACAGAACCACCCAACATGTAGGCTAAGCTAGAGACAGAACCACCCAACATGTAGGCTAAGCTAGAGACAGAACCACCCAACATGTAGGATGAGCTAGAGACAGAACCACCCAAAATGTAGGCTAAGCTAGAGACAGAACCACCCAACATGTAGGCTAAGCTAGAGACAGAACCACCCAACATGTAGGCTTAGCTAGAGACAGAACCACCCAACATGTAGGCTAAGCTAGAGACAGAACCACCCAACATGTAGGATGGGATACTCTCCAGAACCACCCAAAATGTAGGCTAAGCTAGAGACAGAACCACCCAACATGTAGGCTAAGCTAGAGACAGAACCACCCAACATGTAGGCTAAGCTAGAGACAGAACCACCCAACATGTAGGATGAGCTAGAGACAGAACCACCCAACATGTAGGATGGGATACTCTTCAGAACCACCCAAAATGTAGGCTAAGCTAGAGACAGAACCACCCAACATGTAGGCTAAGCTAGAGACAGAACCACCCAACATGTAGGATGAGCTAGAGACAGAACCACCCAACATGTAGGATGAGCTAGAGACAGAACCACCCAACATGTAGGATGAGCTAGAGACAGAACCACCCACAATGTAGGCTGAGCTAGAGACAGAACCACCCAAAATGTAGGCTGAGCTAGAGACAGAACCACCCAAAATGTAGGCTAAGCTAGAGACAGAACCACCCAACTTGTAGGATGAGCTAGAGACAGAACCACCCAACATGTAGGATGAGCTAGAGACAGAACCACCCAACATGTAGGCTAAGCTAGAGACAGAACCACCCAGCATGTAGGATGGGATACTCTTCAGAACCACCCAAAATGTAGGCTAAGCTAGAGACAGAACCACCCAAAATGTAGGCTAAGCTAGAGACATAACCACCCAACATGTAGGCTTAGCTAGAGACAGAACCACCCAACATGTAGGCTAAGCTAGAGACAGAACCACCCAACATGTAGGATGGGATACTCTTCAGAACCACCCAAAATGTAGGCTAAGCTAGAGACAGAACCACCCAAAATGTAGGCTAAGCTAGAGACAGAACCACCCAAAATGTAGGCTAAGCTAGAGACAGAACCACCCAACATGTAGGCTAAGCTAGAGACAGAACCACCCAACATGTAGGCTAAGCTAGAGACAGAACCACCCAACATGTAGGATGAGCTAGAGACAGAACCACCCAAAATGTAGGCTAAGCTAGAGACAGAACCACCCAACATGTAGGCTAAGGTAGAGACAGAACCACCCAACATGTAGGATGAGCTAGAGACAGAACCACCCAACATGTAGGATGAGCTAGAGACAGAACCACCCAAAATGTAGGCTAAGCTAGAGACAGAACCACCCAACATGTAGGCTAAGCTAGAGACAGAACCACCCAACATGTAGGCTAAGCTAGAGACAGAACCACCCAACATGTAGGCTAAGCTAGAGACAGAACCACCCAACATGTAGGATGAGCTAGAGACAGAACCACCCAAAATGTAGGCTAAGCTAGAGACAGAACCACCCAACATGTAGGCTAAGCTAGAGACAGAACCACCCAACATGTAGGCTAAGCTAGAGACAGAACCACCCAACATGTAGGCTAAGCTAGAGACAGAACCACCCAACATGTAGGATGGGATACTCTCCAGAACCACCCAAAATGTAGGCTAAGCTAGAGACAGAACCACCCAACATGTAGGCTAAGCTAGAGACAGAACCACCCAAAATGTAGGCTAAGCTAGAGACAGAACCACCCAAAATGTAGGCTAAGCTAGAGACAGAACCACCCAACATGTAGGATGAGCTAGAGACAGAACCACCCAACATGTAGGATGAGCTAGAGACAGAACCACCCAACATGTAGGATGAGCTAGAGACAGAACCACCCAAAATGTAGGCTGAGCTAGAGACAGAACCACCCAAAATGTAGGCTAAGCTAGAGACAGAACCACCCAACATGTAGGATGAGCTAGAGACAGAACCACCCAACATGTAGGATGAGCTAGAGACAGAACCACCCAAAATGTAGGCTGAGCTAGAGACAGAACCACCCAAAATGTAGGCTAAGCTAGAGACAGAACCACCCAACATGTAGGATGAGCTAGAGACAGAACCACCCAACATGTAGGATGAGCTAGAGACAGAACCACCCAACATGTAGGCTAAGCTAGAGACAGAACCACCCAGCATGTAGGATGGGATACTCTTCAGAACCACCCAAAATGTAGGCTAAGCTAGAGACAGAACCACCCAAAATGTAGGCTAAGCTAGAGACATAACCACCCAACATGTAGGCTAAGCTAGAGACAGAACCACCCAACATGTAGGATGGGATACTCTTCAGAACCACCCAAAATGTAGGCTATGCTAGAGACAGAACCACCCAAAATGTAGGCTAAGCTAGAGACAGAACCACCCAACATGTAGGCTAAGCTAGAGACAGAACCACCCAAAATGTAGGATGAGCTAGAGACAGAACCACCCAACATGTAGGCTAAGCTAGAGACAGAACCACCCAACATGTAGGCTAAGCTAGAGACAGAACCACCCAACATGTAGGATGGGATACTCTTCAGAACCACCCAAAATGTAGGCTAAGCTAGAGACAGAACCACCCAACATGTAGGATGGGATACTCTTCAGAACCACCCAAAATGTAGGCTAAGCTAGAGACAGAACAACCCAACATGTAGGCTAAGCTAGAGACAGAACCACCCAACATGTAGGATGAGCTAGAGACAGAACCACCCAAAATGTAGGCTAAGCTAGAGACAGAACCACCCAAAATGTAGGATGAGCTAGAGACAGAACCACCCAACATGTAGGCTAAGCTAGAGACAGAACCACCCAAAATGTAGGATGAGCTAGAGACAGAACCACCCAACATGTAGGATGAGCTAGAGACAGAACCACCCAACATGTAGGATGAGCTAGAGACATAACCACCCAACATGTAGGCTAAGCTAGAGACAGAACCACCCAACATGTAGGATGGGATACTCTTCAGAACCACCCAAAATGTAGGCTATGCTAGAGACAGAACCACCCAAAATGTAGGCTAAGCTAGAGACAGAACCACCCAACATGTAGGCTAAGCTAGAGACAGAACCACCCAAAATGTAGGATGAGCTAGAGACAGAACCACCCAACATGTAGGCTAAGCTAGAGACAGAACCACCCAAAATGTAGGATGAGCTAGAGACAGAACCACCCAACATGTAGGATGAGCTAGAGACAGAACCACCCAACATGTAGGATGAGCTAGAGACAGAACCACCCAAAATGTAGGCTAAGCTAGAGACAGAACCACCCAACATGTAGGATGAGCTAGAGACAGAACCACCCAACATGTAGGCTAAGCTAGAGACAGAACCACCCAAAATGTAGGCTAAGCTAGAGACAGAACCACCCAAAATGTAGGCTAAGCTAGAGACAGAACCACCCAAAATGTAGGCTAAGCTAGAGACAGAACCACCCAAAATGTAGGCTAAGCTAGAGACAGAACCACCCAGCATGTAGGATGGGATACTCTCCAGAACCACCCAAAATGTAGGCTAAGCTAGAGTCAGAACCACCCAACATGTAGGATGGGATACTCTCCAGAACCACCCAAAATGTAGGCTAAGCTAGAGACAGAACCACCCAGCATGTAGGATGGGATACTCTCCAGAACCACCCAAAATGTAGGCTAAGCTAGAGTCAGAAAGACCAACATGTAGGTTAGGCTACTCCAGTCCAGCGAGCTATCACCCTACACATTTTATCATGGGGCTGAGAGTAATGTAGCAGTTTTAAAGTTAATTTCTTGCAAATATGCACTATACAAGTCTCAAGCTGGGCTACCTCATCACGAGAGTGATTCTAAAATCACCCGCCAGTCTCTAGTCATAGCCAGGGAATACCACCAAACTCTAAGGCCGGGAGGTGAATGGGTTGGTAAACATTTCATGATGACAATAATTCTGATGTTTCGTGGGAGTTACTGACAGACAGACCACGGTTACTGAGCAACTGAGTATTCACAACCCCTTCACTTTTATTGTTGTGTTACAAAGTGGGATTAAAATGGATTGAATTCAATTTTTGTCAACGATCGACACAAAATACTCTGTCAACGTGGAAGAAAAATTATAACAGTTGTATAAAAAATAAAAAATCATGAAAAATAAAACACTAATATAAATCAAATCAAATTTTATTTGTCACATACACATGGTTAACAGATGTTAATGCGAGTGTAGCGAAATGCTTGTATATATATATATATATGATAAGTAATCATCCCCAGGTCAATACATGTTAGAAAAGCCTTTGGCAGCGATTAAAGCTGTGAATCTTTCTGGGTAAGTCTCAAGAGCTTTCCACTCTTGGATTGTACAAAATTCTTCAAGCTCTGTCAAATTGGTTGTAGATCATAGCTAGACAACCATTTTCAGGTCTTGCCATAGATTTTCAAGCAGATTTGCGTCAAAACTGTCACTTAACCACTCAGGAACATTCAATGTCTTCTTGGTAAACAACTCCAGTGTAGAATTAGGCCTTGTGTTTTAGGTTATTGTCCTGCTGAAAGGTGAATTAATCTCCCGGTATCTGGTGGAAAGCAGACTTAACCAGATTTTCTAGAATTTTGATCCTGAAAAACTCCCCAGTCCTTAACGATTACAAGCATACCCATAACATGATGCAGCCACCTCTATGGTTGAAAATATGTGGAGTGGTGCTCAGTAATAAGTTGTATTGGATTTGCCCCAAACATAGCACTTTGTATTCAGGACAAAAAAGGACAAAAGTTAATTTGCAGCATTTTCTTGCCTCGTTACAAACAGGAATATTTGTTTTGGAATATTTCTATTCTCTACAGGTTTCCTTCTTTTCACTCTGTCATTTAGGTTAGTATTGTGGAGTAACTACAATGTTGTTGATCCATCCTCAGTTTTCTCCTATCACAGGCATTAAACTAACTATTTTAAAAGTCACAATTGGCCTCATGGTGAAACCCCTTCTTCTTTATTTAAGTTTGCCATAACCAAGGAGTTGAATACGTATTGATTAAAGACATTTCTGCTTTTAATTTCTAATTAATTAGTCAAAAAAAAAGTGTTTAACTCTACTTCCACTTTGACATTATGGGGCATTGTGGGTAGGCCAGTGACCCCCCAAAAAAATCTACATTTAATCAATTTTAAATTCAGGCCGTAACAGCCAAATGTGGAAAAATGTCAAGGGGTGTGAATTCTTTCCGAAGGCAGTGTATATATATAAGGAGGCTTGTGAATGTCCCATCTTAGTGTATGTAATGAGTATCACAGAATGAGTCATAATACCCATAAAACCTAGCGGTCAAACAGGGAAATGGTTCCAATCGAAACACTTAAAATAAGGGCTGTGTTTCATGTCGGTTTACCCCGGCGTTTTGACAACCGTATAAATCTCTCTAGGACAAGGTGACTTTTATCAATGTATTCGCCCATATTTACCTGCCAAAAATGAAACACTAATTAGCTGATAATGTGGCTATCATAAAGAACTACAAATACCATGATGAGACTGGCGAATCGAGGCAAAGGTAAGAATCTGTGGATTAACAATCTAATGTTTGTTAAATGTAGTAATTTTTCAAAAATGGCTACATTTCTTTCAATGGACAATTCTGTGAACACATTTTAAATTGACAATACCTGCTAGCAAGTGCTAGCTAGTGTCAGAAACAACGTGCCAGGAGACTGCAGGGATTTGTAGTTTTGTATGATGTCTACTTTGATGCCAATTAGCATTTTTGAATCGGAGAGTAAATAGAGCCAGATATATATATTGATAAAAGTCACCTTTGTCCACAGTTATCAAAATAGGGTAAACCTACATGAAAACACAGCCCTAGTTTCTAAAATCACCCATGGGAAAAAATGAATGGTGGAAAAAAAACAGTTGGAACCATTTCCCTGTTTGACCGCGAGGTTTTATGGGTAATTATGACACCTCCACTGTGGAGCTCTATTGACATAGGGGTTGATTTGGGATTCAAAGTGCCATCTTACCAGTCTTGCCGTTGAAAACACAGAGCTTGGTGTTGTTGAGACCAAAGAGACTGGAGCAGACCCGTCTCAGCTTGGCCAGGTCCAGACAGATATCTCCTTTAGGGTTCTCCAGGAGAACCACACCCTCTGACAGAGACGGAACAAAAATACAGGGCTGTTATAGGGCTGTTATATTTGGTACCCTTTCCCCCAGATCTGTGCCTCGACACAATCCTGTCTCGGAGCTCTACGGACAATTCCCTTGACCTCATGGCTTGGTTTCTGCTCCGACATGCACTGTCAACTGTGGGACCTTTATATAGACAGGTGTGTGCCGACAATCCTGTCTCGGAGCTCTACGGAGAATTCCTTCGATCTCATGGATTGGTTTTTGCTCTGACATGCACCTGTCAACTGTGGGACCTTTATATAGACAGGTGTGTGCATTTTCAAATCATGTCCAATCAATTGAATTTACCACAGGTGGACTCCAATCAAGTTGTAGAAACATCTCAAGGATGATCAATGGAAACAGGATGCACCTGAGCTCAATTTAGTCTCATAGCAAAAGGGTCTGAATACTTATGTAAATAAGTTCTGTTTAACAAATTTTAAATACATTTACAAAAAATTCTAAAAACCTATTTTTGCTTTGTCATTACGGGGTAATGTGTGTAGATTGTGATGTTTTCATTTGGATATAATTTAGATTTTAGAATAAGGCTGTAACAAAAAATGTGGAAAATGTCAAGAGGTTTGAATATTTTCTGAATGTACCTCTGTTGACAAATTCAGTGCTTTCATCGTGTTTCTATTTGCTATGGAGTTCACCTTTTAAGCCACCACTTGGTATACAACAGATTATTTTTCAATCCTCCATGTTTTATTGTTGTTGTTGTTGTTGTTGTTGTGGTAACTAGTTTGACAAAGTCCACCAATTTCAGAAGGATTATAAAAAAGGGTGTAATTTTTATTTTTTTACCTCTGTTGGTGCTTTTAGGCTGACAATTCGTCCATTCTTGAATTGGAATTTCAAGTTACACCCCAAATTTAATGAAATGTAATTGACCCCTTGCTATACTGTGTTCCATTACACACCGATACTGACCATTTAGATAAACAAACCCAGAATTGAGGTCCAATCCAATTGAGCCCTGGGGTGCACCAATAGTGGGACCACGACCAAAGGTAATGTAAAGCTCGGTCAATCTAATTATAAGTCTAAATATACCTTGTTCCTTGTTGTTGAGTTGGAGTTGGAGGTTGATGTAGGCACAGGCTGGTCCAGTCAGAGGTGCTCGAGTGGCGGCTGCTCCCTTCACTATGGTCAGGTCCAGGTCCGAACCCTTCAACTATAGTACCACCACCACAGACACCACCACAGATACAACCAGACACCACCACAGATACCACCACAGACACCACCAACAACCACAGACACCACCAACAACCACAGACACCACCAACAACCACAGACACCACCAACAACCACAGATACCACCACAGATACCACCACAGATACCACCACAGATACAACCAGACACCACCACAGATACAACCAGACACCACCACAGATACCACCACCGACACCACCAACCACCACCAACAACCACAGACACCACCAACAACCACAGATACCACCACAGACACCACCACAGATACCACCACAGATACCACCACAGATACCACCACAGATACAACCACAGATACAACCACAGATACAACCACAGATACAACCACAGATACAACCACAGATACAACCACAGATACAACCACAGATACAACCACAGATACAACCACAGATACAACCACAGACACCACCACAGACACCACCACAGACACCACCACAGACACCACCACAGAGGGAGAAACATGAAAAACCATTCATATTTAGGAACGGGAGTTTTTAATTACATTAATATACATTGTTGTTTGTTTGCTTTAACCCAACCCACACGGAGGGATTGAAAGCACTTTACGTTCTGTCTAACAATGTGGTGTTTAATGTCAACCCAACCGACCTGTGTTTTCTCCTGCACGATGACGCCGGAGTCCTTGGGGACGGGGTAGGTCTTGAGCGGTGCCTTGGTGGTTGCAAGGATGAAGTCTGTGTGGGCCTGGATCACATGGTCCAGGTAATCACCTGCCGGCTCACAGCTGTAGTACACTGTGATCTCATCAGACGGCACCAGGTGACCCTGTAGACAGGTAAATACACACACAGAATTAGATCAAACAGGGCCTAGTGCCCTGATCACAGTGTCCAGGTAATCTCCTGCCCGGCTCATATCTGTAGTACACTGCAGGGTAGGAGCTAATTCCATTTCAATTCAGGAAGTACGTTGACATTTCAATTATCTTCCAAGCTTTTCAAATGGGGGAAAATTTTGAATTTGGTTTACTTTCTGAATTGAAATGGAGCTCAACCCTGGTATACTGTGATCTCATCTGAGGGCACCAGGTGACCCAAGAAGGGTAAGGAAAGGGAATCTGTAGGATTACTGAATCACCTTGTCGTTTGGATGCTGATGCGTATATGGTTGAATCATCAGCATACATGGACACACAGGCTTTGTTTAATGCCAGTGGCAGGTCATTAGTAAAAATATAAAAGAGTAGAGGGCCTAGAGAGCTGCCCTGCGGTACACCTTAGTAACCCTTTATGTTCTATTAGATAAATGGCTCTGAATCCACGATATGACAGAGGTTGAAAAGCCTCAAACAACAGGTTCTGGTCAATAATAATCAGAGGCTCCACTGAAATCTAACAGTACAGCTCCTACAATCTTCTTATTGTCAATTTCTTTCAATCAATCATCAGTCATTTTCATCAGTGCATTACTACACTTGACACAAATGGGGCAGTACCTCTTGCTGTTCTGTCAGTAAACAACGGTCTTATTGTGGATGCAAGCTTCGACTGGAAGACAGTGGGAGTGGTGTGGAAGATGGGTGACATGGGAGAACAATGGGGATAGTTGAAAACCAAGCGGGCTGTAGCATTCTGGATAAGTTGCAGGCGGGCAGCCCAGCCAACAAGTTGCAGCAGGAAGGCCATCCCAAGGCCATCCCAAGCTCCGAGATTGGTGTCAGAGACACACTCATGATTCCATGGGAACCAAGACTACCGGCTCAACGAAAGCCGTTTTTGATCTACGGCGTCCACAAATCGATGTATAAGCGAATATGTCAGTCGGGAACCGATACCAGAACCACGCAGGGGACTTTAAACATGGAAGAGAACACATTGATCTCTCCTTAATCTACAGAGGCCCAATTACAGGCTGGCTTCAAGGGTAGAAAATACATGTAGAGTTTCAGTAACTTACATCAGAGAGGAAGGGTTTTATAGCATTTTGGGTATTTTCAGGCAGTGAACCGCAGAGTAGCAACATCGATAAGGAGAACAATTATTTGTGTTACAGTGTGTGTGTGTGTGTGTGTGTGTGTGTTGCCAAATCAGAACCCTGAGACTGTGACCTCTCCTTCCCTCCCGGTCCTCCCTCGGCCCTCCCCCTGTCCTCTTAACCCACTGAGACCCCTAGTTACTGCTACTCAATTAATTCCCTGGGGTGGAAAATTCCTAAAGTTTTCAGTTTTAAATAACAGTAGAATTTACCCTGGCTGAGAGCCAAGGCAACACACACACACACACACACACACACACACACACACACACACACACACACACACACACACACACAAGTTCAGCCCAGTCGAATCCAGGGACCGATGGAAAAATGTTTGTTTATTAAGAAAACAAGTCTAAGATAATCCCGATTTTACTTTCCTTCTCTCTACCCCACTTCAAAGTCAGTGTTTCTGAAACAGACCTCTGTAGTCGGGGATGAAGCTTACATTAAAGCCTGAATATTATGGCACGAGAGAAGCTGGTTCTCAACGCTGTTAGAATTCAGGAGTGGA
Source organism: Oncorhynchus mykiss (assembly GCF_057628025.1). Lineage (NCBI taxonomy): Eukaryota > Metazoa > Chordata > Actinopteri > Salmoniformes > Salmonidae > Oncorhynchus > Oncorhynchus mykiss. Next base: position 81,225,208 of record NC_143028.1, read on the forward strand.
AATATTTCAACATGAGAGTTGAGAAAGAGGGAGATAGGAAAAGGGAGAGAGATATAAAGGGAGAAAGAGAGAGGGGAGAGAAGCATGGGAAAACCAGGGAGGCAGAGACACCTGAGAATACCAGGGAGGCAGAGACACCTGGGAATACCAGGGAGGCAGAGACACCTGGGAATACCAGGGAGGCAGAGACACCTGGGAATACCAGGGAGGCAGAGACGCCTGGGAATACCAGGGAGGCAGAGACGCCTGGGAATACCAGGAAGGTGCCAGGATGGGAGAGACGCCTGGGAATACCAGGGAGTGAAAGAAGCCTGGGAATACCAGGGAGGTGCCAGGGAGGGAGAGACGCCTAGGAATACCATGGAGGTGCCAGGGAGGGAGGGACACCTGGGAATACCAGGGGAGGGAGAGACACCTGGGAATACCAGGGGAGGGAGAGACACCTGGGAATACCAGGGGAGGGAGAGACACCTGGGAATACCAGGGGAGGGAGAGACACCTGGGAATACCAGGGGAGGGAGAGACACCTGGGAATACCAGGGGAGGGAGAGACACCTGGGAATACCAGGGAGGCAGAGACACCTGGAAATACCAGGGGAGGGAGAGACACCTGTGAATACCAGGGAGGCAGAGACACCTGGGAATACCAGGGAGGTGCCAGGGGAGGGAGAGAAGCCTGGGAATACCAGGGGAGGGAGAGACGCCTGGGAATACCAGGGAGGTGCCAGGGAGGCGGAGACACCTGGGAATACCAGGGAGGCAGAGACACCTGGGAATACCAGGGAGGCAGAGACACCTGGGAATACCAGGGAGGCAGAGACACCTGGGAATACCAGGGAGGCAGAGACACCTGGGAATACCAGGGAGGCAGAGACACCTGGGAATACCAGGGAGGCAGACACCTGGGAATACCAGGGAGGCAGAGACACCTGGGAATACCAGGGAGGCAGAGACACCTGGGAATACCAGGGGAGGGAGAGAAACCTGGGAATACCAGGGGAGGGAGAGACACCTGGGAATACCAGGGGAGACAGAGACACCTGGGAATACCAGGGAGGCAGAGACACCTGGGAATACCAGGGGAGGCAGAGACACTTGGGAATACCAGGGAGGCAGAGACACTTGGGAATACCAGGGAGGCAGAGACACCTGGGAATACCAGGGAGGCAGAGACACCTGGGAATACCAGGGGAGGGAGAGACACCTGGGAATACCAGGGAGGTGCCAGGGAGGCAGAGACACCTGGGAATACCAGGGAGGCAGAGACACCTGGGAATACCAGGGAGGCAGAGACACCTGGGAATACCAGGGAGGCAGAGACACCTGGGAATACCAGGGAGGCAGAGACACCTGGGAATACCAGGGAGGCAGAGACACCTGGGAATACCAGGGAGGCAGAGACACCTGGGAATACCAGGGAGGCAGAGACACCTGGGAATACCAGGGAGGCAGAGACACCTGGGAATACCAGGGAGGCAGAGACACCTGGGAATACCAGGGGAGACAGAGAAACCTGGGAATACCAGGGGAGACAGAGACACCTGGGAATACCAGGGGAGACAGAGACACCTGGGAATACCAGGGAGGCAGAGACACCTGGGAATACCAGGGGAGACAGAGACACCTGGGAATACCAGGGAGGCAGAGACACTTGGGAATACCAGGGACGCAGAGACACCTGGGAATACCAGGGAGGCAGAGACACCTGGGAATACCAGGGGAGGGTGAGACACCTGGGAATACCAGGGGAGGGAGAGACACCTGGGAATACCAGGGGAGGGAGAGACACCTGGGAATACCAGGGGAGGGAGAGACACCTGGGAATACCAGGGGAGGGAGAGACACCTGGGAATACCAGGGAGGCAGAGACACCTGTGAATACCAGGGAGGCAGAGACACCTGTGAATACCAGGGAGGCAGAGACACCTGTGAATACCAGGGAGGCAGAGACACCTGTGAATACCAGGGAGGCAGAGACACCTGGGAATACCAGGGGAGGGTGAGACACCTGGGAATACCAGGGGAGGGAGAGACACCTGGGAATACCAGGGGAGGGAGAGACACCTGGGAATACCAGGGGAGGGAGAGACACCTGGGAATACCAGGGGAGGGAGAGACACCTGGGAATACCAGGGAGGCAGAGACACCTGTGAATACCAGGGAGGCAGAGACACCTGGGAATACCAGGGAGGCAGAGACACCTGGGAATACCAGGGGAGGGTGAGACACCTGGGAATACCAGGGGAGGGAGAGACACCTGGGAATACCAGGGGAGGGAGAGACACCTGGGAATACCAGGGAGGTGCCAGGGAGGCAGAGACACCTGGGAATACCAGGGAGGCAGAGACACCTGGGAATACCAGGGAGGCAGAGACACCTGGGAATACCAGGGAGGCAGAGACACCTGGGAATACCAGGGAGGCAGAGACACCTGGGAATACCAGGGGAGACAGAGACACCTGGGAATACCAGGGGAGACAGAGACACCTGGGAATACCAGGGAGGCAGAGACACCTGGGAATACCAGGGGAGGCAGAGACACTTGGGAATACCAGGGAGGCAGAGACACTTGGGAATACCAGGGAGGCAGAGACACCTGGGAATACCAGGGAGGCAGAGACACCTGGGAATACCGGTGGAGGGTGAGACACCTGGGAATACCAGGGGAGGGAGAGACACCTGGGAATACCAGGGGAGGGAGAGACACCTGGGAATACCAGGGGAGGGAGAGACACCTGGGAATACCAGGGGAGGGAGAGACACCTGGGAATACCAGGGAGGCAGAGACACCTGTGAATACCAGGGAGGCAGAGACACCTGTGAATACCAGGGAGGCAGAGACACCTGTGAATACCAGGGAGGCAGAGACACCTGTGAATACCAGGGAGGCAGAGACACCTGGGAATACCAGGGGAGGGTGAGACACCTGGGAATACCAGGGGAGGGAGAGACACCTGGGAATACCAGGGGAGGGAGAGACACCTGGGAATACCAGGGGAGGGAGAGACACCTGGGAATACCAGGGGAGGGAGAGACACCTGGGAATACCAGGGAGGCAGAGACACCTGTGAATACCAGGGAGGCAGAGACACCTGTGAATACCAGGGAGGCAGAGACACCTGTGAATACCAGGGAGGCAGAGACACCTGTGAATACCAGGGAGGTGCCAGGGAGGGAGAGAAGCCTGGGAGGTGCCAGGGAGGGAGAAAAGCCTGGGAGGTTCCAAGTCCCCATGTGGCAGGAAGTACTCATGTTGAACACGTTTAAAAGTATCACAGCGTGTTTGACCTTTTTGCGTAGTTTCTGGATGCGGTTGATGACCTCACGAGCCACACCCTCATCCAGCATGGACTGGTCTGGAGTGACGTCTAACAGCACCAGCACCTGAAGAATGATACCAACACACACATATATTACTATATACACACACACACACACACACACACACACATATTACTATATATACACACACATATATTACTATATATACACACACACACACATATATTACTATATATACACACACATATTACTATATATACACACATATATTACTATATATACACACACATATATATTACTATATATACACACACATATTACTATATATACACACATATATTATATATATTTATACACACAAACACACACACACACACACACACACTGGGGCAAAAAAGTATTTAGTCAGCCACCAATTGTGCAAGTTCTCCCACTTAAAAAGATGAGAGGCCTGTAATTTTCATCATAGGTACACTTTAACTATGACACACACACACACACACACACACTGGGGCAAAAAAGTATTTAGTCAGCCACCAATTGTGCAAGTTCTCCCACTTAAAAAGATGAGAGGCCTGTAATTTTCATCATAGGTACACTTTAACTATGACAGACAAAATGAGAAGAAAAATCCAGAAAATCACATTGTAGGATTTTTAATTAATTTATTTGCAAATTATGGTGGGTATAGGAAATACCAAATATATTCTCTGATATCTGAATTTATTTGCAAATGATGGTGGAAAATAAGTATTTGGTCAATAACAAAAGTTTATCTCAATACTTTGTTATATACCTTTTGTTGGCAATGACAGAGGTCAAACATTTTCTGTAGGTCTTCACAAGGTTTTCACACACTGTTGCTGGTATTTTGGCCCATTCCTCCATGCAGATCTCCTCTAGAGCAGTGATGTTTTGGGGCTGTTGCTGGGCAACACAGACTTTCAACTCCCTCCAAAGATTTTCTATGGGGTTGAGATCTGGAGACTGGCTAGGCCACTCCAGGACCTTGAAATGCTTCTTACGAAGCCACTCCTTCGTTGCCCGGTGTGTTTGGGATCATTGTCATGCTGAAAGACCCAGCCACGTTTCATCTTCAATGCCCTTGCTGATGGAAGGAGGTTTTCACTCAAAATCTCACGATACATGGCCCCATTCATTCTTTCCTTTACACGGATCAGTCGTCCTGGTCCCTTTGCAGAAAAACAGCCCCAAAGCATGATGTTTCCACCCCCATGCTTCACAGTAGGTATGGTGTTCTTTGGATGCAACTCAGCATTCTTTGTCCTCCAAACACGACGAGTTGAGTTTTTACCAAAAAGTTATATTTTGGTTTCATCAGCCCTTTACAGCAGACAGACAACATCTCAGAGCCCTTTACAGCAGACAGACAGCATCTCAGAGCCCTTTACAGCAGACAGCATCTCAGAGCCCTTTACAGCAGACAGCATCTCAGAGCCCTCTACAGCAGACAGACAGCATCTCAGAGCCCTCTACAGCAGACAGACATACAGCATCTCAGAGCCCTCTACAGCAGACAGACAGACAGCATCTCAGAGCCCTCTACAGCAGACAGCATCTCAGACCTCTACTTCAGACAGCATCTCAGAGCCCTCTACAGCAGACAGACAGCATCTCAGAGCCCTCTACAGCAGACAGACAGCATCTCAGAGCCTTCTACAGCAGAGAGACAGACAGCATCTCAGAGCCCTCTACAGCAGAGAGACAGACAGCATCTCAGAGCCCTCTACAACAGAGACAGACAGCATCTCAGAGCCCTCTACAGCAGAGAGACAGACAGCATCTCAGAGCCCTCTACAGCAGAGAGACATCATCAGAGCCCTCTACAGCAGACAGACAGCATCTCAGCCCTCTACAGCAGAGAGACAGAGAGCATCTCAGAGCCCTCTACAGCAGACAGAGAGCATCTCAGAGCCTTCTACAGCAGACAGACAGACAGCATCTCAGAGCCCTCTACGGCAGACAGACAGCATCTCAGCCCTCTACAGCAGACCGACAGACAGCATCTCAGAGCCCTCTACAGCAGAGAGACAGACAGCATCTCAAAGCCCTCTACAGCAGACAGACAGCATCTCAGAGCCCTCTACAGCAGAGAGACAGACAGCATCTCAGAGCCCTCTACAGCAGAGAGACAGCATCTCAGAGCCCTCTACGGCAGAGAGACAGCATCTCAGAGCCCTCTACAGCAGACAGACAGACAGCAGCTGTACTATATGGTTGGGGGAACACCGATTAGAGAGATGTGCCTCTGGGGGAGTTGAGACACGCTGACTGGTGGCTGCTGGCTGCTACTAAGGCATGAAATGACTTTAATACAAGCACATTAAACACCAGTCTACATGAGAGCACGGTGCATAGAGACAGTGGGACACAGAAGGAACAGGAAGATCGTTTCAGATGATTCGGCAATATGACTGTACTCTAGCACTGTGAGTTACTAGGAATACACCAGTAACATTTATGTCACATAATGTAATTCAGTCGTTATTTTATCATGTCACGTTTGAATGCTTTTTTAAAAACATTTGCAAGCGTTTGATATTGTTCTGTTTATTCCAGCCGTCCCAAATGAACACATCCTCCCGAATGTCTCCTCCCCCACCCCCCCACCAGCCTCCACTGCATGGTACCCACCTGTGAGTCAGAATGGGCCTCGTACTGTGTCACTGAGCCAGAGGTCTGGTTGAAGCTGTGTGTGTGTGTGTGTGTGTGTGTGTGTGTGTGTGTGTGTACCTGTGAGTCAGAATGGGCCTCGTACTGTGTCGCTGAGCCAGAGGTCTGGTTGAAGCTGTGTGTGTGTGTGTGTGTGTGTGTGTGTGTGTGTGTGTGTGTGTGTGTGTGTGTGTGTGTGTGTGTGTGTGTGTGTGTGTGTGTGTACCTGTGAGTCAGAATGGGCCTCGTACTGTGTCGCTGAGCCAGAGGTCTGGTTGAAGCTGTGTGTGTGTGTGTGTGTGTGTGTGTGTGTGTGTGTGTGTGTGTGTGTGTGTGTGTGTGTGTGTGTACCTGTGAGTCAGAATGGGCCTCGTACTGTGTCGCTGAGCCAGAGGTCTGGTTGAAGCTGTACATCAACCTCAGGTCTTCCTCATGAAGCTCCTGACCGTCCACCACGATGGAGCCTGGCGGGAAACGCAGAGTCAATCAATCAATCAATCAATCAATCAATCAATCAGTCAAATGTATAAATCCGTCCACCACAAAAGGAACCTGTGTGGACAATACAGATGACACACACACACACACACAGCTACGTGTGTGTGTAAAGCATAGGGATTACTATCCCAAGTGGACCACGGTTATTAACAGTTACCTCCCACCATGCAACAGGAGAACCTCTATATAGTACTCTCGTCAATATATATATATATATAAAAGTATTTTACTGGGCTGCAATCAGAGGACCGACCGTCCAACCTCCTACGCAGGTACAGAAAAAAGTTTTTTGACCTCAAGAGTGCTGTGGGATTTAGGAGGGGTGAGATGTGTTCCAATCAGAGGTACATTTAACAGACAGACGAGTTCCCCTGCCCCTCGTTCCCCCTGCCCCCCCCTCCCGTTCCCCCACCCCCCCTCGCGCCCCCTGTTCCCCTGCCCCCCGTTCTCCTGCCCCCCCCGTTCCCCTGCCCCCCCCCCGTTCCTACCAGTCTTCTGGAAGGTCTCCAGCTGTTCGCTCTTCAGTTCCTTAATGGACGCCGTAATGGATTTGAAGGCCCCTTTCAGCCTCTTTCCCAGCACCATGTGGTCCGGTTCAGCCCGCAGGCTGATGCCGTACTTGTCTTTGTCCGTGGACAAGGTCAACTGGCGGACATTCAACTCCTGAGAGAAAAGAGAAAGGGGAAGAGAGGAGAGGGGGGGGGCGGGGGGGTTTAACTGCCTTGCTCCCAAAAAAATAACAAAAAAAGGCACAACACACTATTTTGCTTCGTCACCAGATTATTTTTTGTTCTTGGACCTTGGGATTTGAACCAGCGACTCTCTGGTCGTCCCGGAAGCTACATGAAGACAACTGTTGTTTCCTCCACCATCGCAGTGTTCATGGACCTTGGGATTTGAACCAGAGACTCTCTGGTCGTCCTGAACGCCAGGCTACATGAAGACAAACTGTTGTTTCCTCTACCATCGCAGTGTCCTGTGGATCTTAGGTCTAATAAAACGTGCTTCATAAGACGAGAGCAGTCACAGCACACGGTGTGGCAGCGCCTTCATCTCAGACGGAACAACACAGCCATCAACCACCGGTCTGTTCAGAAACACAACGGAGGGAGGTGGTGGTGACTGCTGGTAGCAACAACCAGGACAGGACTAGAACACACTTCTGTTCTGTACCGGCAACAATCAACACCGTCAGATCGGCGGAAACACAAAATGCATGCTTCTGTGTGTGTGTGTGTGTGAGAGTGTGAGAGTGTGTGAGTGTGTGTGTGTGTGTGTGTGTGTGTGTGTGTGTGTGGGTGTTGAAGGACAACAGGTTGGGGTTAGGGCTGGGTGTTGAACGACAACAGGCTGGGGTTGGGGCTGGGTGTTGAAGGACAACAGGTTGGGGTTGGGGCTGGGTGTTGAAGGACAACAGGTTGGGGTTGGGGCTGGGTGTTGAAGGACAACAGGTTGGGGTTAGGGCTGGGTGTTGAAGGACAACAGGTTGGGGTTAGGGCTGGGTGTTGAAGGACAACAGGCTGGGGTTGGGGCTGGGTGTTGAAGGACAACAGGCTGGGGTTGGGGCTGGGTGTTGAAGGACAACAGGTTGGGGTTAGGGCTGGGTGTTGAAGGACAACAGGCTGGGGTTGGGACTGGGTGTTGAAGGACAACAGGCTGGGGTTGGGGCTGGGTGTTGAAGGACAACAGGTTGGGGTTAGGGCTGGGTGTTGAAGGACAACAGGCTGGGGTTGGGACTGGGTGTTGAAGGACAACAGGTTGGGGTTGGGGCTGGGTGTTGAAGGACAACAGGTTGGGGTTAGGGCTGGGTGGTGAAAGACAACAGGTTGGGGTTAGGGCTGGGTGTTGAAGGACAACAGGTTGGGGTTAGGGCTGGGTGTTGAAGGACAAAAGGTTGGGGTTAGGGCTGGGTGTTGTAGGACAACATGCTGGGGTTAGTACTGGGTGTTGAAGGACAACAGGTTGAGGTTGGGGCTGGGTGTTGAAGGACAACAGGTTGGGGTTAGGGCTGGGTGTTGAAGGACAACAGGTTGGGGTTAGGGCTGGGTGTTGAAGAACGACAGGTTGGGGTAGGGTTAGGGCTGGGTGTTGAAGGACAACAGGCTGGGGTTAGTACTGGGTGTTGAAGGACAACAGGTTGAGGTTGGGGCTGGGTGTTGAAGGACAACAGGTTGGGGTTAGGGCTGGATGTTGAAGGACAACAGGTTGGGGCTGGGTGTTGAAGGACAACAGGTTGGGGTAGGGTTAGGGCTGGGTGTTGAAGGACAACAGGTTGGGGTTAGGGCTGGGTGTTGAAGGACAACAGGTTGGGGTTAGGGCTGGGTGTTGAAGGACAACAGGTTAGGGTTAGGGCTGGGTGTTGAAGGATAACAGGTTGGGGTTAGGGCTGGGTGTTGAAGTACAACAGGTTGGGGTTAGGGCTGGGTGTTGAAGTACAACATGCTGGGGTTAGTACTGGGTGTTGAAGAACAACAGGTTGAGGTAGGGCTGGGTGTTGAAGGACAACAGGTTGGGGTTAGTACTGGGTGTTGAAGGACAACAGGTTGGGGTTAGTACTGGGTGTTGAAGGACAACAGGTTGAGGTAGGGCTGGGTGTTGAAGGACAACAGGTTGGGGTTAGTACTGGGTGTTGAAAGACAACAGGTTGAGGTAGGGCTGGGTGTTGAAGGACAACAGGTTGGGGTTAGTACTGGGTGTTGAAGGACAACAGGTTGAGGTAGGGCTGGGTGTTGAAGGACAACAGGTTGGGGTACAGGGCTGGATCTAATACTTGATATTGTACTGTGTAATACTAGATAGTGTACTGTGTCTGTAATACTAGATATTGTACTGTGTCTAATACTAGATATTGTACTGTGTCTAATACTAGATATTGTACTGTGTCTAATACTAGATATTGTACTGTGTCTAATACTAGATATTGTACTGTGTCTGTAATACTAGATATTGTACTGTGTCTGTAATACTAGATATTGTACTGTGTCTGTAATACTAGATATTGTACTGTGCCTAATACTAGATATTGTACTGTGTCTGTAATACTAGATAGAATTGATATTGTACTGTGTCTGTAATACTAGATATTGTACTGTGCCTAATACTAGATAGACTAGATATTGTACTGTCTGTAATACTAGATATTGTACTGTGCCTAATACTAGATATTGTACTGTGTCTGTAATACTTGATATTGTACTGTGTCTGTAATACTTGATATTGTACTGTGTCTGTAATACTTTATATTGTACTGCGTCTGTAATACTAGATATTGAACTGTGTCTGTAATACTAGATATTGTACTGTGTCTAATACTAGATATTGTACAGTGTCTGTAATACTTGATATTGTACTGTGTTGGTAATACTTGATATTGTACTGTGTCTAATACTAGATAGACTTGATATTGTACTGTGTTGGTAATACTAGATATTGTACTGTGTCTAATACTAAATAGACTTGATATTGTACTGTGTCTAATACTAGATAGACTTGATATTGTACTGTGTCTAATACTAGATAAGACTTGATATTGTACTGTGTCTGTAATACTAGATAAACTTGATATTGTACTGTGTCTAATACTAGATAGACTTGATATTGTACTGTGTCTAATACTAGATAGACTTGATATTGTACTGTGTCTAATACTAGATAGACTTGATATTGTACTGTGTCTAATACTAGATAGACTTGATATTGTACTGTGTCTAATACTAGATAGACTTGATATTGTACTGTGTCTGTAATACTAGATAGACTTGATATTGTAATGTGTCTAATACTAGATAGACTTGATATTGTACTGTGTCTAATACTAGATAGACTTGATATTGTACTGTGTCTAATACTAGATAGACTTGATATTGTAATGTGTCTGTAATACTAGATAGACTTGATATTGTACTGTGTCTAATACTAGATAGACTTGATATTGCACTGTGTCTGTAATACTAGATAGACTTGATATTGCACCGTGTCTGTAATACTAGATAGACTTGATATTGTACTGTGTCTAATACTAGATAGACTTGATATTGCACTGTGTCTGTAATACTAGATAGACTTGATATTGCACTGTGTCTGTAATACTAGATAGACTTGATATTGTACTGTGTCTAATACTAGATAGACTTGATATTCTACTGTGTCTAATACTAGATAGACTTGATATTGTACTGTGTCTAATACTAGATAGACTTGATATTGTACTGTGTCTAATACTAGATAGACTTGATATTGTACTGTGTCTAATACTAGATAGACTTGATATTGTACTGTGTCTAATACTAGATAGACTTGATATTGTACTGTGTCTGTAATACTAGATAAACTTGATATTGTACTGTGTCTAATACTATATAGACTTGATATTGTACTGTGTCTGTAATACTAGATAGACTTGATATTGTAATGTGTCTAATACTAGATAGACTTGATATTGCACTGTGTCTAATACTAGATAGACTTGATATTGCACTTGACAATAAACTGAACAACTTTATTCAGGGCTCAGACTTATAAAATACCAATTCATTATCTACAGTAACAACATAATATTCCTATAGGAGTCGTTTATCACATTGCTGAATTCCTCTGCATTTCATCCATCAACTGTTTAATTCACTTCACCGTCTTAGCAGGATGGGTTGTTGTGCTACAGAATATAGTACCAGTCAAAAGTCCTTTATATTTTACTATTTTCTACATTGTAGAATAATAGTGAAGACATCAAAACTATGAAATAACACATATGGAAGTACCCACAAAGTGTTAAACAAATCAAAATATATTTTAGATTCTTCAAAGTAGCCACCTTTTGCCTTGATGACAGTTTTTCACACTCTTGGCATTCTCTCAACCAGCTTCATGAGGTAGTCACCTGGAATACATTTCCATTAACTGGTGTGCCTTCTTAAAAGTTAATTTGTGGAATTTCTTTCCTTCTTAACACGTTTGAGTCGATCAGTTGTGTTGTGACAAGGTAGGGCTGGTATACAGAAGATAGCCCAATGGGGCTATAGTAAAAATAAAGAAAAACCCTTGAATGAGTAGGTGTAATGTTGTGCTACTGCCATGCTGTGTTGCTACCATGCTGTTGTCATGCTGTGGTGCTACCATGCTGTTGGCATGCTGTGTTGCTACCATGCTGTGTTGCTACCATGCTGTGTTGCTACCATGCTGTTGTCATGCTGTGGTGCTACCATGCTGTTGTCATGCTGTGTTGCTACCATGCTGTTGTCATGCTGTGTTGCTACCATGCTGTTGTCATGCTGTGTTGTCATGTTGTGTTGCTACCATGCTGTGTTGTTGTCTTATGTCTCTCTTTATGTAGTGTTGTGTTAGGTCTCTCTTTATGTAGTGTTGTGTTGTCTTAGGTCTCTCTTTATGTAGTGTTGTGGTGTCTCTCTTTATGTAGTGTTGTGTTGTCTTAGGTCTCTCTTTATGTAGTGTTGTGGTGTCTCTCTTTATGTAGTGTTGTGTTGTCTTAGGTCTCTCTTTATGTAGTGTTGTGGTGTCTCTCTTTATGTAGTGTTGTGTTGTCTTAGGTCTCTCTTTATGTAGTGTTGTGTTGTCTTAGGTCTCTCTTTATGTAGTGTTGTGGTGTCTCTCTTTATGTAGTGTTGTGTTGTCTTAGGTCTCTCTTTATGTAGTGTTGTGTTGTCTCTCTTTATGTAGTGTTGTGTTCTATCTCAAGGCCATCAGACTGTTAAACAGCCACCACTAACATTGAGTGGCTGCTGCCAACACACTGACACTGACTCAACTCCAGCCACTTTAATAATGGGAATTGATGGGAAATGATGTAAATATATCACTAGCCACTTTAAACAATGCTACCTTATATAATGTTACTTACCCTACATTATTCATCTCATATGCATACGTATATACTGTACTCTATATCATCGACTGTATCCTTATGTAATACATGTATCACTAGCCACTTTAAACTATGCCACTTTGTTTACATACTCATCTCATTTGTACATACTGTACTCGATACCATCTACTGTATCTTGCCTATGCTGCTCTGTACCATCACTCATTCATATATCCTTATGTACATATTCTTTATCCCCTTACACTGTGTACAAGACAGTAGTTTTGGAATTGTTAGTTAGATTACTTGTTGGTTATTACTGCATTGTCGGAACTAGAAGCACAAGCATTTCGCTACACTCGCATTAACATCTGCTAACCATGTGTATGTGACAAATAAAATTTGATTTGATTTTGATTTGATTTGTTGTCTTAGGTCTCTCTTTATGTAGTGTTGTGTTGTCTTAGGTCTCTCTTTATGTAGTGTTGTGTTGTCTTAGGTCTCTCTTTATGTAGTGTTGTGTTGTCTCTCTTTATGTAGTGTTGTGTTGTCTCTCTTTATGTAGTGTTGTGTTGTCTCTCTTTATGTAGTGTTGTGTTGTCTTAGGTCTCTCTTTATGTAGTGTTGTGTTGTCTTAGGTCTCTCTTTATGTAGTGTTGTGTTGTCTCTCTTTATGTAGTGTTGTGTTGTCTTAGGTCTCTCTTTATGTAGTGTTGTGTTGTCTTGTCTTAGGTCTCTCTTTATGTAGTGTTGTGTTGTCTTAGGTCTCTCTTTATGTAGTGTTGTGTTGTCTTAGGTCTCTCTTTATGTAGTGTTGTGTTGTCTTAGGTCTCTCTTTATGTAGTGTTGTGTTGTCTTAGGTCTCTCTTTCTGTAGTGTTGTGTTAGGTCTCTCTTTATATAGTGTAGTGTTGTCTCAGGTCTCTCTTTATGTAGTGTTGTGTTGTCTCAGGTCTCTCTTTATGTAGTGTTGTGTTGTCTTAGGTCTCTCTTTATGTAGTGTTGTGTTGTCTTAGGTCTCTCTTTATGTAGTGTTGTGTTGTCTTAGGTCTCTCTTTATGTAGTGTTGTGTTGTCTCTCTTTATGTAGTGTTGTGTTGTCTTAGATCTCTCTTTATGTAGTGTTGTGTTGTCTTAGGTCTCTCTTTATGTAGTGTTGTGTTGTCTTAGATCTCTCTTTATGTAGTGTTGTGTTGTCTCTCTTTATGTAGTGTTGTGTTGTCTCTCTTTATGTAGTGTTGTGTTGTCTCTCTTTATGTAGTGTTGTGTTGTCTCTCTTTATGTAGTGTTGTCTTAGGTCTCTCTTTATGTAGTGTTGTGTTGTCTTAGGTCTCTCTTTATGTAGTGTTGTGTTGTCTTAGGTCTCTCTTTATGTAGTGTTGTGTTGTCTTAGGTCTCTCTTTATGTAGTGTTGTGTTGTCTCTCTTTATGTAGTGTTGTGTTGTCTCTCTTTATGTAGTGTTGTGTTGTCTTAGGTCTCTCTTTATGTAGTGTTGTGTTGTGTTGTCTTAGGTCTCTCTTTATGTAGTGTTGTGTTGTCTCAGGTCTCTCTTTATGTAGTGTTGTGTTGTCTTAGGTCTCTCTTCATGTAGTGTAGTGTTGTCTCTCTTTATGTAGTGTTGTGTTGTCTTAGGTCTCTCTTCATGTAGTGTAGTGTTGTCTCTCTTTATGTAGTGTTCTGGTGTCTTAGGTCTCTCTTCATGTAGTGAGTGTACCCAATTAACTGACCGGCGAGCGAGTGCGTGAATATATGTGTTTGTGTATATCTCTTACCTCCAGGATGTATTTCTGCAGGGAGGTGATGTCTCTCAGAGCTTCTGGATCTTGGTGGATCACTACCACCTCCTTTAAGGGATACTACACAATAACAACAACTGTTAGTACACAACAACAACAACAATAACCGTTAGTACACAACAACAACAACCGTTAGTACACAACAACAACAACCGTTAGTACACAACAACAACAACCGTTAGTACACAACAACAGACACTTCATGGGGTACTACAACATAATAACAATAACCGTTAGTACACAACAACAACAACCGTTAGTACACAACAACAGACACTTCATGGGGCACTACAACACAACAACAACAACCGTTAGTACACAACAACAACAACCGTTAGTACACAACAACAGACACTTCATGGGGTACTACAACATAATAACAATAACCGTTAGTACACAACAACAACAACCGTTAGTACACAACAACAACAACCGTTAGTACACAACAACAATAACCGTTAGTACACAACAACAACAATAACCGTTAGTACACAACAACAATAACCGTTAGTACACAACAACAACCGTTAGTACACAACAACAACAACCGTTAGTACACAACAACAGACACTTCATGGGGCACTACAACACAACAACAACAACCGTTAGTACACAACAACAACAACCGTTAGTACACAACAACAACAACCGTTAGTACACAACAGACACTTCATGGGGCACTACAACACAACAACAACAACCGTTAGTACACAACAACAACAACCGTTAGTACACAACAACAACAATAACAACAATAACCGTTAGTACACAACAACAACAACCGTTAGTACACAACAACAACAACCGTTAGTACACAACAACAACAATAACCGTTAGTACACAACAACAACAACCGTTAGTACACAACAACAATAACCGTTAGTACACAACAACAACAACCGTTAGTACACAACAACAGACACTTCATGGGGCACTACAACACAACAACAACAACCGTTAGTACACAACAACAACAACCGTTAGTACACAACAACAACAATAACAACAACAACCGTTAGTACACAACAACAACAACCGTTGGTACACAACAACAACAACCGTTGGTACACAACAACAACAACCGTTAGTACCCAACAACAACAAAAACCGTTAGTACCCAACAACAACAACAACCGTTAGTACCCAACAACAACAACCGTTAGTACCCAACAACAACAACAACCACCATTAGTGTACTAGACATAACACATACATACTACCACCTTCAGGGACAAACAACAACATTAACGACAACAATCACACACACGTAGCGCTATACATGACAACAACAAATGCTAGCTAAGAGAAGAAAACACACACACACACACACAGTTGATGTCCTCTTACCTTAACGGGCAGAGTCCTGCGGTCTCTGATGACTCGTCCAAGCTCAATGACAGACTGCATCTGACACACCGCACTTTCTATACGCTTGTCAATCAACGACTCCCTGTCACACACACACACACACACACACACACACACACACACGAGCAGGTCAGACTGGGACCAGGTAGAAGACAGTGGGGGTATATCTGAGTGTGTACATCGGTTGTCTTGGACATCAAACTTCTCTATTAAAAACTCCATAACCGGACTGATGTTCAGTTGGAGCTGATCCCAACCCTGATGTTCATGGTGACGCGTGTGAGGTCACTTAGGAACTGCTAATGTCGGAGGAACAAGACAAAGAGGAAAAGGGGACAGATATCCAATCACGAACGCGCGTTGAGCTCGCGTGGTTGTTTTGAAAGTCTCTGAAAAAAAATGTTCTATTGAAAAAAAACTAAGTGTGGTTAGCTAGGCAAGTCAGTTAAGAACTAATTCCTAGTTAACAGTGGGTTAACTGCCTTGTTCAGGGGCAGAACGACCGACCCTGTCAGCTCGGGGATTCGATCTTGCAACCTTTCGGTTACTAGTCCAACGCTCTAACCACTAGGCTACCCTGCCACCTCTACACTCTAACCACTAGGCTACCCTGCCACCTCTACACTCTAACCACTAGGTTACCTGCCTCCTCTAACCACTAGGCTACCTGCCACCTCTACACTCTAACCACTAGGTTACCTGCCTCCTCTAACCACTAGGCTACCTGCCACCTCTACTCTCTAACCACTAGGCTACCTGCCACCTCTACTCTCTAACCACTAGGCTACCTGCCACCTCTACACTCTAACCACTAGGTTACCTGCCTCCTCTAACCACTAGGCTACCTGCCACCTCTACACTCTAACCACTAGGCTACCTGCCACCTCTACACTCTAACCACTAGGCTACCCTGCCACCTCTACACTCTAACCACTAGGCTACCTGCCACCTCTACACTCTAACCACTAGGCTACCCTGCCACCTCTACACTCTAACCACTAGGCTACCTGCCGCCCATATGCATAATTTTTTTTTTTTTTAACTAATAATGAAAGAAAAGCATTGTAAGTTTGAAATTTGTAAAGTTAAATGTGGGAGAGGTGGAAAAATGATCGCTAACGATCAATAATGACAAATCTCCTGGCAATAACAACTTAGATGGAAAGCTACTGAGGATGGTGGCTGACTCTATAGCCACTCCAATCTGTCATATCTTTAATCTGAGCCGAGAGGAAAGTCTTTGTCCTCGGGCCTGGAGGGAAGCCAAAGCCATTCCACTACCCAAGAGTGGTACAGCGGCCTTTAATGGTTCTAACAGCAGACCTATCAGCTTGTTGCCAGCTCTTAGCAAACTGTTTTTTTTCTTCTCTGTAAACAAATTAACAACAGACTTTCAGCATGGTTTTAGAGAAGGGCACTCAACATGTCCTGCACTGACACAAATTACTGATGATAGGTTGAAAGAAATTGATCATTGAAATTGATAAGAAGATTGTAGGAGCTGTACTGTTAGATTTCAGTGCAGCCTTTGATATTATTTACCATAACCTGTTGTTGGAAAAAAAAGTAAATATTTTATGGCTTTTCAACCTCTGTCATATCGTGGATTCAGAGTGATCTATCTAATAGAACTCAAAGGGTTACTTTAATGGAAGCTTCTCTAATGTTACTCTAATATACCGAAACAAAACAAACTTGGCAAGAGATTCTAGGCAGAGTAGGATTCTATTGCATTGGCATGCACGACTTACTCTACACAGACCGGTGCTCCATTACCAATCAGAGTTGCAGTAGGCCTATATGCAAATAGACCATTGCCATATATCTGCACCATTCACTTTTAACTGGACTGTGTTTACAGCATGAGCTTGATTCGAATTCAAAAGCAAGAGCTTCATGTAGCCACTTGGGTACGTTTGTTCATATTCTGTGCAAGATAGTGAGTTATTAGCCCAGTTATAGATCATTTCTAGTCAACAACGAGGGTCTTGAAAATAGGCCACTCCGGCAGGCCCATATTATGAACAAATAGCCACAGTAGCCTACTTGGTCACTGTTAAATTGAATTTACCACAGGTGGACTCCAAGTTATGGAAACAGGATGCACCTGAGCTCAATTTCAAGTCTCATAGCAAAAGGGTCTGAATACTTATGTAAAAAAGGTATTTCAGTTTTTTAAAATTTGTAATAAATGTGCAAAAATGTCTAAAAAACATTTTTTTCACTTTGTCATGTCATTTGTCATTGTGATGTCATGACGGGGTATTGTGATGTCATGACGGGGTTTTGTGATGTCATGACGGGGTATTGTGATGTCATTAATGTAATCACTTTTAGAATAAGGCTGTAACGCAACTAAATGTTTAAAAAGTCAAGCGGTCTGAATACTTTCCAAATTCATCGTAGAGACTCAGTGAGCATAACCTTGCTACAGTATAGGATATGTACCCACTGCCCACAAAATGGAAACTGAGCTTCCTAACAAATGCTTTACCACAGATCACACAGACCCACAAAGAATTTGAAAACAAATCCAACACTGGATAAACTCTCATATCTGTTAGGCGAAATACCACAATGTGCAAATCACAGCAGCAAGATGTGTCCCATTACCATGACAAGGGACAGACAGAGACAGACGCACAGAAACAAGACAGAAGGAGAGGACAGATAACCAATCACTTAATGGGTTTAGAGCGGACGGACAGACAACCTGTCTCCTCCTGATTGGAGGTCACCCCTACAGGATGTCTCACGTCTTGGACAGGAACTGGAAGGAGCTCTTAACAAGGTTACCCGCTGCAGCCGAGCATGCTGGGTAGTAATATGTGGGCTGGGACAGTACATGAAATGGTAAAGACGGGCGAGGTAGAGGTGTGTGTGTGTGAGAGCGGGTACTGTAGTGAAGACAGACATTCAGAGTGACTGGAGAATACACACACACACCTTGAACGGCCCTGTGGAGAAGAACACTAATCTGCCATTATTATTTTATTTAACTAAGCAAGTTAGTTAAAAACAAAATCTTATTTACAATGACGGCCTACACCGGCCAAAACCCGGACGACGCTGGGCCAATTGTGCAGCCTGGAATCGAACCACGGTCTCTAGCACTGAGATGCAGTGCCTTAGACCACTTTTTATAATTGAGTAATTTATCTGATCTCTTATCTAGAGAGGTTTGGAGTCAGTGCATTCATCTGAAGGTAGCTAGGTGGAGAACCACATATCCCAGGCATAAAGTAGCTTTAAGTCAAGTGTTTTTTGGTTGTTGCTGTAAAGCATAACAGTAGCAATGCTTCAGAGACACACTACAGCATGCTTCAGAGACACGCTTCAGAGACACACTTCAGAGACACACTAAAGGGTATAGCTACTCAATCATAGCACTAACAACAAAGGTGTGTGTGTGTGTGTGTGTGTGACCTGCCTGCATGTCTAAATCAAGTCCTGGGTTTGATCATGTCTGATGAGTTGTACAGATACGAATGCAGCTCAGAGTTAATACACTGATACAAACAGAATGGTATAATTGACAGGCGTTTCAACACAGATAAGTTGGTTCAAAACAAATATTCCCATCACCGAGGCATCTGGGAGTCATTTTCATCCTAAAACACAAATCACTTCTTGTTTCTGACAAAGAGATTCAAAGAAAAGTCCAAACATTCCAATTTCAAAATAAATATAATTTTAAAGAGGAATCCTTAAAAAAATAATAATAATTTTTTAATAAATTGGGAAATAAATAGTTTTAGTCGAAATACTTTGAGCTGTCTGTATCCCCTGCTACTAATTTGACGTGAGACACTTTCAGATTCATTGAGGAGGAAGTCACTCTTCAAAATGGCGCCCTACTCCCTATAAATGGCGCCCTACTCCCTATAAATGGCGCCCTACTCCCTATAAATGGCGCCCTACTCCCTATAAATGGCGCCCTACTCCCTATAAATGGCGCCCTACTCCCTATAAATGGCACCCTACTCCCTATAAATGGCACCCTACTCCCTACTTGAGCTAGTGAATGGTGCAGTTCACGGTCCTTCGAGACAAATTCAATGATTGATTGATTGATTGGTTGATTGATTAATTACTTGACTGGAGGCAGGATGAGATACTGTGTGATTGATAGACTGATTAATTACCTGACTAGAGGCAGGATGAGATACTGTGTGATTGATAGACTGATTGATTACCTGACTAGAGGCAGGATGAGATACTGTGTGATTGATAGACTGATTAATTACCTGACTAGAGGCAGGATGAGATACTGTGTGATTGATAGACTGATTGATTACCTGACTAGAGGCAGGATGAGATACTGTGTGATTGATAGACTGATTAATTACCTGACTAGAGGCAGGATGAGATACTGTGTGATTGATAGACTGATTGATTACCTGACTAGAGGCAGCATGAGGTACTGTGTGATTGATAGACTGATTGATTACCTGACTAGAGGCAGGATGAGATACTGTGTGATTGATAGACTGATTGATTACCTGACTAGAAGCAGCATGGTGGAGTGTTTGATTGATTACCTGACTAGAGGCAGGATGAGATACTGTGTGATTGATAGACTGATTGATTACCTGACTAGAAGCAGCATGGTGGAGTGTTTGATTGATTACCTGACTAGAGGCAGCATGAGATACTGTGTGATTGATAGACTGATTGATTACCTGACTAGAGGCAGGATGAGATACTGTGTGATTGATAGACTGATTGATTACCTGACTAGAAGCAGCATGGTGGAGTGTTTGATTGATTACCTGACTAGAGGCAGCATGAGATACTGTGTGATTGATAGACTGATTGATTACCTGACTAGAGGCAGGATGAGATACTGTGTGATTGATAGACTGATTGATTACCTGACTAGAGGCAGGATGAGATACTGTGTGATTGATAGACTGATTGATTACCTGACTAGAGGCAGGATGAGATACTGTGTGATTGATAGACTGATTGATTACCTGACTAGAGGCAGCATGAGATACTGTGTGATTGATAGACTGATTGATTACCTGACTAGAAGCAGCATGGTGGAGTGTTTGATTGATTACCTGACTAGAGGCAGGATGAGATACTGTGTGATTGATAGACTGATTGATTACCTGACTAGAAGCAGCATGGTGGAGTGTTTGATTGATTACCTGACTAGAGGCAGCATGAGATACTGTGTGATTGATAGACTGATTGATTACCTGACTAGAGGCAGGATGAGATACTGTGTGATTGATAGACTGATTGATTACCTGACTAGAGGCAGCATAAGGTACTGTGTGATTGATAGACTGATTGATTACCTGACTAGAGGCAGCATAAGGTACTGTGTGATTGATAGACTGATTGATTACCTGACTAGAGGCAGCATGAGGTACTGTGTGATTGATAGACTGATTGATTACCTGACTAGAAGCAGCATGGTGGAGTGTTTGATTGATTATCTGACTAGAGGCAGGATGAGATACTGTGTGATTGATAGACTGATTGATTACCTGACTAGAAGCAGCATGGTGGAGTGTTTGATTGATTACCTGACTAGAGGCAGGATGAGATACTGTGTGATTGATAGACTGATTGATTACCTGACTAGAAGCAGCATGGTGGAGTGTTTGATTGATTACCTGACTAGAGGCAGGATGAGATACTGTGTGATTGATAGACTGATTGATTACCTGACTAGAAGCAGCATGGTGGAGTGTTTGATTGATTACCTGACTAGAGGCAGGATGAGATACTGTGTGATTGATAGACTGATTGATTACCTGACTAGAAGCAGCATGG
Source organism: Oncorhynchus mykiss (assembly GCF_057628025.1). Classification (NCBI taxonomy): domain Eukaryota; kingdom Metazoa; phylum Chordata; class Actinopteri; order Salmoniformes; family Salmonidae; genus Oncorhynchus; species Oncorhynchus mykiss. Next base: position 81,246,435 of record NC_143028.1, read on the forward strand.
TGGAGTGTTTGATTGATTACCTGACTAGAGGCAGGATGAGGTAGTGAATGACTGATCGACTGACTAGAAGCAACATGAGGTACTGTGTGATTGATAGACTGATTGATTACCTGACTAGAAGCAGCATGAGATACTGTGTGATTGATAGACTGATTAATTACCTGACTAGAGGCAGGATGAGGTAGTGAATGACTGATCGACTGACTAGAAGCAACATGAGGTACTGTGTGATTGATAGACTGATTGATTACCTGACTAGAAGCAGCATAAGGTACTGTGTGATTGATAGACTGATTGATTACCTGACTAGAGGCAGCATAAGGTACTGTGTGATTGATAGACTGATTGATTACCTGACTAGAAGAAGCATGAGATACTGTGTGATTGATAGACTGATTTAATTACCTGACTAGAGGCAGCATAAGGTACTGTGTGATTGATAGACTGATTGATTACCTGACTAGAAGCAGCATGAGATACTGTGTGATTGATAGACTGATTTAATTACCTGACTAGAGGCAGCATAAGGTACTGTGTGATTGATAGACTGATTGATTACCTGACTAGAAGCAGCATGAGATACTGTGTGATTGATAGACTGATTAATTACCTGACTAGAGGCAGCATAAGGTACTGTGTGATTGATAGACTGATTGATTACCTGACTAGAGGCAGCATGAGGTAGTGGATGCTATTGGAGTCCTTCTCCTCTACAGAGGCGGGGTCGATCAGGTGACGCAGGTTCTGGTACATCATCTCTGTAATAAACGGGGTGAAGGGAGCCTAGTGGGGATGAGGAGACCAGTTAGAGAAGAACAACGATACTATACAGTACTATAGTTAGAGAAGAACAACGATACAATACAGTACTATAGTTAGAGAAGAACAACGATACTATACAGTACTATAGTTAGAGAAGAACAACGGTACTATACAGTACTATAGTTAGAGAAAGACAACGATACTATACAGTACAATACTAGTAGAGAGGAGGAGAGATACCTAGTTAGAGAAGAACAACGATACTATACAGTACTATAGTTAGAGAAGAACAACAATACTATACAGTACTATAGTTAGAGAAGAACAACGATACAATACAGTACTATAGTTAGAGAAGAACAACGATACTATACAGTACTATAGTTAGAGAAGAACAACGATACTATACAGTACAATACTAGTAGAGAGGAGGAGAGATACCTAGTTAGAGAAGAACAACGATACAATACAGTACTATAGTTAGAGAAAGACAACGATACTATACAGTACAATACTAGTAGAGAGGAGGAGAGATACCTAGTTAGAGAAGAACAACGATACAATACAGTACTATAGTTAGAGAAAGACAACGATACTATACAGTACAATACTAGTAGAGAGGAGGAGAGATACCTAGTTAGAGAAGAACAACGATACTATACAGTACTATAGTTAGAGAAGAACAACGATACTATACAGTACTATAGTTAGAGAAGAACAACGATACAATACAGTACTATAGTTAGAGAAGAACAACGATACTATACAGTACAATACTAGTAGAGAGGAGGAGAGATACCTAGTTAGAGAAGAACAACGATACTATACAGTACTATAGTTAGAGAAGAACAACAATACTATACAGTACTATAGTTAGAGAAGAACAACGATACAATACAGTACTATAGTTAGAGAAGAACAACGATACTATACAGTACTATAGTTAGAGAAGAACAACGATACTATACAGTACTATAGTAGTGGGGAGGAGAGATACCTAGTTAGAGAAGAACAACGATACTATACAGTACTATAGTTAGAGAAGAACAACGATACTATACAGTACAATACTAGTAGAGAGGAGGAGAGATACCTAGTTAGAGAAGAACAACGATACTATACAGTACTATAGTTAGAGAAGAACAACGATACTATACAGTACTATAGTTAGAGAAGAACAACGATACTATACAGTACTATAGTTAGAGAAGAACAACGATACTATACAGTACTATAGTTAGAGAAGAACAACGATACAATACAGTACTATAGTTAGAGAAGAACAACGATACAATACAGTACTATAGTTAGAGAAGAACAACGATACTATACAGTACTATAGTTAGAGAAGAACAACGATACTATACAGTACTATAGTTAGAGAAAGACAACGATACTATACAGTACTATAGTTAGAGAAGAACAACGATACTATACAGTACTATAGTTAGAGAAAGACAACGATACTATACAGTACAATACTAGTAGAGAGGAGGAGAGATACCTAGTTAGAGAAGAACAACGATACTATACAGTACTATAGTTAGAGAAGAACAACGATACTATACAGTACAATACTAGTAGAGAGGAGGAGAGATACCTAGTTAGAGAAGAACAACGATACTATACAGTACTATAGTTAGAGAAGAACAACGATACTATACAGTACTATAGTTAGAGAAAGACAACGATACTATACAGTACTATAGTTAGAGAAGAACAACGATACTATACAGTACTATAGTTAGAGAAAGACAACGATACTATACAGTACAATACTAGTAGAGAGGAGGAGAGATACCTAGTTAGAGAAGAACAACGATACTATACAGTACTATAGTTAGAGAAGAACAACGATACTATACAGTACAATACTAGTAGAGAGGAGGAGAGATACCTAGTTAGAGAAGAACAACGATACTATACAGTACTATAGTTAGAGAAGAACAACGGTACTATACAGTACTATAGTTAGAGAAAGACAACGATACTATACAGTACTATAGTTAGAGAAAGACAACGATACTATACAGTACTATAGTTAGAGAAGAACAACGATACTATACAGTACTATAGTTAGAGAAGAACAACGATACAATACAGTACTATAGTTAGAGAAAGACAACGATACTATACAGTACAATACTAGTAGAGAGGAGGAGAGATACCTAGTTAGAGAAGAACAACGATACTATACAGTACTATAGTTAGAGAAGAACAACGATACTATACAGTACTATAGTTAGAGAAGAACAACGATACAATACAGTACTATAGTTAGAGAAGAACAACGATACTATACAGTACTATAGTTAGAGAAAGACAACGATACAATACAGTACTATAGTTAGAGAAAGACAACGATACTATACAGTACAATACTAGTAGAGAGGAGGAGAGATACCTAGTTAGAGAAGAACAACGATACAATACAGTACTATAGTTAGAGAAAGACAACGATACTATACAGTACTATAGTTAGAGAAGAACAACGATACAATACAGTACTATAGTTAGAGAAAGACAACGATACTATACAGTACAATACTAGTAGAGAGGAGGAGAGATACCTAGTTAGAGAAGAACAACGATACTATACAGTACTATAGTTAGAGAAGAACAACAATACTATACAGTACTATAGTTAGAGAAGAACAACGATACTATACAGTACTATAGTTAGAGAAAGACAACGATACTATACAGTACTATAGTTAGAGAAGAACAACGATACTATACAGTACTATAGTTAGAGAAAGACAACGATACTATACAGTACTATAGTTAGAGAAAGACAACGATACAATACAGTACTATAGTTAGAGAAAGACAACGATACAATACAGTACTATAGTTAGAGAAGAACAACGATACTATACAGTACTATAGTTAGAGAAAGACAACGATACAATACAGTACTATAGTTAGAGAAGAACAACGATACAATACAGTACAATACTAGTAGAGAGGAGGAGAGATACCTAGTTAGAGAAGAACAACGATACTATACAGTACTATAGTTAGAGAAAGTGACCTTGTATAGTAACTCAGGGAGACCTTGTCCTCGTTACCATTCTAACTGAGGGAGACCTTGTCCTCGTTACCATTCTAACTGAGGGAGACCTTGTCCTCGTTACCATTCTAACTCAGGGAGACCTTGTCCTCGTTACCATTCTAACTGAGGGAGACCTTGTCCTCGTTACCATTCTAACTGAGGGAGACCTTGTCCTCGTTACCATTCTAACTCAGGGAGACCTTGTCCTCGTTACCATTCTAACTCAGGGAGACCTTGTCCTCGTTACCATTCTAACTGAGGGAGACCTTGTCCTCGTTACCATTCTAACTGAGGGAGACCTTGTCCTCGTTACCATTCTAACTGAGGGAGACCTTGTCCTCGTTACCATTCTAACTGAGGGAGACCTTGTCCTCGTTACCATTCTAACTGAGGGAGACCTTGTCCTCGTTACCATTCTAACTGAGGGAGACCTTGTCCTCGTTACCATTCTAACTGAGGGAGACCTTGTCCTCGTTACCATTCTAACTGAGGGAGACCTTGTCCTCGTTACCATTCTAACTCAGGGAGACCTTGTCCTCGTTACCATTCTAACTCAGGGAGACCTTGTCCTCGTTACCATTCTAACTCAGGGAGACCTTGTCCTCGTTACCATTCTAACTGAGGGAGACCTTGTCCTCGTTACCATTCTAACTGAGGGAGCCCTTGTCCTTATACAAAGACACCTGCGTTGAGAGCTAATGCAGGGTAAGTAAAATTATCATATGCAGCAGACTTAAGTTCACACTTCCTTCTTTAACAATTTCTGTGAGGAGGAACTTAAAAGTATAACCGGAGATTTAGTTACAGCCTGATATACACACAATGCGTCACGAGGTACAGTGTCATTGGGCACAGCGTCACGGGGCACGGCGTCACTTGGGCACGGCGTCACTGGGTACGGCGTCACTGGGCACGGCGTCGCGGGGCACGGCATCGTTATTTAGAACACTCCGGTGCATTAGTTCTAAGCGCAACTGCTTTGGCGAAGAGGAAATTGTCGCCCTCAATACATTACTTTCAATGGAAGCAGATGTCATTGAGCAGAGTGCCGCCGGGTTAAACACTATGCACCTTTACCCATGTGACTCACCATCAGTCTGCACATGGAGAACAGAACGCTGAAGAGATTCTCCAGAGCCCCCAGACAGTCCTCGGTTCCACTCTCTCCCTGTGGGGTTACAATACACGGTTACAATCATCATCCTCCTCTTCCTCTTCCTCCCTATAACATGTTCCATACATTACACAACAGATCTTTAACCAGAGAGTTATTGATGATTATTGATGACCAACTCAATTCATTCACATTACTGTGGTCAATATAGCATAGTCAACAGGGTAACAGTGGTTACTGTAGTCAATATAGCATAGTCAACAGAGAAACAGAGGTTACTGTAGTCAATATAGCATAGTCAACAGAGAAACAGAGGTTACTGTAGTCAATATAGCATAGTCAGAGAAACAGAGGTTACTGTAGTCAATATAGCATAGTCAACAGAGAAACAGAGGTTACTGTAGTCAATATAGCATAGTCAACAGAGAAACAGAGGTTACTGTAGTCAATATAGCATAGTCAACAGAGAAACGGAGGTATAGTGGTTACTGTACCTTTAAGCTATTTGACTGCCTCGGTGTTTGAGGGTGAACTCACCTTGAAACGCCTGCGGTTGGTCCTCACGTACCAGTTGGTCAGCATGTCCACAAACTTGACAAGCTTTGGCACCACCGTGTACAGCCTGTAAGCTGCGAAGGAGACACTGTGATTTACAACGCATGTCTGGAGGAGAGGGAGCGGCCGGGAAAGGTCGTCTTTATAAACGACAGACGCATAACAGTAGCAGAGTTCTGCGTAGCGAACTGGGGTTGCGGTCAGAATTGACGCATTGAAACAAGGACGTATTCACATGCAGTGTTGTCTATTTAAGCAATGAGGCCCCGAGGAGGTGTGGTATGTGGTCAATATACCACGTCTAAGGGCTGTTCTTAAGCACGACCCAACGCGGAGTGCCTGGACTCAGCCCTTAGCCGTGGTTTATTGGCCATATATCACCAACCTCCCGAGGTGCCTTTTTTTCCTATTATAAACAGGTTACCAATGTAATTTAGAGCAGTAAAAATAAATGTTTTTGTCATACATACCCGTGGTATACAGTCTGATATACTACGGCTGTCAGCCAATCAGCATTCAGGGCTGGAACCACCCAGTTTATAATGTGTTTTTATCCTATATGTTGTTGTTATATATCCATCATGTCCAGCATGGTTGTCTGCCCAGTAATAATTGCCCCTTGGTTATAGCTATTTACTGAATTGAATTTCATTTAAAATCGGTTTAATTTAACTGAATGTAACATTAAGTATAAACATTTTAAAAAGCCTTTCAGTGAAGAGGTGTAGTTTTGTCACTCATCTCAGCCTTGAACAACTGGATGAGAGACCGTGTGTGTGTGTGTGTGTGTGTGTGTGTGTGTGTGTGTGTGTGTGTCTCAAATAAAAAACACAATTGTATTTGTCACGTGCTTCGTACACAACAGGTGTAGACTAACAGTGAAATGCTTCCAGACGGGTCATTCCCAACAAATGAAGAGAGAAAATTAGATCGTAGTCTTGTATTGACGCTTAGCCTGATTTGATGGTTCGTCAAAGGTCGTAGCGGGATTTCTTATAAGCGTCCGGGTTAATGTCCCGGTCCTTAAAAGCGGCAGCTCTAGTCATTAGCTCAGTGAGGATGTTGCCTGTAATCCATGGCTTCTGGTTGGGATATGTATGTACGTACGGTCACTGTGGGATCCACTGACTGATGATTGATTGAAAGAAATTGACAATAAGAAGATTGTAGGAGCTGTACTGTTAGATTTCAGTCGAGCCTCTGATTATTATTGACCAGAACCTGTTGTTTGAGAAAACGTGTGTGTTTATGGCTTTTCAACCTCTGTCATATTGTGGATTCAGAGCCATTTATCTAATAGAACATAAAGGGTTACTAAGGTGTACCGCAGGGCAGCTCTCTAGGCCCTCTACTCTTTTATGTTTTTACCAATGACCTGCCACTGGCATTAAACAAAGCCTGTGGGTCCATGTATGCTGATGATTCAACCATATACGCATCAGCAACCACAGCTAATTAAGTCACTGAAACCCTTAACCTGTTAGATCTCTAGGGGCGCTATTTCATTTTTGGATAAAAAACGTTCCCGTTTTAAGCGCAATATTTTGTCACGAAAAGATGCTCGACTATGCACATTCTTGACAGTTTTGGAAAGAAAACACTCTGAAGTTTCAGAATCTGCAAAGATTTTGTCTGTAAGTGCCCCAGAACTCATTCTACAGGCGAAACCAAGATGATGCATCAACCAGGAAATTAGCAGAATTTCTGAAGCTCTGTTTTCCATTGTCTCCTTATATGGCTGTGATTGCGCAAGGAATGAGCCTACACTTTCTGTCGTTCGCCCAAGGTCTTAGCAGCATTGTGACGTATTTGTAGGCATATCATTGGAAGATTGACCATAAGAGACTACATTTTCCAAGTGTCCGCCTGGTGTCCTGCGTGGAATTCGGTGCGCAATTGCCAGCTGCTTGTACTTTTCCATTTGATATAGGGGAGAAACCATGTGTCCAAGAACGATATATCAATGAAGAGGTATGTGAAAAACACCTTGATGATTGATTCTAAACAACGTTTGCCATGTTTTCAGTCGATATTATGGAGTTAATTTGGAAAAAAGTTCGCGTTTTGAGGACTGAATTTTCGTTTTTTTTGGTAGCCAAATGTGATGTATAAAACGGAGCTATTTCTAATACACAAAGAATCTTTTTGGAAAAACTGAGCATCTGCCATCTAACTGAGAGTATCCTCATTGAAAACATCAGAAGTTCTTCAAAGGTAAATGATTTTATTTGAAGGCTTTTATGTTTTTGTTGAAATGTTGCGTGCTGGATGCTAACGCTAATGCTAACGCTAAATGCTACGCTAGCTAGCTACTTTTACACAAATTATTGTTTTCCTATGGTTGAGAAGCATATTTTGAAAATCTGAGATGACAGTGTTGTTTACAAAAGGCTAAGCTTGCGAGATGGCATATTTATTTCATTTAATTTGCGATTTTCATGAATAGTTAACGTTGCGTTATGGTAATGAGCTTGAGGCTGTAGTCACGATACCGGATCCGGGTTTGGGAGATCAGAGAGGTTAACAAAGAGTTGCAGTCTGTTTTGGAATGAGTGGCCAGTAATAAACTGGTCCTGAACATCTTTAAAACTAAGAACATTGTATTTGGTACAAATAATTCCCTATGTTCTAGACCTCAGCTGAATCTGGTAATGAATGGTGTGGCTGTTGAACAAGTTGAGGAGACTAAATTACTTGGCGTTACCTTAGATTGTAAACTGTCATGGACAAAACATATTGATTCAATGGTTGTAAAGATGGAGAGAGGTCTGTCCTTTAAAGAGATGCTCTGCTTTTATGACACCACACGCAACAAAGCAAGTCCTGCAGGCTCTAGTTCTGTCTAATCTTGATTGTGGTCCAGGGCATTCCCGCACCATTGCCTCTTCACAGGGGCATTCCCGCACCATTTCCTCTCCCCATGGCATTCCCGCACCATTGCCTCGTCACAGGGGCATTCCCACGCCATTGCCTCGTCGCAGGGGCATTCCCGCACCATTGCCTCGTCACAAGGGCATTCCCGCACCATTTCCTCTTCACAGGGGCACGTTGAAAGAGGATTCTCCAATTAAGAGTATAATTTTGATTACAACGTGGTGCATAGGCTACAGCTGATCTAACGGAATAGCCCGAAATGTTTTCTCAGCTCAGATTTACTCAAGAGGCATGCAACACACGCAGCCTAGCCTATGGGACTAGTGAAATTTGTCTACGTAGGTATTCATTTGGGTTCACAGTGCAGACCGAACCGAGGTCTCTGTAGGAATAAGTGTACGGTTACACCCCTAGGAAGCGGCTTGTGTGTGTGTGTGTGTGTGTGTGTGTGTGTGTGTGTGTGTGTGTGTGTGTGTGTGTGTGTAGCTCACCATCCATCTCAGCTTTGAAGAACTGGATGAGAGACTGGGTGAAGGACTGGATCCATTTGTCCATGATGTTGTCACTGCGCTTGGCTGTGGCTTCGTTGTACAGGAAGCTGATGCCGTCCTCCTGAAGGGCAAAGGTCACAGGGCGAAAAGGTCACACAGAGAACAGGACACGGAAAGAGAGAGCGAGAGAGCAAGAGAAAGTGAGCGCGCGTGCGAGCGAGAGAGAGCATGATAGAGAGAACGTTACAGAGTTTAAAGGCTGTGATAGGTGGTATCTTCTGTGCTGGTTGAGGTGTTCTCCTCATTAAACTACTGTCTGGTTGAGGTGTTCTCCTCATTAAACTACTGTCTGGTTGAGGTGTTCTCCTCATTAAACTACTGTCTGGTTGAGGTGTTCTCCTCATTAAACTACTGTCTGGTTGAGGTGTTCTCCTCATTAAACTACTGTCTGGTTGAGGTGTTCTCCTCATTAAACTACTGGCTGGTTGAGGTGTTCTCCTCATTAAACTACTGTCTGGTTGAGGTGTTCTCCTCATTAAACTACTGGCTGGTTGAGGTGTTCTCCTCATTAAACTACTGTCTGGTTGAGGTGTTCTCCTCATTAAACTACTGGCTGGTTGAGGTGTTCTCCTCATTAAACTACTGGCTGGTTGAGGTGTTCTCCTCATTAAACAGGAACTGGCTGGTTGAGGTGTTCTCCTCATTAAACAGGAACTGGCTGGTTGAGGTGTTCTCCTCATTAAACTACTGTCTGGTTGAGGTGTTCTCCTCATTAAACTACTGTCTGGTTGAGGTGTTCTCCTCATTAAACTACTGTCTGGTTGAGGTGTTCTCCTCATTAAACTACTGTCTGGTTGAGGTGTTCTCCTCATTAAACTACTGGCTGGTTGAGGTGTTCTCCTCATTAAACTACTGTCTGGTTGAGGTGTTCTCCTCATTAAACTACTGTCTGGTTGAGGTGTTCTCCTCATTAAACTACTGTCTGGTTGAGGTGTTCTCCTCATTAAACTACTGTCTGGTTGAGGTGTTCTCCTCATTAAACTACTGTCTGGTTGAGGTGTTCTCCTCATTAAACTACTGTCTGGTTGAGGTGTTCTCCTCATTAAACTACTGTCTGGTTGAGGTGTTCTCCTCATTAAACTACTGTCTGGTTGAGGTGTTCTCCTCATTAAACTACTGTCTGGTTGAGGTGTTCTCCTCATTAAACTACTGTCTGGTTGAGGTGTTCTCCTCATTAAACTACTGTCTGGTTGAGGTGTTCTCCTCATTAAACTACTGTCTGGTTGAGGTGTTCTCCTCATTAAACTACTGTCTGGTTGAGGTGTTCTCCTCATTAAACTACTGTCTGGTTGAGGTGTTCTCCTCATTAAACTACTGTCTGGTTGAGGTGTTCTCCTCATTAAACAGGAACTGGCTGGTTGAGGTGTTCTCCTCATTAAACTACTGTCTGGTTGAGGTGTTCTCCTCATTAAACTACTGTCTGGTTGAGGTGTTCTCCTCATTAAACAGGAACTGGCTGGTTGAGGTGTTCTCCTCATTAAACTACTGTCTGGTTGAGGTGTTCTCCTCATTAAACAGGAACTGGCTGGTTGAGGTGTTCTCCTCATTAAACTACTGTCTGGTTGAGGTGTTCTCCTCATTAAACTACTGTCTGGTTGAGGTGTTCTCCTCATTAAACTACTGTCTGGTTGAGGTGTTCTCCTCATTAAACTACTGTCTGGTTGAGGTGTTCTCCTCATTAAACTACTGTCTGGTTGAGGTGTTCTCCTCATTAAACTACTGGCTGGTTGAGGTGTTCTCCTCATTAAACTACTGTCTGGTTGAGGTGTTCTCCTCATTAAACTACTGGCTGGTTGAGGTGTTCTCCTCATTAAACTACTGTCTGGTTGAGGTGTTCTCCTCATTAAACTACTGGCTGGTTGAGGTGTTCTCCTCATTAAACTACTGGCTGGTTGAGGTGTTCTCCTCATTAAACAGGAACTGGCTGGTTGAGGTGTTCTCCTCATTAAACTACTGTCTGGTTGAGGTGTTCTCCTCATTAAACTACTGTCTGGTTGAGGTGTTCTCCTCATTAAACTACTGTCTGGTTGAGGTGTTCTCCTCATTAAACTACTGGCTGGTTGAGGTGTTCTCCTCATTAAACTACTGTCTGGTTGAGGTGTTCTCCTCATTAAACTACTGTCTGGTTGAGGTGTTCTCCTCATTAAACTACTGTCTGGTTGAGGTGTTCTCCTCATTAAACTACTGTCTGGTTGAGGTGTTCTCCTCATTAAACTACTGTCTGGTTGAGGTGTTCTCCTCATTAAACTACTGTCTGGTTGAGGTGTTCTCCTCATTAAACTACTGTCTGGTTGAGGTGTTCTCCTCATTAAACTACTGTCTGGTTGAGGTGTTCTCCTCATTAAACTACTGGCTGGTTGAGGTGTTCTCCTCATTAAACTACTGTCTGGTTGAGGTGTTCTCCTCATTAAACTACTGGCTGGTTGAGGTGTTCTCCTCATTAAACTACTGTCTGGTTGAGGTGTTCTCCTCATTAAACTACTGGCTGGTTGAGGTGTTCTCCTCATTAAACTACTGGCTGGTTGAGGTGTTCTCCTCATTAAACAGGAACTGGCTGGTTGAGGTGTTCTCCTCATTAAACTACTGTCTGGTTGAGGTGTTCTCCTCATTAAACTACTGTCTGGTTGAGGTGTTCTCCTCATTAAACTACTGTCTGGTTGAGGTGTTCTCCTCATTAAACTACTGTCTGGTTGAGGTGTTCTCCTCATTAAACTACTGTCTGGTTGAGGTGTTCTCCTCATTAAACTACTGTCTGGTTGAGGTGTTCTCCTCATTAAACTACTGTCTGGTTGAGGTGTTCTCCTCATTAAACTACTGTCTGGTTGAGGTGTTCTCCTCATTAAACTACTGTCTGGTTGAGGTGTTCTCCTCATTAAACTACTGTCTGGTTGAGGTGTTCTCCTCATTAAACTACTGTCTGGTTGAGGTGTTCTCCTCATTAAACTACTGTCTGGTTGAGGTGTTCTCCTCATTAAACTACTGTCTGGTTGAGGTGTTCTCCTCATTAAACTACTGTCTGGTTGAGGTGTTCTCCTCATTAAACTACTGTCTGGTTGAGGTGTTCTCCTCATTAAACTACTGTCTGGTTGAGGTGTTCTCCTCATTAAACTACTGTCTGGTTGAGGTGTTCTCCTCATTAAACTACTGTCTGGTTGAGGTGTTCTCCTCATTAAACTACTGTCTGGTTGAGGTGTTCTCCTCATTAAACTACTGTCTGGTTGAGGTGTTCTCCTCATTAAACTACTGTCTGGTTGAGGTGTTCTCCTCATTAAACTACTGTCTGGTTGAGGTGTTCTCCTCATTAAACTACTGTCTGGTTGAGGTGTTCTCCTCATTAAACAGGAACTGGCTGGTTGAGGTGTTCTCCTCATTAAACTACTGTCTGGTTGAGGTGTTCTCCTCATTAAACTACTGTCTGGTTGAGGTGTTCTCCTCATTAAACAGGAACTGGCTGGTTGAGGTGTTCTCCTCATTAAACTACTGTCTGGTTGAGGTGTTCTCCTCATTAAACAGGAACTGGCTGGTTGAGGTGTTCTCCTCATTAAACTACTGTCTGGTTGAGGTGTTCTCCTCATTAAACTACTGTCTGGTTGAGGTGTTCTCCTCATTAAACTACTGTCTGGTTGAGGTGTTCTCCTCATTAAACTACTGTCTGGTTGAGGTGTTCTCCTCATTAAACTACTGTCTGGTTGAGGTGTTCTCCTCATTAAACTACTGGCTGGTTGAGGTGTTCTCCTCATTAAACTACTGTCTGGTTGAGGTGTTCTCCTCATTAAACTACTGGCTGGTTGAGGTGTTCTCCTCATTAAACTACTGTCTGGTTGAGGTGTTCTCCTCATTAAACTACTGTCTGGTTGAGGTGTTCTCCTCATTAAACTACTGTCTGGTTGAGGTGTTCTCCTCATTAAACTACTGGCTGGTTGAGGGGGGGGTTAGGGCTGTAAGGGGAGGGCTGGGGGGGTTAGGGCTGTAAGGGGAGGGCTGGGCTAGAGGGGGGAGGGGTTTGGGCTGTAAGGGGAGGGCTGGGGGGTGGGGGGGGTTAGGGCTGTAAGGGGAGGGCTGGGGGGTTAGGGCTGTAAGGGGAGGCCTGGGGGGTGGGGGGGTTAGGGCTGTAAGGGGAGGGCTGGGCTAGAGGGGGGAGGGGTTTGGGCTGTAAGGGGAGGGCTGGGGGGTGGGGGGGGTTAGGGCTGTAAGGGGAGGCCTGGGGGGTGGGGGGGGTTAGGGCTGTAGAGGGAGATGGGCACCTTGTGCAGAGAGGGAGGGGTTGGGCAGGGGGACAGCACCTTGTAAAGCATGTGTACATTTTCCACTTTCTGCACATGCTGGAGTTGGGGATATGGAGAGGGAAGCTGGGGAGGTGTGGCAGGGCAGGGGTAGGCGTAATAGGGGTAAGGCTTGGGTTAAACCGGGGGCAGGGTACGGGAGACGGGGGTAGGGGACATTTAGCAGCCTCTAGAAGTTCTGGACCAGGAAGCGATAGGCTGGGGGAGGTGAGGAGGCCTAAGGCTGGGTTACGAGGTTACCTTGTGGAGACGCTGGACGTTCTGGACCAGGAAGCGGTATGCGTTGTACCAGGGGAGGAACACATCCTTCAGAACATCTCTGACTCCTTCCTCTTTGAAACGCAGGTTCTCAGCTCTCACTACCGGGGAGTTGATTAGGTAGAGCCTAGAGGGGGAGGGGGCATAAAAGAGATGTTTGGTCATCTAAATCCCGGCAGGTAGGTAGCCTAGTGGTTAGAGGAGGCAGGTAGCCTAGGGGTTAGAGGTGGCAGGTAGCCTAGTGGTTAGAGGAGGCAGGTAGCCTAGTGGTTAGAGGAGGCAGGTAGCCTAGTGGTTAGAGGAGGCAGGTAGCCTAGTGGTTAGAGGAGGCAGGCAGCCTAGTGGTTAGAGGAGGCAGGTAGCCTAGTGGTTTGAGGGGGGAGGCAGGTAGCCTAGTGGTTAGAGGGGGGAGGCAGGTAGCCGAGGGGTGGAGGCAGGTAGCCTAGTGGTTAGAGGCAGTTAACCCACTGTTCCCCGGTAGGCCTTCATTGTAAATAAGCATTTGTTCTTAACTGATTTGCCTAGTTAAATAAAGGTTACATTTTAAACTATACCCTGCCTTATTAACCCTATGGTAATGCCAGAGAGACACAGAGAGTAAAACACAGTGTGTGAGTAGAGAGTTCACCTCAGGGCATCGGCTCCATAGTTCTCCACAACCAGACCTGGATCAGGGTAGTTCTTCTTGCGTTTACTCATCTTCTGTCCATCGCTGAGAGACACAGAGATAGAGACAGAGAGAACATCACTTTACATCTGGTAATGAAATTAGTTATTCCAGGTTATTATGCTGTCTGTCTGTCTGTCTGTCTCTCTTTGTATATCTGTCTGGGCTCTGGTCGAATGTAGTGCACAATATAGGGAATAGGACCGTGCACTATATAGGGAATAGGGTCCTGGTCTATAGTAGTGCACTATATAGGGAATAGGGCCCTGGTCTATAGTAGTGCACTATATAGGGAATAGGGTGCCATAGGGCTCTGGTCTAAAGTAGTGCACTATATAGGGAATAGGGCCCTGGTCTATAGTAGTGCACTATATAGGGAATAGGGCCCTGGTCTATAGTAGTGCACTATATAGGGAATAGGGTGCCATAGGGCTCTGGTCTAAAGTAGTGCACTATATAGGGAATAGGGCCCTGGTCTAAAGTAGTGCACTATATAGGGAATAGGGCCCTGGTCTAAAGTAGTGCACTATATAGGGAATAGGGCTCTGGTCTAAAGTAGTGCACTATATAGGGGATAGGGCTCTGGTCTAAAGTAGTGCAATATATAGGGAATAGGGCCCTGGTCTAAAGTAGTGCACTATATAGGGAATAGGGCTCTGGTCTAAAGTAGTGCACTATATAGGGAATAGGGCTCTGGTCTAAAGTAGTGCACTATATAGGGAATAGGGTGCCATAGGGCTCTGGTCTAAAGTAGTGCACTATATAGGGAATAGGGCCCTGGTTAAAGTAGTGCACTATATAGGGAATAGGGCCCTGGTCTATAGTAGTGCACTATATAGGGAATAGGGCCCTGGTCTAAAGTAGTGCACTATATAGGGAATAGGGCCCTGGTCTAAAGTAGTGCACTATATAGGGAATAGGGCCCTGGTCTAAAGTAGTGCACTATATAGGGAATAGGGTCCTGGTCTAAAGTAGTGCACTATATAGGGAATAGGGTGCCATAGGGCTCTGGTCTATAGTAGTGCACTATATAGGGAATAGGGCTCTGGTCTAAAGTAGTGTACTATATAGGGAATAGGGTGCCATAGGGCTCTGGTCTATAGTAATGTACTATATAAGGAATAGGGCTTTGGTCTAAAGTAGTGTACTATATAGGGAATAGGGTGCCATAGGGCTCTGGTCTATAGTAGTGTACTATATAGGGAATAGGGTGCCAGAGGGCTCTGGTCTATAGTAGTGTACTATATAGGGAATAGGGTGCCATAGGGCTCTGGTCTAAAGTAGTGTACTATATAGGGAATAGGGTGCCAGAGGGCTCTGGTCTATAGTAGTGTACTATAATAGGGAATAGGGTGCCATAGGGCTCTGGTCTAAAGTAGTGTACTATATAGGGAATAGGGTGCCAGAGGGCTCTGGTCTATAGTAGTGTACTATATAGGGAATAGGGTACCATAGGGCTCTGGTCTATAGTAGTGTACTATGTAGGGAATAGGGTGCCATAGGGCTCTGGTCTAAAGTAGTGCACTATATAGGGAATAGGGTGCCATAGGGCTCTGGTCTAAAGTAGTGTACTATATAGGGAATAGGGTGCCATAGGGCTCTGGTCTAAAGTAGTGTACTATATAGGGAATAGGGCTCTGGTCTAAAGTAGTGCACTATATAGGGAATAGGGTGCCATAGGGCTCTGGTCTATAGTAGTGTACTATATAGGGAATAGGGTGCCATAGGGCTCTGGTCTAAAGTAGTGTACTATATAGGGAATAGGGTGCCATAGGGCTCTGGTCTAAAGTAGTGTACTATATAGGGAATAGGGTGCCATAGGGCTCTGGTCTATAGTAGTGTACTATATAGGGAATAGGGTGCCATAGGGCTCTGGTCTAAAGTAGTGTACTATATAGGGAATAGGGTGCCATAGGGCTCTGGTCTAAAGTAGTGCACTATATAGGGAATAGGGCTCTGGTCTAAAGTAGTGCACTATATAGGGAATAGGGTGCCATAGGGCTCTGGTCTAAAGTAGTGTACTATATAGGGAATAGGGTGCCATAGGGCTCTGGTCTAAAGTAGTGTACTATATAGGGAATAGGGTGCCATAGGGCTCTGGTCTCATTATTATGGAAGAGGACTTTACTGGAACAGGGATGTACGGCTCCATTCCACTGTCACACAATGAAGGGGCCTGGTCAGCACCAGTGTGTGACTAGGTGTGTGTGTGACTGTGTGTGTGTGACTGTGTGTGTGTGTGACTGTGTGTGTGTGTGTGACTGTGTGTGTGTGTGACTGTGACTGTGACTGTGTGTGTGTGTGTGTGTGTGTGTGTGTGTGTGTGTGTGTTGGGGGACAAGGTGAACTGACCTGGCCAGCACCAGTCCGTTGACGATGACGTTCTTGAACGGTGGTTTTCCAAACAGAGCGGTGGACAACACCAGGAGGGTGTAGAACCTAACGAGGGGAACAGGTAACCATCACATTAGGACAACACCAGGAGGGTGTAGAACCTAACGAGGGGAACAGGTAACCATCACATTAGGACAACACCAGGAGGGTGTAGAACCTAACGAGGGGAACAGGTAACCATCACATTAGGACAACACCAGGAGGGTGTAGAACCTAACGAGGGGAACAGGTAACCATCACATTAGGACAACACCAGGAGGGTGTAGAACCTAACGAGGGGAACAGGTAACCATCACATTAGGACAACACCAGGAGGGTGTAGAACCTAACGAGGGGAACAGGTAACCATCACATTAGGACAACACCAGGAGGGTGTAGAACCTAACGAGGGGAACAGTTTACCATCACATTAGGACAACACCAGGAGGGTGTAGAACCTAACGAGGGGAACAGTTTACCATCACATTAGGACAACACCAGGAGGGTGTAGAACCTAACGAGGGGAACAGTTTACCATCACATTAGGGAGAAGGTTGCCATCACATTAGGGAACAGTTTACCAACACATTAGGGAGAAGGTTACCATCACATTAGGGAACAGTTTACCATCACATTAGGGAGAAGGTTACCATCACATTAGGGAACAGTTTACCATCACATTAGGGAGAAGGTTACCATCACATTAGGGAGAAGGTTACCATCACATTAGGGAACAGGTTACCATCACATTAGGGAACAGTTTACCATCACATTAGGGAGAAGGTTACCATCACATTAGGGAACAGGTTACCATCACATTAGGGAGAAGGTTACCATCACATTAGGGAGAAGGTTACCATCACATTAGGGAGAAGGTTACCATCACATTAGGGAGAAGGTTACCATCACATTAGGGAGAAGGTTACCATCACATTAGGGAGACAGGAAGAAGGTTACCATCACATTAGGGAGACGGGCAGAAGGTTACCATCACATTAGGGAGACGGGGAGAAGGTTACCATCACATTAGGGAGACAGGGAGAAGGTTACCATCACATTAGGGAGACAGGGAGAAGGTTACCATCACATTAGGGAGACAGGGAGAAGGTTACCATCACATTAGGGAGACGGGCAGAAGGTTACCATCACATTAGGGAGACGGGGAGAAGGTTACCATCACATTAGGGAGACGGGGAGAAGGTTACCATCACATTAGGGAGACGGGGAGAATGTTACCATCACATTAGGGAGACGGGGAGAAGGTTACCATCACATTAGGGAGACGGGGAGAAGGTTACCATCACATTAGGGAGACGGGAGAAGGTTACCATCACATTAGGGAGACGGGGAGAAGGTTACCATCACATTAGGGAGACGGGGAGAAGGTTACCATCACATTAGGGAGACGGGGAGAAGGTTACCATCACATTAGGGAGACGGGGAGAAGGTTACCATCACATTAGGGAGACGGGGAGAAGGTTACCATCACATTAGGGAGACGGGGAGAAGGTTACCATCACATTAGGGAGACGGGGAGAAGGTTACCATCACATTAGGGAGACGGGGAGAAGGTTACCATCACATTAGGGAGATGGGGAGAAGGTTACCATCACATTAGGGAGACGGGGAGAATGTTACCATCACATTAGGGAGACGGGGAGAAGGTTTCCATCACATTAGGGAGACGGGGAGAAGGTTACCATCACATTAGGGAGACGGGGAGAAGGTTACCATCACATTAGGGAGATGGGGAGAAGGTTACCATCACATTAGGGAGACGGGGAGAAGGTTACCATCACATTAGGGAGACGGGGAGAAGGTTACCATCACATTAGGGAGACAGGGAGAAGGTTACCATCACATTAGGGAGACGGGGAGAAGGTTACCATCACATTAGGGAGACGGGCAGAAGGTTACCATCACATTAGGGAGATGGGGAGAAGGTTACCATCACATTAGGGAGACAGGGAGAAGGTTACCATCACATTAGGGAGACGGGGAGAAGGTTACCATCACATTAGGGAGAAGGTTACCATCACATTAGGGAGACAGGGAGAAGGTTACCATCACATTAGTCTGGAGGGCTAACAGTGTCTTGATACCTTAGCTCAGCAGGCTAACAGTGTCTTGATACCTTAGCTCAGCAGGCTAACAGTGTCTTGATACCTTAGCTCAGCAGGCTAACAGTGTCTTGATACCTTAGCTCAGCAGGCTAACAGTGGCTTGATACTTTAGCTCAGCAGCCTAACAAGGTCTTACCATCCTCTGGTCTGGTCGATGCCCTCAGCAATGAAGTCAGCGGGGAAGGTGTCTTCGAACTCCTTCCTGTTCTCAAAGGGGTAGTGGGCCTGGGCGTAGGGCATGCTGCCCGACTCAAACCAGCAGTCAAACACCTCAGTGACCCTGCGCAACACACCTTTACCACAGCGGGACGGGATAGTCAACTGGTCAATGCTATGGAAGGATAGAGGCAGAGAGAGAGGGAGAGAGAGAGAGGCAGCGAGAGAGGGAGAGAAGAGAGCGAGGTGAGAGAAAGAGCGAGAGAGAGAGAGGCAGAGAGAGAGAGAGAGAGAGAGAGAGAGCAAGAGCGAGAGAGAGAGAGACAGAGATAGAGAGAGGAGAGAGCAAGAGCGAGAGAGGCAGAGAGAGAGAGAGAGGCAGAGAGAGAGAGAGAGAGGCAGAGAGCGAGGAGAAAGAGCGAGAGAGAGAGAGAGGCAGAGAGAGAGAGAGAGAGGCAGCGAGAGAGAGAGCGAGAGGGAAAGAGAGAGAACATGGATTTCTTTTAACCTTTATTTAACTAGGCAAGTCAGTTAAGAACAAATTCTTATTTTCAATGACGGCCTAGGAACAGTGGGTTAACTGCCTGTTCAGGGGCAGAACGACAGATTTGTACCTTGTCAGCTCGGGGATTTGAACATGAAACCTTCCATTTACTAGTCCAATGCTCTGACCACTAGGCCACCCTGCCACCTCTACACTCTAACCACTAGGCTACCCTGCCACCTCTACACTCTAACCACTAGGCCACCCTGCCACCTCTACACTCTAACCACTAGGCTACCCTGCCACCTCTACACTCTAACCACTAGGCTACCCTGCCACCTCTACACTCTAACCACTAGGCTTCCTGCCACCTCTACACTCTAACCACTAGGCCACCCTGCCACCTCTACACTCTAACCACTAGGCCACCCTGCCACCTCTACACTCTAACCACTAGGCCACCCTGCCACCTCTACACTCTAACCACTAGGCTACCCTGCCACCACTACACTCTAACCACTAGGCTACCCTGCCACCTCTACACTCTAACCACTAGGCTTCCTGCCACCTCTACACTCTAACCACTAGGCCACCCTGCCACCTCTACACTCTAACCACTAGGCCACCCTGCCACCTCTACACTCTAACCACTAGGCCACCCTGCCACCTCTACACTCTAACCACTAGGCTACCCTGCCACCTCTACACTCTAACCACTAGGCTACCCTGCCACCTCTACACTCTAACCACTAGGCTACCCTGCCACCTCTACACTCTAACCACTAGGCTACCCTGCCGCCTCTACACTCTAACCACTAGGCTACCCTGCCGCCTCTACACTCTAACCACTAGGCTACCCTGCCACCTCTACACTCTAACCACTAGGCTACCCTGCCACCTCTACACTCTAACCACTAGGCTACCCTGCCACCTCTACACTCTAACCACTAGGCCACCCTGCCGCCTCTACACTCTAACCACTAGGCTACCCTGCCACCTCTACACTCTAACCACTAGGCTACCCTGCCACCTCTACACTCTAACCACTAGGCTACCCTGCCGCCAGGAGGAGGTTGTGAACATTAAATATAGAACGATGAGCATGGAGTCTTGGTGTGGATAGATTTGATTCATATTTATTGTCATCCACACATCAAATTAATTAAAACACAATGGAAAGAGGATGGCTCAATGATAGCATTAAAGGGTGGTTCATTGGAGGGTGGTTCATTAGAGGGTGGTTCATTGGAGGGTGGTTCATTAGAGGGTGGTTCATTGGAGGGTGGTTCATTAGAGGGTGGTTCATTAGAGGATGGTTCATTAGAGGGTGGTTCATTAAACAGGATGGTTCATTGGAGGGTGGTTCATTAGAGGGTGGTTCATTAGAGGGTGGTTCATTAGAGGGTGGTTCATTAGAGGATGGTTCATTAGAGGGTGGTTCATTAAACAGGATGGTTCATTGGAGGGTGGTTCATTGGAGGATGGTTCCTTAGAGGATGGTTCCTTAGAGGGTGGTTCCTTAGAGGGTGGTTCATTAGAGGGTGGTTCATTAGAGGGTGGTTCATTAGAGGGTGGTTCATAAGAGGGTGGTTCATTAGAGGGTGGTTCATTAGAGGGTGGTTCATTAGAGGGTGGTTCATTAGAGGGTGGTTCATTAAACAGGGTGGTTCATTAAACAGGGTGGTTCATTAGAGGGTGGTTCATTGGAGGGTGGTTCATTAGAGGATGGTTCATTAGAGGGTGGTTCCTTAGAGGGTGGTTCATTAGAGGATGGTTCATTAGAGGGTGGTTCATTGGAGGGTGGTTCATTAGAGGATGGTTCATTAGAGGGTGGTTCATTAGAGGGTGGTTCATTAGAGGGTGGTTCATTAGAGGGTGGTTCATTAGAGGATGGTTCATTAGAGGGTGGTTCATTAAACAGGATGGTTCATTGGAGGGTGGTTCATTAGAGGGTGGTTCATTGGAGGGTGGTTCATTAGAGGGTGGTTCATTAGAGGATGGTTCATTAGAGGGTGGTTCATTAAACAGGATGGTTCATTAGAGGATGGTTCATTAGAGGGTGGTTCATTGGAGGATGGTTCCTTAGAGGATGGTTCCTTAGAGGGTGGTTCCTTAGAGGGTGGTTCATTAGAGGGTGGTTCATTAGAGGGTGGTTCATTAGAGGGTGGTTCATTAAACAGGGTGGTTCATTAGAGGGTGGTTCATTGGAGGGTGGTTCATTAGAGGGTGGTTCATTAGAGGGTGGTTCATTAGAGGGTGGTTCATTAAACAGGATGGTTCATTGGAGGATGGTTCATTAGAGGGTGGTTCATTGGAGGGTGGTTCATTAGAGGGTGGTTCATTAGAGGGTGGTTCATTAGAGGGTGGTTCATTAAACAGGGTGGTTCATTAAACAGGGTGGTTCATTAAACAGGGTGGTTCATTAGAGGGTGGTTCATTAGAGGGTGGTTCATTAGAGGATGGTTCATTAGAGGATGGTTCATTAGAGGATGGTTCATTAGAGGGTGGTTCATTAGAGGGTGGTTCATTAGAGGGTGGTTCATTAGAGGGTAATGACAGTGTATCAGTCATCCAGGATGACCTCCTGTTAGTGATCTGGTTCTGTTCCTGACCTTGTCTGTGTTGCGTCCAACCATCACTGTGTGTGTGTGTGTGTGTGTGTGTGTGTGTGTGTGTGTGTGTGTGTGTGTGTGTGTGTGTGTGTGTGTGTGTGTGTGTGTGTGTGTGTAAAATCGCTGCAGACGATCAGTGACTCACCTCTCCCGATGCAGATCAGTTACTTTCACTCCTGTCAACTCCTCCAGCTCAGCCATGGATCCTACACACACCACCTGGACACACACACACACACACACACACACACACACACACACACGGTCAGCAACAGAGCAGTAGCCTCCATTCTGTCTTCCTGTAAATGACAGACAGCTGAAGATGGTGTGCAAACACGGTCGGTGTGTGTGTGTGTGTGTGTGTAAACACAGTCGGTGTGTGTGTGTGTTAACAAGGTCGGTGTGTGTGTGTGTGTATGTATGTGTAAACACAGTCGGTGTGTGTGTATGTGTAAACACAGTCGGTGTGTGTGTGTAAACACAGTCGGTGTGTGTGTGTGTAAACACGGTCGGTGTGTGTGTGTGTGTGTGTGTGTAAGTAAACACGGTCAGTGTGTGTGTGTGTCGGTTAGGGATGTAGCAATTCACTGATACCCACCGGCCCCCTATTCAAATATTTACGCGCATCGGTGCGCAGGACCCCCCCCCCCCCAAACCTGCCCAAAATGTAGCATGTATCAATCAAAATATCGATCCAAACGTCACGAAGATCTCCGGTTCACTAACTTTAGGTGAAATTACTTTCTACCCCTTTTCTGAAAATACCTCTCATCTTTTGATGACAAATGATGCTTCCTCTCGTTCAGTGTAGAACTATAAACACGTAACTCTGCTTTGACAGTCAATGATCTCAATGAAGTAATTTTTCACGCGTCAATACATGTTAGAATTATCTTTTGGCAGTGATTACAGCTGTGAGTCTTTCTGGGTAATTCTAAGAGCTGTGAGTCTTTCTGGGTAATTCTAAGAGCTGTGAGTCTTTCTGGGTAATTCTAAGAGCTGTGAGTCTTTCTGGGTAATTCTCTTAGAGCTGTGAGTCTTTCTGGGTAATTCTAAGAGCTGTGAGTCTTTCTGGGTAATTCTCTTAGAGCTGTGAGTCTTTCTGGGTAATTCTCTTAGAGCTGTGAGTCTTTCTGGGTAAGTCTCTAAGAGCTGTGAGTCTTTCTGGGTAAGTCTCTAAGAGCTGTGAGTCTTTCTGGGTAAGTCTCTAAGAGCTGTGAGTCTTTCTGGGTAATTCTAAGAGCTGTGAGTCTTTCTGGGTAATTCTAAGAGCTGTGAGTCTTTCTGGGTAATTCTAAGAGCTGTGAGTCTTTCTGGGTAAGTCTCTAAGAGCTGTGAGTCTTTCTGGGTAATTCTCTTAGAGCTGTGAGTCTTTCTGGGTAAGTCTCTAAGAGCTGTGAGTCTTTCTGGGTAAGTCTCTAAGAGCTGTGAGTCTTTCTGGGTAAGTCTCTAAGAGCTGTGAGTCTTTCTGGGTAAGTCTCTAAGAGCTGTGAGTCTTTCTGGGTAAGTCTCTAAGAACTTTCCACACCTGAATTGTACAATTTATTGCACATGATTCTTTTAAAAATTCTTCAAGCTCCGTCAAGTTGGTTGTTGATCATTGCTAGAAGACATTTTTAAGTCTCGTCATAGATATTAAAACATTATTATTCCACACAGAGTCCAGTACCCTAGTACAGTCCTCTCTGCTTCCCTCCATCCAGTACACTAGTACAGTCCTCTCTGCCTCCCTCCATCCAGTACCCTAGTACAGTCCTCTCTGTCTCCCTCCATCCAGTACCCTAGTACAGTCCTCTCTGCCTCCCTCCATCCAGTACCCTAGTACAGTCCTCTCTGCCTCCCTCCATCCAGTACCCTAGTACAGTCCTCTCTGCCTCCCTCCATCCAGTACCCTAGTACAGTCCTCTCTGTCTCCCTCCATCCAGTACCCTAGTACAGTCCTCTCTGCCTCCCTCCCTCCAGTACCCTAGTACAGTCCTCTCTGTCTCCCTCCATACAGTACCCTAGTACAGTCCACTAGTACAGTCCTCTCCATCTCTCTCCATCCAGTACACTAGTACAGTCCTCTCTGCCTCCCTCCATCCAGTACCCTAGTACAGTCCTCTCTGCCTCCCTCCATCCAGTACACTAGTACAGTCCACTCCATCTCTCTCCATCCAGTACACTAGTACAGTCCTCTCTGCCTCCCTCCATCCAGTACCCTAGTACAGTCCTCTCTGTCTCCCTCCATCCAGTACCCTAGTACAGTCCTCTCTGCTTCCCTCCATCCAGTACACTAGTACAGTCCTCTCTGCCTCCCTCCATCCAGTACCCTAGTACAGTCCTCTCTGTCTCCCTCCATCCAGTACCCTAGTACAGTCCTCTCTGCCTCCCTCCATCCAGTACCCTAGTACAGTCCTCTCTGCCTCCCTCCATCCAGTACCCTAGTACAGTCCTCTCTGCCTCCCTCCATCCAGTACCCTAGTACAGTCCTCTCTGTCTCCCTCCATCCAGTACCCTAGTACAGTCCTCTCTGCCTCCCTCCCTCCAGTACCCTAGTACAGTCCTCTCTGTCTCCCTCCATACAGTACCCTAGTACAGTCCACTAGTACAGTCCTCTCCATCTCTCTCCATCCAGTACACTAGTACAGTCCTCTCTGCCTCCCTCCATCCAGTACCCTAGTACAGTCCTCTCTGCCTCCCTCCATCCAGTACACTAGTACAGTCCACTCCATCTCTCTCCATCCAGTACACTAGTACAGTCCTCTCTGCCTCCCTCCATCCAGTACCCTAGTACAGTCCTCTCTGTCTCCCTCCATCCAGTACCCTAGTACAGTCCTCTCTGTCTCCCTCCATCCAGTACCCTAGTACAGTCCTCTCTGTCTCCCTCCATCCAGTACCCTAGTACAGTCCTCTCTGTCTCCCTCCATCCAGTACACTAGTACAGTCCACTCTGTCTCCCTCCATCCAGTACCCTAGTACAGTCCTCTCTGTCTCCCTCCATCCAGTACCCTAGTACAGTCCTCTCTGTCTCCCTCCATCCAGTACCCTAGTACAGTCCTCTCTGTCTCCCTCCATCCAGTACCCTAGTACAGTCCTCTCTGCCTCCCTCCCTCCAGTACCCTAGTACAGTCCTCTCTGTCTCCCTCCATCCAGTACCCTAGTACAGTCCACTCTGTCTCCCTCCATCCAGTACCCTAGTACAGTCCTCTCTGTCTCCCTCCATCCAGTACCCTAGTACAGTCCTCTCTGTCTCCCTCCATCCAGTACACTAGTACAGTCCACTCTGTCTCCCTCCATCCAGTACCCTAGTACAGTCCTCTCTGTCTCCCTCCATCCAGTACCCTAGTACAGTCCTCTCTGCCTCCCTCCCTCCAGTACCCTAGTACAGTCCTCTCTGTCTCCCTCCATACAGTACCCTAGTACAGTCCTCTCTGTCTCCCTCCATCCAGTACACTAGTACAGTCCTCTCTGTCTCCCTCCATCCAGTACCCTAGTACAGTCCTCTCTGTCTCCCTCCATCCAGTACCCTAGTACAGTCCTCTCTGTCTCCCTCCATCCAGTACACTAGTACAGTCCTCTCTGTCTCCCTCCATCCAGTACCCTAGTACAGTCCTCTCTGTCTCCCTCCATCCAGTACACTAGTACAGTCCTCTCTGCCTCCCTCCATCCAGTACACTAGTACAGTCCTCTCTGTCTCCCTCCATCCAGTACCCTAGTACAGTCCTCTCTGTCTCCCTCCATCCAGTACACTAGTACAGTCCTCTCTGTCTCCCTCCATCCAGTACCCTAGTACAGTCCTCTCTGTCTCCCTCCATCCAGTACCCTAGTACAGTCCTCTCTGTCTCCCTCCATCCAGTACCCTAGTACAGTCCTCTCTGTCTCCCTCCATCCAGTACCCTAGTACAGTCCTCTCTGTCTCCCTCCATCCAGTACCCTAGTACAGTCCTCTCTGTCTCCCTCCATCCAGTACACTAGTACAGTCCTCTCTGTCTCCCTCCATCCAGTACCCTAGTACAGTCCTCTCTGTCTCCCTCCATCCAGTACACTAGTACAGTCCTCTCTGCCTCCCTCCATCCAGTACACTAGTACAGTCCTCTCTGCCTCCCTCCATCCAGTACCCTAGTACAGTCCTCTCTGTCTCCCTCCATCCAGTACCCTAGTACAGTCCTCTCTGTCTCCCTCCATCCAGTACCCTAGTACAGTCCTCTCTGCCTCCCTCCATCCAGTACACTAGTACAGTCCTCTCTGCCTCCCTCCATCCAGAACACTAGTACAGTCCTCTCTGTCTCCCTCCATCCAGTACACTAGTACAGTCCTCTCTGTCTCCCTCCATCCAGTACCCTAGTACAGTCCTCTCTGTCTCCCTCCATCCAGTACACTAGTACAGTCCTCTCTGTCTCCCTCCATCCAGTACACTAGTACAGTCCTCTCTGTCTCCCTCCATCCAGTACCCTAGTACAGTCCACTCTGTCTCCCTCCATCCAGTACACTAGTACAGTACCCTAGTACAGTCCACTCCACCTCTCTCCATCCAGTACACTAGTACAGTCCACTCCATCTCTCTCCTCTCTGTCTCCCTCCAGTACCCTAGTACAGTCCTCTCTGTCTCCCTCCAGTACCCTAGTACAGTCCTCTCTGTCTCCCTCCAGTACCCTAGTACAGTCCTCTCTGTCTCCCTCCAGTACCCTAGTACAGTCCTCTCTGTCTCCCTCCAGTACCCTAGTACAGTCCTCTCTGTCTCCCTCCAGTACCCTAGTACAGTCCTCTCTGTCTCCCTCCAGTACCCTAGTACAGTCCTCTCTGCCTCCCTCCATCCAGTACACTAGTACAGTCCTCTCTGCCTCCCTCCATCCAGTACACTAGTACAGTCCTCTCTGTCTCCCTCCATCCAGTACACTAGTACAGTCCTCTCTGTCTCCCTCCATCCAGTACCCTAGTACAGTCCTCTCTGCCTCCCTCCATCCAGTACACTAGTACAGTCCTCTCTGCCTCCCTCCATCCAGTACACTAGTACAGTCCTCTCTGTCTCCCTCCATCCAGTACACTAGTACAGTCCTCTCTGTCTCCCTCCATCCAGTACCCTAGTACAGTCCTCTCTGTCTCCCTCCATCCAGTACACTAGTACAGTCCTCTCTGTCTCCCTCCATCCAGTACACTAGTACAGTCCTCTCTGTCTCCCTCCATCCAGTACCCTAGTACAGTCCTCTCTGTCTCCCTCCATCCAGTACCCTAGTACAGTCCTCTCTGTCTCCCTCCATCCAGTACCCTAGTACAGTCCTCTCTGTCTCCCTCCATCCAGTACACTAGTACAGTCCTCTCTGTCTCCCTCCATCCAGTACACTAGTACAGTCCTCTCTGTCTCCCTCCATCCAGTACCCTAGTACAGTCCTCTCTGTCTCCCTCCATCCAGTACACTAGTACAGTCCTCTCTGTCTCCCTCCATCCAGTACCCTAGTACAGTCCTCTCTGTCTCCCTCCATCCAGTACCCTAGTACAGTCCTCTCTGTCTCCCTCCATCCAGTACCCTAGTACAGTCCTCTCTGTCTCCCTCCATCCAGTACCCTAGTACAGTCCTCTCTGTCTCCCTCCATCCAGTACCCTAGTACAGTCCTCTCTGTCTCCCTCCATCCAGTACACTAGTACAGTCCTCTCTGTCTCCCTCCATCCAGTACCCTAGTACAGTCCTCTCTGTCTCCCTCCATCCAGTACACTAGTACAGTACACTAGTACAGTCCTCTCTGTCTCCCTCCATCCAGTACCCTAGTACAGTCCTCTCTGTCTCCCTCCATCCAGTACCCTAGTACAGTCCACTCTGTCTCCCTCCATACAGTACCCTAGTACAGTCCACTCTGTCTCCCTCCATCCAGTACCCTAGTACAGTCCTCTCTGTCTCCCTCCATCCAGTACCCTAGTACAGTCCTCTCTGTCTCCCTCCATCCAGTACCCTAGTACAGTCCTCTCTGTCTCCCTCCATCCAGTACCCTAGTACAGTCCACTCTGTCTCCCTCCATACAGTACCCTAGTACAGTCCACTCTGTCTCCCTCCATCCAGTACCCTAGTACAGTCCTCTCTGTCTCCCTCCATCCAGTACCCTAGTACAGTCCTCTCTGCCTCCCTCCATCCAGTACCCTAGTACAGTCCTCTCTGTCTCCCTCCATCCAGTACCCTAGTACAGTCCTCTCTGTCTCCCTCCATCCAGTACCCTAGTACAGTCCTCTCTGTCTCCCTCCATCCAGTACCCTAGTACAGTCCTCTCTGTCTCCCTCCATCCAGTACTCTAGTACAGTCCTCTCTGTCTCCCTCCATCCAGTACCCTAGTACAGTCCTCTCTGTCTCCCTCCATCCAGTACCCTAGTACAGTCCTCTCTGTCTCCCTCCCTCCAGTACCCTAGTACAGTCCTCTCTGTCTCCCTCCATCCAGTACCCTAGTACAGTCCACTCTGTCTCCCTCCATCCAGTACCCTAGTACAGTCCTCTCTGTCTCCCTCCATCCAGTACACTAGTACAGTCCTCTCTGTCTCCCTCCATCCAGTACTCTAGTACAGTCCTCTCTGTCTCTCTCCATCCAGTACCCTAGTACAGTCCTCTCTGTCTCTCTCCATCCAGTACCCTAGTACAGTCCTCTCTGTCTCCCTCCATCCAGTACCCTAGTACAGTCCTCTCTGTCTCCCTCCATCCAGTACTCTAGTACAGTCCTCTCTGTCTCCCTCCATCCAGTACACTAGTACAGTCCTCTCTGTCTCCCTCCATCCAGTACACTAGTACAGTCCTCTCTGTCTCCCTCCATCCAGTACCCTAGTACAGTCCTCTCTGTCTCCCTCCATCCAGTACCCTAGTACAGTCCTCTCTGTCTCCCTCCATCCAGTACCCTAGTACAGTCCTCTCTGTCTCCCTCCATCCAGTACACTAGTACAGTACCCTAGTACAGTCCTCTCTGTCTCCCTCCCTCCAGTACCCTAGTACAGTCCTCTCTGTCTCCCTCCATCCAGTACCCTAGTACAGTCCTCTCTGTCTCCCTCCCTCCAGTACCCTAGTACAGTCCTCTCTGTCTCCCTCCATCCAGTACCCTAGTACAGTCCTCTCTGTCTCCCTCCCTCCAGTACCCTAGTACAGTCCTCTCTGTCTCCCTCCATCCAGTACCCTAGTACAGTCCTCTCTGTCTCCCTCCATCCAGTACCCTAGTACAGTCCTCTCTGTCTCCCTCCATCCAGTACCCTAGTACAGTCCTCTCTGTCTCCCTCCAGTACCCTAGTACAGTCCTCTCTGTCTCCCTCCATCCAGTACCCTAGTACAGTCCTCTCTGTCTCCCTCCAGTACCCTAGTACAGTCCTCTCTGTCTCCCTCCATCCAGTACCCTAGTACAGTCCTCTCTGTCTCCCTCCAGTACCCTAGTACAGTCCTCTCTGTCTCCCTCCATCCAGTACCCTAGTACAGTCCTCTCTGTCTCCCTCCAGTACCCTAGTACAGTCCTCTCTGTCTCCCTCCAGTACCCTAGTACAGTCCTCTCTGTCTCCCTCCAGTACCCTAGTACAGTCCTCTCTGTCTCCCTCCAGTACCCTAGTACAGTCCTCTCTGTCTCCCTCCAGTACCCTAGTACAGTCCTCTCTGTCTCCCTCCAGTACCCTAGTACAGTCCTCTCTGTCTCCCTCCAGTACCCTAGTACAGTCCTCTCTGTCTCCCTCCAGTACCCTAGTACAGTCCTCTCTGTCTCCCTCCATCCAGTACCCTAGTACAGTCCTCTCTGTCTCCCTCCATCCAGTACCCTAGTACAGTCCTCTCTGTCTCCCTCCAGTACCCTAGTACAGTCCTCTGTCTCCCTCCAGTACCCTAGTACAGTCCTCTCTGTCTCCCTCCAGTACCCTAGTACAGTCCTCTCTGTCTCCCTCCAGTACCCTAGTACAGTCCTCTCTGTCTCCCTCCAGTACCCTAGTACAGTCCTCTCTGTCTCCCTCCAGTACCCTAGTACAGTCCTCTCTGCTTCCCTCCATCCAGTACACTAGTACAGTCCACTCCATCTCTCTCCTCTCTGTCTCCCTCCATCCAGTACCCTAGTACAGTCCACTCCATCTCTCTCCTCTCCGCCTCCCTCCATCCAGTACACTAGTACAGTCCACTCCATCTCTCTCCTCTCCACCTCTCTCCATCCAGTACCCTAGTACAGTCCACTCCATCTCTCTCCTCTCTGCCTCCCTCCATCCAGTACACTAGTACAGTCCACTCCATCTCTCTCCTCTCCGCCTCCCTCCATCCAGTACACTAGTACAGTCCACTCCATCTCTCTCCTCTCCACCTCTCTCCATCCAGTACCCTAGTACAGTACCCTAGTACAGTCCACTCCATCTCTCTCCTCTCCACCTCCCTCCATCCAGTACACTAGTACAGTCCACTCCATCTCTCTCCTCTCCGCCTCCCTCCATCCAGTACACTAGTACAGTCCACTCCATCTCTCTCCTCTCCACCTCTCTCCATCCAGTACCCTAGTACAGTCCACTCCATCTCTCTCCTCTCTGCCTCCCTCCATCCAGTACACTAGTACAGTCCACTCCATCTCTCTCCTCTCCACCTCTCTCCATCCAGTACCCTAGTACAGTCCACTCCATCTCTCTCCTCTCCCTCCATCCAGTACACTAGTACAGTACCCTAGTACAGTCCACTCCATCTCTCTCCTCTCCGCCTCCCTCCATCCAGTACACTAGTACAGTCCACTCCATCTCTCTCCTCTCCACCTCCCTCCATCCAGTACCCTAGTACAGTCCACTCCATCTCTCTCCTCTCCACCTCCCTCCATCCAGTACCCTAGTACAGTCCACTCCATCTCTCTCCTCTCTGCCTCCCTCCATCCAGTACACTAGTACAGTCCACTCCATCTCTCTCCTCTCCGCCTCCCTCCATCCAGTACACTAGTACAGTCCACTCCATCTCTCTCCTCTCCACCTCTCTCCATCCAGTACCCTAGTACAGTCCACTCCATCTCTCTCCTCTCCACCTCTCTCCATCCAGTACCCTAGTACAGTCCACTCCATCTCTCTCCTCTCCACCTCTCTCCATCCAGTACACTAGTACAGTCCACTCCATCTCTCTCCTCTCTGCCTCCCTCCATCCAGTACACTAGTACAGTACCCTAGTACAGTCCACTCCATCTCTCTCCTCTCTGCCTCCCTCCATCCAGTACACTAGTACAGTACCCTAGTACAGTCCTCTCTGTCTCCCTCCATCCAGTACCCTAGTACAGTCCACTCTGTCTCCCTCCATCCAGTACACTAGTACAGTCCTCTCTGTCTCCCTCCATCCAGTACACTAGTACAGTCCTCTCTGTCTCCCTCCATCCAGTACACTAGTACAGTCCTCTCTGCCTCCCTCCATCCAGTACACTAGTACAGTCCTCTCTGTCTCCCTCCATCCAGTACACTAGTACAGTCCTCTCTGTCTCCCTCCATCCAGTACCCTAGTACAGTCCACTCTGTCTCCCTCCATCCAGTACACTAGTACAGTACCCTAGTACAGTCCACTCCACCTCTCTCCATCCAGTACACTAGTACAGTCCACTCCATCTCTCTCCTCTCTGTCTCCCTCCAGTACCCTAGTACAGTCCTCTCTGTCTCCCTCCAGTACCCTAGTACAGTCCTCTCTGTCTCCCTCCAGTACCCTAGTACAGTCCTCTCTGTCTCCCTCCAGTACCCTAGTACAGTCCTCTCTGTCTCCCTCCAGTACCCTAGTACAGTCCTCTCTGTC
This sequence comes from Oncorhynchus mykiss, assembly GCF_057628025.1. Lineage (NCBI taxonomy): Eukaryota > Metazoa > Chordata > Actinopteri > Salmoniformes > Salmonidae > Oncorhynchus > Oncorhynchus mykiss. Next base: position 81,278,017 of record NC_143028.1, read on the forward strand.
TCCCTCCAGTACCCTAGTACAGTCCTCTCTGTCTCCCTCCAGTACCCTAGTACAGTCCTCTCTGTCTCCCTCCTGTACCCTAGTACAGTCCTCTCTGTCTCCCTCCAGTACCCTAGTACAGTCCTCTCTGTCTCCCTCCAGTACCCTAGTACAGTCCTCTCTGTCTCCCTCCAGTACCCTAGTACAGTCCTCTCTGTCTCCCTCCAGTACCCTAGTACAGTCCTCTCTGTCTCCCTCCAGTACCCTAGTACAGTCCTCTCTGTCTCCCTCCAGTACCCTAGTACAGTCCTCTCTGTCTCCCTCCAGTACCCTAGTACAGTCCTCTCTGTCTCCCTCCAGTACCCTAGTACAGTCCTCTCTGTCTCCCTCCAGTACCCTAGTACAGTCCTCTCTGTCTCCCTCCAGTACCCTAGTACAGTCCTCTCTGTCTCCCTCCAGTACCCTAGTACAGTCCTCTCTGTCTCCCTCCAGTACCCTAGTACAGTCCTCTCTGTCTCCCTCCAGTACACTAGTACAGTCCTCTCTGCTTCCCTCCATCCAGTACACTAGTACAGTCCACTCCATCTCTCTCCTCTCTGTCTCCCTCCATCCAGTACCCTAGTACAGTCCACTCCATCTCTCTCCTCTCCGCCTCCCTCCATCCAGTACACTAGTACAGTCCACTCCATCTCTCTCCTCTCCACCTCTCTCCATCCAGTACCCTAGTACAGTCCACTCCATCTCTCTCCTCTCTGCCTCCCTCCATCCAGTACACTAGTACAGTCCACTCCATCTCTCTCCTCTCCGCCTCCCTCCATCCAGTACACTAGTACAGTCCACTCCATCTCTCTCCTCTCCACCTCTCTCCATCCAGTACCCTAGTACAGTACCCTAGTACAGTCCACTCCATCTCTCTCCTCTCCACCTCCCTCCATCCAGTACACTAGTACAGTCCACTCCATCTCTCTCCTCTCCGCCTCCCTCCATCCAGTACACTAGTACAGTCCACTCCATCTCTCTCCTCTCCACCTCTCTCCATCCAGTACCCTAGTACAGTCCACTCCATCTCTCTCCTCTCTGCCTCCCTCCATCCAGTACACTAGTACAGTCCACTCCATCTCTCTCCTCTCCACCTCTCTCCATCCAGTACCCTAGTACAGTCCACTCCATCTCTCTCCTCTCCCTCCATCCAGTACACTAGTACAGTACCCTAGTACAGTCCACTCCATCTCTCTCCTCTCCGCCTCCCTCCATCCAGTACACTAGTACAGTCCACTCCATCTCTCTCCTCTCCACCTCCCTCCATCCAGTACCCTAGTACAGTCCACTCCATCTCTCTCCTCTCCACCTCCCTCCATCCAGTACCCTAGTACAGTCCACTCCATCTCTCTCCTCTCTGCCTCCCTCCATCCAGTACACTAGTACAGTCCACTCCATCTCTCTCCTCTCCGCCTCCCTCCATCCAGTACACTAGTACAGTCCACTCCATCTCTCTCCTCTCCACCTCTCTCCATCCAGTACCCTAGTACAGTCCACTCCATCTCTCTCCTCTCCACCTCTCTCCATCCAGTACCCTAGTACAGTCCACTCCATCTCTCTCCTCTCCACCTCTCTCCATCCAGTACACTAGTACAGTCCACTCCATCTCTCTCCTCTCTGCCTCCCTCCATCCAGTACACTAGTACAGTACCCTAGTACAGTCCACTCCATCTCTCTCCTCTCTGCCTCCCTCCATCCAGTACACTAGTACAGTACCCTAGTACAGTCCACTCCATCTCTCTCCTCTCTGTCTCCCTCCATCCAGTACACTAGTACAGTCCACTCCATCTCTCTCCTCTCCGCCTCCCTCCATCCAGTACACTAGTACAGTACCCTAGTACAGTCCACTCCATCTCTCTCCTCTCTGCCTCCCTCCATCCAGTACACTAGTACAGTCCTCTCTGTCTCCCTCCATCCAGTACACTAGTACAGTCCTCTCTGTCTCCCTCCATCCAGTACCCTAGTACAGTCCACTCTGTCTCCCTCCATCCAGTACACTAGTACAGTACCCTAGTACAGTCCACTCCACCTCTCTCCATCCAGTACACTAGTACAGTCCACTCCATCTCTCTCCTCTCTGTCTCCCTCCAGTACCCTAGTACAGTCCTCTCTGTCTCCCTCCAGTACCCTAGTACAGTCCTCTCTGTCTCCCTCCAGTACCCTAGTACAGTCCTCTCTGTCTCCCTCCAGTACCCTAGTACAGTCCTCTCTGTCTCCCTCCAGTACCCTAGTACAGTCCTCTCTGTCTCCCTCCAGTACCCTAGTACAGTCCTCTCTGTCTCCCTCCAGTACCCTAGTACAGTCCTCTCTGTCTCCCTCCAGTACCCTAGTACAGTCCTCTCTGTCTCCCTCCAGTACCCTAGTACAGTCCTCTCTGTCTCCCTCCAGTACCCTAGTACAGTCCTCTCTGTCTCCCTCCAGTACCCTAGTACAGTCCTCTCTGTCTCCCTCCAGTACCCTAGTACAGTCCTCTCTGTCTCCCTCCAGTACCCTAGTACAGTCCTCTCTGTCTCCCTCCAGTACCCTAGTACAGTCCTCTCTGTCTCCCTCCAGTACCCTAGTACAGTCCTCTCTGTCTCCCTCCAGTACCCTAGTACAGTCCTCTCTGTCTCCCTCCAGTACCCTAGTACAGTCCTCTCTGTCTCCCTCCAGTACCCTAGTACAGTCCTCTCTGTCTCCCTCCAGTACCCTAGTACAGTCCTCTCTGTCTCCCTCCAGTACCCTAGTACAGTCCTCTCTGTCTCCCTCCAGTACACTAGTACAGTCCTCTCTGCTTCCCTCCATCCAGTACACTAGTACAGTCCACTCCATCTCTCTCCTCTCTGTCTCCCTCCATCCAGTACCCTAGTACAGTCCACTCCATCTCTCTCCTCTCCGCCTCCCTCCATCCAGTACACTAGTACAGTCCACTCCATCTCTCTCCTCTCCACCTCTCTCCATCCAGTACCCTAGTACAGTCCACTCCATCTCTCTCCTCTCTGCCTCCCTCCATCCAGTACACTAGTACAGTCCACTCCATCTCTCTCCTCTCCGCCTCCCTCCATCCAGTACACTAGTACAGTCCACTCCATCTCTCTCCTCTCCACCTCTCTCCATCCAGTACCCTAGTACAGTACCCTAGTACAGTCCACTCCATCTCTCTCCTCTCCACCTCCCTCCATCCAGTACACTAGTACAGTCCACTCCATCTCTCTCCTCTCCGCCTCCCTCCATCCAGTACACTAGTACAGTCCACTCCATCTCTCTCCTCTCCACCTCTCTCCATCCAGTACCCTAGTACAGTCCACTCCATCTCTCTCCTCTCTGCCTCCCTCCATCCAGTACACTAGTACAGTCCACTCCATCTCTCTCCTCTCCACCTCTCTCCATCCAGTACCCTAGTACAGTCCACTCCATCTCTCTCCTCTCCCTCCATCCAGTACACTAGTACAGTACCCTAGTACAGTCCACTCCATCTCTCTCCTCTCCGCCTCCCTCCATCCAGTACACTAGTACAGTCCACTCCATCTCTCTCCTCTCCACCTCCCTCCATCCAGTACCCTAGTACAGTCCACTCCATCTCTCTCCTCTCCACCTCCCTCCATCCAGTACCCTAGTACAGTCCACTCCATCTCTCTCCTCTCTGCCTCCCTCCATCCAGTACACTAGTACAGTCCACTCCATCTCTCTCCTCTCCGCCTCCCTCCATCCAGTACACTAGTACAGTCCACTCCATCTCTCTCCTCTCCACCTCTCTCCATCCAGTACCCTAGTACAGTCCACTCCATCTCTCTCCTCTCCACCTCTCTCCATCCAGTACCCTAGTACAGTCCACTCCATCTCTCTCCTCTCCACCTCTCTCCATCCAGTACACTAGTACAGTCCACTCCATCTCTCTCCTCTCTGCCTCCCTCCATCCAGTACACTAGTACAGTACCCTAGTACAGTCCACTCCATCTCTCTCCTCTCTGCCTCCCTCCATCCAGTACACTAGTACAGTACCCTAGTACAGTCCACTCCATCTCTCTCCTCTCTGTCTCCCTCCATCCAGTACACTAGTACAGTCCACTCCATCTCTCTCCTCTCCGCCTCCCTCCATCCAGTACACTAGTACAGTACCCTAGTACAGTCCACTCCATCTCTCTCCTCTCTGCCTCCCTCCATCCAGTACACTAGTACAGTACCCTAGTACAGTCCACTCCATCTCTCTCCTCTCTGCCTCCCTCCATCCAGTACACTAGTACAGTACCCTAGTACAGTCCACTCCATCTCTCTCCTCTCTGCCTCCCTCCATACAGTACACTAGTACAGTACCCTAGTACAGTCCACTCTGCCTCCCTCCATCCAGTACACTAGTACAGTACCCTAGTACAGTCCTCTCTGCCTCCCTCCATCCAGTACACTAGTACAGTCCACTCCATCTCTCTCCTCTCCGCCTCCCTCCATCCAGTACACTAGTACAGTCCACTCCATCTCTCTCCTCTCCGCCTCCCTCCATCCAGTACACTAGTACAGTCCACTCCATCTCTCTCCTCTCTGCCTCCCTCCATCCAGTACACTAGTACAGTCCACTCCATCTCTCTCCTCTCCGCCTCCCTCCATCCAGTACACTAGTACAGTCCACTCCATCTCTCTCCTCTCTGCCTCCCTCCATCCAGTACCCTAGTACAGTCCACTCCATCTCTCTCCTCTCCACCTCCCTCCATCCAGTACACTAGTACAGTCCACTCCATCTCTCTCCTCTCCGCCTCCCTCCATCCAGTACACTAGTACAGTCCACTCCATCTCTCTCCTCTCCGCCTCCCTCCATCCAGTACACTAGTACAGTCCACTCCATCTCTCTCCTCTCTGCCTCCCTCCATCCAGTACACTAGTACAGTACACTAGTACAGTCCACTCCATCTCTCTCCTCTCCACCTCTCTCCATCCAGTACACTAGTACAGTCCACTCCATCTCTCTACTCTCTGCCTCCCTCCATCCAGTACACTAGTACAGTACCCTAGTACAGTCCACTCCATCTCTCTCCTCTCTGCCTCCCTCCATCCAGTACACTAGTACAGTACCCTAGTACAGTCCACTCCATCTCTCTCCTCTCTGTCTCCCTCCATCCAGTACACTAGTACAGTCCACTCCATCTCTCTCCTCTCCGCCTCCCTCCATCCAGTACACTAGTACAGTACCCTAGTACAGTCCACTCCATCTCTCTCCTCTCTGCCTCCCTCCATCCAGTACACTAGTACAGTACCCTAGTACAGTCCACTCCATCTCTCTCCTCTCTGCCTCCCTCCATCCAGTACACTAGTACAGTACCCTAGTACAGTCCACTCCATCTCTCTCCTCTCTAGCTCCCTCCATACAGTACACTAGTACAGTACCCTAGTACAGTCCACTCTGCCTCCCTCCATCCAGTACACTAGTACAGTACCCTAGTACAGTCCTCTCTGCCTCCCTCCATCCAGTACACTAGTACAGTCCACTCCATCTCTCTCCTCTCCGCCTCCCTCCATCCAGTACACTAGTACAGTCCACTCCATCTCTCTCCTCTCCGCCTCCCTCCATCCAGTACACTAGTACAGTCCACTCCATCTCTCTCCTCTCTGCCTCCCTCCATCCAGTACACTAGTACAGTCCACTCCATCTCTCTCCTCTCCGCCTCCCTCCATCCAGTACACTAGTACAGTCCACTCCATCTCTCTCCTCTCTGCCTCCCTCCATCCAGTACCCTAGTACAGTCCACTCCATCTCTCTCCTCTCCACCTCCCTCCATCCAGTACCCTAGTACAGTCCACTCCATCTCTCTCCTCTCTGCCTCCCTCCATCCAGTACACTAGTACAGTACCCTAGTACAGTCCACTCCATCTCTCTCCTCTCTGTCTCCCTCCATCCAGTACACTAGTACAGTCCACTCCATCTCTCTCCTCTCCGCCTCCCTCCATCCAGTACACTAGTACAGTACCCTAGTACAGTCCACTCCATCTCTCTCCTCTCTGCCTCCCTCCATCCAGTACACTAGTACAGTCCTCTCTGTCTCCCTCCATCCAGTACACTAGTACAGTCCTCTCTGTCTCCCTCCATCCAGTACCCTAGTACAGTCCACTCTGTCTCCCTCCATCCAGTACACTAGTACAGTACCCTAGTACAGTCCACTCCACCTCTCTCCATCCAGTACACTAGTACAGTCCACTCCATCTCTCTCCTCTCTGTCTCCCTCCAGTACCCTAGTACAGTCCTCTCTGTCTCCCTCCAGTACCCTAGTACAGTCCTCTCTGTCTCCCTCCAGTACCCTAGTACAGTCCTCTCTGTCTCCCTCCAGTACCCTAGTACAGTCCTCTCTGTCTCCCTCCAGTACCCTAGTACAGTCCTCTCTGTCTCCCTCCAGTACCCTAGTACAGTCCTCTCTGTCTCCCTCCAGTACCCTAGTACAGTCCTCTCTGTCTCCCTCCAGTACCCTAGTACAGTCCTCTCTGTCTCCCTCCAGTACCCTAGTACAGTCCTCTCTGTCTCCCTCCAGTACCCTAGTACAGTCCTCTCTGTCTCCCTCCAGTACCCTAGTACAGTCCTCTCTGTCTCCCTCCAGTACCCTAGTACAGTCCTCTCTGTCTCCCTCCAGTACCCTAGTACAGTCCTCTCTGTCTCCCTCCAGTACCCTAGTACAGTCCTCTCTGTCTCCCTCCAGTACCCTAGTACAGTCCTCTCTGTCTCCCTCCAGTACACTAGTACAGTCCTCTCTGCTTCCCTCCATCCAGTACACTAGTACAGTCCACTCCATCTCTCTCCTCTCTGTCTCCCTCCATCCAGTACCCTAGTACAGTCCACTCCATCTCTCTCCTCTCCGCCTCCCTCCATCCAGTACACTAGTACAGTCCACTCCATCTCTCTCCTCTCTGCCTCCCTCCATCCAGTACACTAGTACAGTCCACTCCATCTCTCTCCTCTCCGCCTCCCTCCATCCAGTACACTAGTACAGTCCACTCCATCTCTCTCCTCTCCACCTCTCTCCATCCAGTACCCTAGTACAGTACCCTAGTACAGTCCACTCCATCTCTCTCCTCTCCACCTCCCTCCATCCAGTACACTAGTACAGTCCACTCCATCTCTCTCCTCTCCGCCTCCCTCCATCCAGTACACTAGTACAGTCCACTCCATCTCTCTCCTCTCCACCTCTCTCCATCCAGTACCCTAGTACAGTCCACTCCATCTCTCTCCTCTCTGCCTCCCTCCATCCAGTACACTAGTACAGTCCACTCCATCTCTCTCCTCTCCACCTCTCTCCATCCAGTACCCTAGTACAGTCCACTCCATCTCTCTCCTCTCCCTCCATCCAGTACACTAGTACAGTACCCTAGTACAGTCCACTCCATCTCTCTCCTCTCCGCCTCCCTCCATCCAGTACACTAGTACAGTCCACTCCATCTCTCTCCTCTCCACCTCCCTCCATCCAGTACCCTAGTACAGTCCACTCCATCTCTCTCCTCTCCACCTCCCTCCATCCAGTACCCTAGTACAGTCCACTCCATCTCTCTCCTCTCTGCCTCCCTCCATCCAGTACACTAGTACAGTCCACTCCATCTCTCTCCTCTCCGCCTCCCTCCATCCAGTACACTAGTACAGTCCACTCCATCTCTCTCCTCTCCACCTCTCTCCATCCAGTACCCTAGTACAGTCCACTCCATCTCTCTCCTCTCCACCTCTCTCCATCCAGTACCCTAGTACAGTCCACTCCATCTCTCTCCTCTCCACCTCTCTCCATCCAGTACACTAGTACAGTCCACTCCATCTCTCTCCTCTCTGCCTCCCTCCATCCAGTACACTAGTACAGTACCCTAGTACAGTCCACTCCATCTCTCTCCTCTCTGCCTCCCTCCATCCAGTACACTAGTACAGTACCCTAGTACAGTCCACTCCATCTCTCTCCTCTCTGTCTCCCTCCATCCAGTACACTAGTACAGTCCACTCCATCTCTCTCCTCTACGCCTCCCTCCATCCAGTACACTAGTACAGTACCCTAGTACAGTCCACTCCATCTCTCTCCTCTCTGCCTCCCTCCATCCAGTACACTAGTACAGTACCCTAGTACAGTCCACTCCATCTCTCTCCTCTCTGCCTCCCTCCATCCAGTACACTAGTACAGTACCCTAGTACAGTCCACTCCATCTCTCTCCTCTCTGCCTCCCTCCATACAGTACACTAGTACAGTACCCTAGTACAGTCCACTCTGCCTCCCTCCATCCAGTACACTAGTACAGTACCCTAGTACAGTCCTCTCTGCCTCCCTCCATCCAGTACACTAGTACAGTCCACTCCATCTCTCTCCTCTCCGCCTCCCTCCATCCAGTACACTAGTACAGTCCACTCCATCTCTCTCCTCTCCGCCTCCCTCCATCCAGTACACTAGTACAGTCCACTCCATCTCTCTCCTCTCTGCCTCCCTCCATCCAGTACACTAGTACAGTCCACTCCATCTCTCTCCTCTCCGCCTCCCTCCATCCAGTACACTAGTACAGTCCACTCCATCTCTCTCCTCTCTGCCTCCCTCCATCCAGTACCCTAGTACAGTCCACTCCATCTCTCTCCTCTCCACCTCCCTCCATCCAGTACACTAGTACAGTCCACTCCATCTCTCTCCTCTCCGCCTCCCTCCATCCAGTACACTAGTACAGTCCACTCCATCTCTCTCCTCTCCGCCTCCCTCCATCCAGTACACTAGTACAGTCCACTCCATCTCTCTCCTCTCTGCCTCCCTCCATCCAGTACACTAGTACAGTACACTAGTACAGTCCACTCCATCTCTCTCCTCTCCACCTCTCTCCATCCAGTACACTAGTACAGTCCACTCCATCTCTCTCCTCTCTGCCTCCCTCCATCCAGTACACTAGTACAGTACCCTAGTACAGTCCACTCCATCTCTCTCCTCTCTGCCTCCCTCCATCCAGTACACTAGTACAGTACCCTAGTACAGTCCACTCCATCTCTCTCCTCTCTGTCTCCCTCCATCCAGTACACTAGTACAGTCCACTCCATCTCTCTCCTCTCCGCCTCCCTCCATCCAGTACACTAGTACAGTACCCTAGTACAGTCCACTCCATCTCTCTCCTCTCTGCCTCCCTCCATCCAGTACACTAGTACAGTACCCTAGTACAGTCCACTCCATCTCTCTCCTCTCTGCCTCCCTCCATCCAGTACACTAGTACAGTACCCTAGTACAGTCCACTCCATCTCTCTCCTCTCTGCCTCCCTCCATACAGTACACTAGTACAGTACCCTAGTACAGTCCACTCTGCCTCCCTCCATCCAGTACACTAGTACAGTACCCTAGTACAGTCCTCTCTGCCTCCCTCCATCCAGTACACTAGTACAGTCCACTCCATCTCTCTCCTCTCCGCCTCCCTCCATCCAGTACACTAGTACAGTCCACTCCATCTCTCTCCTCTCCGCCTCCCTCCATCCATTACACTAGTACAGTCCACTCCATCTCTCTCCTCTCTGCCTCCCTCCATCCAGTACACTAGTACAGTCCACTCCATCTCTCTCCTCTCCGCCTCCCTCCATCCAGTACACTAGTACAGTCCACTCCATCTCTCTCCTCTCTGCCTCCCTCCATCCAGTACCCTAGTACAGTCCACTCCATCTCTCTCCTCTCCACCTCCCTCCATCCAGTACACTAGTACAGTCCACTCCATCTCTCTCCTCTCCGCCTCCCTCCATCCAGTACACTAGTACAGTCCACTCCATCTCTCTCCTCTCCGCCTCCCTCCATCCAGTACACTAGTACAGTCCACTCCATCTCTCTCCTCTCTGCCTCCCTCCATCCAGTACACTAGTACAGTCCACTCCATCGCTCTCCTCTCCGCCTCCCTCCATCCAGTACACTAGTACAGTCCACTCCATCGCTCTCCTCTCTGCCTCTCTCCATCCAGTACAGTACCCTAGTACAGTCCACTCCATCTCTCTCCTCTCCGCCTCCCTCCATCCAGTACACTAGTACAGTACCCTAGTACAATCCACTCCATCTCTCTCCACTCCACCTCTCTCCATCCAGTACACTAGTACAGTCCACTCCATCTCTCTCCTCTCCGCCTCCCTCCATCCAGTACCCTAGTACAGTCCACTCCATCTCTCTCCTCTCCGCCTCCCTCCATCCAGTACACTAGTACAGTACCCTAGTACAGTCCACTCCATCTCTCTCCATCCAGTACCCTAGTACAGTCCACTCCATCTCTCTCCATCCAGTACCCTAGTACAGTCCACTCCATCTCTCTCCATACAGTACACTAGTACAGTACCCTAGTACAGTCCACTCCATCTCTCTCCATCCAGTACACTAGTACAGTACCCTAGTACAGTCCACTCCATCTCTCTCCTCTCTGCCTCCCTCCATCCAGTACACTAGTACAGTCCACTCCATCTCTCTCCTCTCTGCCTCCCTCCATCCAGTACACTAGTACAGTACCCTAGTACAGTCCACTCCACCTCTCTCCATCCAGTACACTAGTACAGTCCACTCCATCTCTCTCCTCTCTGCCTCCCTCCATCCAGTACACTAGTACAGTCCACTCCATCTCTCTCCTCTCTGCCTCCCTCCATACCAGTACACTAGTACAGTCCACTCCATCTCTCTCCTCTCTGTCTCCCTCCATCCAGTACACTAGTACAGTCCACTCCATCTCTCTCCTCTCCGCCTCCCTCCATCCAGTACACTAGTACAGTACCCTAGTACAGTCCACTCCATCTCTCTCCTCTCCACCTCTCTCCATCCAGTACACTAGTACAGTCCACTCCATCTCTCTCCTCTCCACCTCCCTCCATCCAGTACACTAGTACAGTCCACTCCATCTCTCTCCTCTCTGCCTCCCTCCATCCAGTACACTAGTACAGTACCCTAGTACAGTCCACTCCATCTCTCTCCTCTCCGCCTCCCTCCATCCAGTACACTAGTACAGTCCACTCCATCTCTCTCCTCTCTGCCTCCCTCCATCCAGTACACTAGTACAGTCCACTCCATCGCTCTCCTCTCCGCCTCCCTCCATCCAGTACACTAGTACAGTCCACTCCATCGCTCTCCTCTCTGCCTCTCTCCATCCAGTACAGTACCCTAGTACAGTCCACTCCATCTCTCTCCTCTCCGCCTCCCTCCATCCAGTACACTAGTACAGTACCCTAGTACAATCCACTCCATCTCTCTCCACTCCACCTCTCTCCATCCAGTACACTAGTACAGTCCACTCCATCTCTCTCCTCTCCGCCTCCCTCCATCCAGTACCCTAGTACAGTCCACTCCATCTCTCTCCTCTCCGCCTCCCTCCATCCAGTACACTAGTACAGTACCCTAGTACAGTCCACTCCATCTCTCTCCATCCAGTACCCTAGTACAGTCCACTCCATCTCTCTCCATCCAGTACCCTAGTACAGTCCACTCCATCTCTCTCCATACAGTACACTAGTACAGTACCCTAGTACAGTCCACTCCATCTCTCTCCATCCAGTACACTAGTACAGTACCCTAGTACAGTCCACTCCATCTCTCTCCTCTCTGCCTCCCTCCATCCAGTACACTAGTACAGTCCACTCCATCTCTCTCCTCTCTGCCTCCCTCCATCCAGTACACTAGTACAGTACCCTAGTACAGTCCACTCCACCTCTCTCCATCCAGTACACTAGTACAGTCCACTCCATCTCTCTCCTCTCTGCCTCCCTCCATCCAGTACACTAGTACAGTCCACTCCATCTCTCTCCTCTCTGCCTCCCTCCATACCAGTACACTAGTACAGTCCACTCCATCTCTCTCCTCTCTGTCTCCCTCCATCCAGTACACTAGTACAGTCCACTCCATCTCTCTCCTCTCCGCCTCCCTCCATCCAGTACACTAGTACAGTACCCTAGTACAGTCCACTCCATCTCTCTCCTCTCCACCTCTCTCCATCCAGTACACTAGTACAGTCCACTCCATCTCTCTCCTCTCCGCCTCCCTCCATCCAGTACACTAGTACAGTACCCTAGTACAATCCACTCCATCTCTCTCCTCTCCGCCTCCCTCCATCCAGTACACTAGTACAGTACCCTAGTACAGTCCACTCCATCGCTCTCCTCTCCGCCTCCCTCCATACAGTACCCTAGTACAGTCCACTCCATCGCTCTCCTCTCCGCCTCCCTCCATACAGTACACTAGTACAGTCCACTCCATCTCTCTCCTCTCCGCCTCCCTCCATCCAGTACACTAGTACAGTACCCTAGTACAGTCCACTCCATCTCTCTCCTCTCTGCCTCCCTCCATCCAGTACACTAGTACAGTACCCTAGTACAGTCCACTCCATCTCTCTCCTCTCTGCCTCCCTCCATCCAGTACACTAGTACAGTACCCTAGTACAGTCCACTCCATCGCTCTCCTCTCCGCCTCCCTCCATACAGTACACTAGTACAGTAGCCTAGTACAGTCCACTCCATCTCTCTCCTCTCCGCCTCCCTCCATCCAGTACACTAGTACAGTCCACTCCATCTCTCTCCTCTCCGCCTCTCTCCATCCAGTACACTAGTACAGTCAAATCCATCTCTCTCCTCTCTGCCTCCCTCCATCCAGTACACTAGTACAGTACCCTAGTACAGTCCACTCCATCGCTCTCCTCTCTGCCTCCCTCCATACAGTACACTAGTACAGTACCCTAGTACAGTCCACTCCATCTCTCTCCTCTCCACCTCTCTCCATCCAGTACACTAGTACAGTCCACTCCATCTCTCTCCTCTCCGCCTCCCTCCATCCAGTACACTAGTACAGTACCCTAGTACAGTCCACTCCATCGCTCTCCTCTCCGCCTCCCTCCATACAGTACACTAGTACAGTCCACTCCATCTCTCTCCTCTCTGCCTCCCTCCATCCAGTACACTAGTACAGTACCCTAGTACAGTCCACTCCATCTCTCTCCTCTCCGCCTCCCTCCATCCAGTACACTAGTACAGTCCACTCCATCTCTCTCCTCTCCGCCTCTCTCCATCCAGTACACTAGTACAGTACCCTAGTACAGTCCACTCCATCTCTCTCCTCTCCACCTCTCTCCATCCAGTACACTAGTACAGTACCCTAGTACAGTCCACTCCATCTCTCTCCTCTCCACCTCCCTCCATCCAGTACACTAGTACAGTCCACTCCATCTCTCTCCTCTCTGTCTCCCTCCATCCAGTACACTAGTACAGTCCACTCCATCTCTCTCCTCTCTGTCTCCCTCCATCCAGTACACTAGTACAGTCCACTCCATCTCTCTCTGTCTCCCTCCATCCAGTACACTAGTACAGTACACTAGTACAGTCCACTCCATCTCTCTCCTCTCCGCCTCTCTCCATCCAGTACACTAGTACAGTCCACTCCATCTCTCTCCGCCTCTCTCCATCCAGTACACTAGTACAGTCCACTCCATCTCTCTCCTCTCCGCCTCCCTCCATCCAGTACCCTAGTACAGTCCACTCCATCTCTCTCCTCTCCGCCTCCCTCCATCCAGTACACTAGTACAGTCAAATCCATCTCTCTCCTCTCTGCCTCCCTCCATCCAGTACACTAGTACAGTACCCTAGTACAGTCCACTCCATCTCTCTCCTCTCCACCTCTCTCCATCCAGTACACTAGTACAGTCCACTCCATCTCTCTCCTCTCCGCCTCCCTCCATCCAGTACACTAGTACAGTCCACTCCATCTCTCTCCTCTCCCTCCATCCAGTACACTAGTACTGATGGGAAGTTTGTGAAGGGAAGTTTGTCTCTTTTACTGACTCGTTCAGTCAAAAGAACAAATCTTTAGACAAATTTTGTTAATTTGAGTCAGTAATGACTAGAGCACTCAGGGCCCCTACCCGGAGCACTCAGGACCCCCTAACGGAGCACGCAGGACCCCCTACCGGAGCACGCAGGACCCCCTACCGGAGCACGCAGGACCCCCTACCGGAGCACTCAGGACCCCCTACCGGAGCACTCAGGACCCCCTAACGGAGCACGCAGGACCCCCTACCGGAGCACGCAGGACCCCCTACCGGAGCACTCAGGACCCCCTACCGGAGCACTCAGGACCCCCTACCGGAGCACTCAGGACCCCCTACCGGAGCACTCAGGACCCCCTACCGGAGCACTCAGGACCCCCTACCGGAGCACTCAGGACCCCCTACCGGCGAACAATGAACTAAAAACTCAAGAGTAATTTTTCTACGAGCCTCTCGTTCTCGTCAAGTCGTTGATTCTACGGGCCTCTCGTTCTCGTTGATTCGACGAGCCTCTCGTTCTCGTGGTCGTTGATTCGACGAGCCTCTCGTTCTCGTGGTCGTTGATTCGACGAGCCTCTCGTTCTCGTGGTCGTTGATTCGACGAGCCTCTCGTTCTCGTGGTCGTTGATTCGACGAGCCTCTCGTTCTCGTGGTCGTTGATTCGACGAGCCTCTCGTTCTCGTGGTCGTTGACCGGCGCTGTCGTTTGAGACAGACATGTGAACGTGTGCTATATAAACAATGTACATTTGTTGATTGAGGTCGAGCTGTGGTCGCTACCGGAATAGATTGTGAAGGTCGGAGGAATGCATTGCTTGACTGCCGTGAGGATGATAATCTCAACGGTTCTGGAGTTGGAGAACAACAGTGTATGGTTTTGTTTCTAGAAAGCTGTGTCCATCATAACGTTCAATAATCAATTAATTGCAGTCATTGTTGCATCACGCGATCAATTAAACATGGATTTTTCTTCTCTGGGCTCTGTGGTGGTGGTGGTGTGCTCTGTGGTGGTGATGTGCTCTGTGGTGGAGGTGGGCTCTGTGGTAGTGGAGGTGGTGGTGGGCTCTGTGGTGGTAGTGTGCTCTGTGGTGGTGGTGGTGGGCTCTATATTGGTGTGGGCTCTGTGGTGGTGGTGTGCTCTGTGGTGGAGGGCTCTGTGGTGGTGGGTTCTGTATTGGTGGCGGTGGGCTCTATATTGGTGGTGGTGGTGGGCTCTATGACAGACCGTTGGTGGGATCTGTGGTGGGGGGTTCTGTATTGGTGGTGTGCTCTGTGGTGGAGGTGGTGGTGGGCTCTGTGGTGGAGGTAGTGGTGGGCTCTGTGGTGGAGGTGGGTTCTGTATTGGTGGTGGTGGTGGGCTCTATGACAGACAGTTGGTGGTGGTGGGCTCTGTGGTGGAGGTGGTGGTGGGCTCTGTGGTGGTGGGGCTGTGGTGGAGGTGGTGGTGGGCTCTGTGGTGGTGGGGCTGTGGTGGAGGTGGTGGTGGGTTCTGTATTGGTGGTGGGCTCTGTGGTGGTGGGTTCTGTATTGTGGCGGTGCGCTCTGTATTGGTGGTGGTGGGCTCTGTGGTGAGCTCTATGACAGACCGTTGGTGGGATCTGTGGTGGCGGTGGGCTCTGTGGTGGTGGGTTCTGTATTGGTGGGGGGCTCTGTGGTGGAGGTGATGGTGGGCTCTGTGGTGGTGGGGCTGTGGTGGAGGTTATGGTGGGCTCTGTGGTGGTGGTGGGCTCTGTGGTGGTGGTGGGCTCTGTGGTGGAGGTGGTGGGCTCTGTGGTGGTGGGTTCTGTATTGTGGCAGTGGGCTCTATATTGGTGGTGGTGGTGGGCTCTGTGGTGAGCTCTGTATGACAGAGGGCTCTGTGGTGGTGGGTTCTGTATTGGTGGTGTGCTCTGTGGTGGAGATGGTGGTGGGCTCTGTGGTGGTGGGGCTGTGGTGGAGGTTGTGGTGGGTTCTGTATTGGCTGTGGGCTCTATTACAGACAGTTGGTGGTGGTGGGCTCTGTGGTGGACGGCTCTGTGGTGGAGGTGGTGGGCTCTGTGGTGGTGGGTTCTGTATTGGTGGCAGTGGGCTCTATATTGGTGGTGATGGTGGGCTCTGTGGTGAGCTCTGTATGACAGACAGTTGGTGGTGGGCTCTGTGGTGGTGGGTTCTGTATTGGTGGTGAGCTCTGTGGTGGTGGTGGGTTCTGTATTGGTGGTGAGCTCTGTGGTGGTGGTGGGCTCTGTGGTGGTGGTGGTGGTGGTGGTGGGCTCTGTATGACAGACAGTTGGTGGTGGGCTCTGTGGTGGTGGGCTCTGTGGTGGTGGTGGTGGGCTCTGTGGTGGTGGTGGGTTCTGTGGTGGTGGTGAGCTCTGTATGACAGAGTTGGTGGTGGGCTCTGTGGTGGTGGGTTCTGTATTGGTGGTGAGCTCTGGTGGTGGTGGGTTCTGTATTGGTGGTGAGCTCTGTGGTGGTGGTGGGCTCTGTGGTGGTGGTGGGTTCTGTATTGGTGGTGAGCTCTGTGGTGGTGGTGGGTTCTGTATTGGTCGTGAGCTCTGTGGTGGTGGTGGGTTCTGTATTGGTGGTGGGTTCTGTGGTGGTGGGCTCTGTATGACAGACAGTTGGTGGTGGTGGGCTCTGTGGTGGTGGTGAGCTCTGTGGTGGTGGGCTCTGTGGTGGTGGTGGGCTCTGTGGTGGAGGTGGGGGTGGGCTCTGTGGTGGTGGGTTCTGTATTGGTGGTTAGCTCTGTGGTGGTGGTGGGCTCTGTATGACAGACAGTTTGTGGTGGTGGGCTCTGTGGTGGTGGTGGTGGGCTCTGTGGTGGTGGGCTCTGTGGTGGTGGTGGTGGGCTCTGTGCTGGTGGTGGGCTCTGTGCTGGTGGTGGTGGTGGGCTCTGTGCTGGTGGTGGTGGTGGGCTCTGTGGTGGTGGGCTCTGTGGTGGTGGGCTCTGTGGTGGTGGGCTCTGTGGCGGTGGTGGTGGGCTCTGGAGCCGGTGAGCCAGAGGAGCGTGTATTAATCCTGCTGTCTGACTCACTATCAGGTCAAACGAAGGACTGAAATGAACGAGCAACTCAGAAAAAACAATCATGACTCTCGAGTCAATAAAGAGTCGTTCAAAAAGATTGAATCGTTCACGAACTGCACATCACTAACATGCACTCACCGGACAGTTTATTAGGTACACACATCTAGTGCTGGGTCAGAACGCCCCCTTTGTCCCCAGAACAGCCTGAATTATTCAGGGAATTTTACAAGGTGTTGGAAACGTTCTACAGGGTCCATGCTGACACGCTATATATGAGGTCAGAGGTCAGTGGCTGTACAGTAACACGCTATATATGAGGTCGGTGGCTGTACAGTAACATTCTATACATGAGGTCAGAGGCTGTACAGTAACGTGCTATACATGAGGTCAGAGGTCAGTGGCTGTACAGTAACATTCTATACATGAGGTCAGAGGCTGTACAGTAACATGATATACATGAGGTCAGAGGTCAGGCTCTGTGCTTCACAGCTCTATATGGGTTTTGACTGACTGACGATCTGAACTTGAGCACTGCGCATCACAAGAAGCCCCCCCCCAATCCCTCCTGCTGATTGGGCAACTTCTGCTAATGTTGTGTTGACAGAGTGAGGGACATGCTGTACATTAAAGACAGCTCCATGTATTGAGAAAGATGAGACGTTGAGGATTATAATAAAAACAGCTCTGACGTCATACAAGACAAAACACCTGTGTCGGGTGTCAGGTGAACTGTTGTGTCCTCACCTTTGGCCTAAATCAGTTACATCATAACTCTCCAAACGTGTCCCATTTTAATTTGTTAACCATATTTCTTATTTTATAAACATTTCATTGTATCTCTATCCATATAGGTCAATTCCCACGAGTCAAGGGTTAATGAGTGTTACACACGAAAGTGTCTATTTTTGAAAGGAGCTACGCAGTAGGCTAGATATCAGAAAAAGTATGCCAGACATTTCAAACGTTCCCAGCGAATGAGAAAACAGTCATGGAATTGAAATGAAGAGAATGAACAAGATGTATTAAAAGGCAACCACCTTGGGGCTAATTTAGCTGGCCGCCTACAGCACCACCGGGGCCACGGTGACACGGCTGGCCGCCAACAGCACCACCGGGGCCACGGTGATACGGCTGGCCGCCAACAGCACCACCGGGGCCACGGTGACACGGCTGGCCGCCAACAGCACCACCAGGGCCACGGTGACACGGCTGGCCGCCTACAGCACCACCGCAGCCACGGTGACACGGCATTCCGTGAGGAATATTCTGTGCACAAGACAAATTAACTTTGATTTGATCATCTGGCAGACAGATGATTAAAGCTCTGAGCTAACTGGCTGACAGATGATTAAAGCTCTGGGCTAGCTGGCAGACAGATTATTAAAGCTCTGAGCTAGCTGGCTGACAGATGATTAAAGCTCTGGGCTGGCTGGCAGACAGATTATTAAAGCTCTGAGCTGGCTGGCAGACAGATTATTAAAGCTCTGAGCTGGCTGGCAGACAGATGATTAAAGCTCTGAGCTGGCTGGCAGACAGATGATTAAAGCTCTGAGCTAGCTGGCAGACAGATGATTAAAGCTCTGGGCTGGCTGGCAGACAGATGATTAAAGCTCTGGGATGATTAAAGCTCTGAGCTGACTGGCTGACAGATGATTAAAGCTCTGGGCTAGCTGGCAGACAGATTATTAAAGCTCTGAGCTAACTGGCTGACAGATGATTAAAGCTCTGAGCTGGCTGGCAGACAGATGGTTAATAAAGCTCAAGGCTGGCAGACAGATGGTTAATAAAGCTCAAGGCTGGCTGGCAGACAGATGGTTAATAAAGCACAAGGCTGGCAGACTGATTAATAAAGATCAAGGCTAACTGGCAGACATATGGTTAATAAAGCTCAAGGCTGGCAGACATGGTTAATAAAGCTCAAGGCTGGCTGGCAGACAGATGGTTAATAAAGCTCAAGGCTAGCTGGCCGACAGATTATTAAAGCTCTGAGCTGGCTGGCAGACAGATGGTTAATAAAGCTCAAGGCTGGCAGACAGATGGTTAATAAAGCTCAAGGCTGGCTGGCAGACAGATGGTTAATAAAGCACAAGGCTGGCAGACTGATTAATAAAGCTCAAGGCTAACTGGCAGACATATGGTTAATAAAGCTCAAGGCTGGCTGGCAGACAGATGGTTAATAAAGCTCAAGGCTGGCTGGCAGACAGATGGTTAATAAAGCTCAAGGCTGGCTGGCAGACAGATGGTTAATAAAGCTCAAGGCTGGCAGACAGATGATTAATAAAGCTCAAGGCTAGCTGGCAGACAGATGGTTAATAAAGCTCAAGGCTGGCTGGCAGACAGGTGTCTGTAATTCTGCTCCAATTCCAAACAAACTAAGGTAGTTGGCCCAGATACGAACAGTGTGTGTCGCATGACAGAGAGAGAAAGTGGAGATGGGGGAGAGAGAGCTGAGAGGGAGACAAAGAGATTGAGTTCCCGGACCCTCCATCCATCTCTCTCTCTCGCCTCCATCCATTTCTCTCCTCTCCATCTCTCTCCTTTCCTCTCCGCCTCCCTCCATCTCTCCTCTCTGCCTCCCTCCATCTCTCCTCTCTGCCTCCCTCCATCTCTCCTCCCTCCATCTCTCTCCTCCCTCCATCTCTCTCCTCTCCACATCCCTCCATCTCTCTCCTCTCCACATCCCTCCATCTCTCTCCTCTCCACATCCCTCCATCTCTCTCCTCCCTCCATCTCTCCTCTCTCCCCTCCCTCCATCTCTCCTCTCTCCATCTCTCTTCCTCCATCTCTCTCCTCTCTCCCTCCATCTCTCTCCTCTCTCCCTCCATCTCTCTCCCTCCATCTCTCTCCTCTCCTACCTGCGTGCCAAATTGAATCAAATGCTTTCTTGAAATCTACAAAACACGAGTAGATTTTGCCTTTGTTTTGGTTTACTTGTTTATCAATTAGAGTGTGGAGGGTGTAAATGTGGTCTGTTGAATGTGGTAGCAGAATCAGAATTAGTTAGGTAACATAGATAAGATGTTTTATCTTATTTATTGTCATTAGAATGTCTTCTTTTTGAATAATACTGTTGGCAGTTTGCAGTTACCCCTTCTCTGCTAGGGCTCAGTTACTTGGGGCCCAGAGAGGGGAAAGGTCAGGTCAGTCTTATCTGTGTCTAACTATTCCTAAACCATGTGAAGGGATGGCGTGATTAAAGGGGAACCAGTTAGGTGGCTCCACAATGTCTGTGTGCCAGTCACTCCTCTCTGTGATCTTGTCCAGGAGAGGTTGTATTTGAGATGGGAGTGTCTAGAATTGACAATTGATATATGCCATTGGACGAGGTAATGTTTTGGTCCTAAGTGGTACCAAGAATGAGATAAGAACTTTGTTTAGGAGACCAAACTGAACGATAATTTATAGCCAATGCTGTCTGGCTATGGGATACTCCTCTCTCAAGTAAAATTCTTCCTTTGTGCAGTTTTCCTAAGACCTGTGGTTTGTCATGTCGACTAGGTGGTGGATCTTTGCTATAAAGGTTGCCAAATCTCAGTTGCCATTATGTTGACACTCTCAGGGAATTCATTTATAGACACTGAATTGATCTGAGAGTCACAGGGCTATGGTGAAGCTCATATAATTAAAGATGGACTTTATAATATAACTCTGACTTGTGTGTGGTTTGCTCTCTCATGATTTGGTAATACAGGAAATTTCCGCGACATGTACGATAATTTTTTAGAAATCCAATCTGGCTTCTGCTCAGGACGTTTTGTTCCTCAAGGAAATGATGTCGTCTGCTATTTATAATACTGCAGAGAATTTTCCCCAAGTTGCTGTTAACGCAAATTCCTCTAATTATTTGGGTCAAATTTGTCTCAATTTTTATTGATTGGTATGATCAATCCCTGGTTCCAAATATCAGGGAAAATACCTGCAGTGAGGATAATGTTGAAGAGTTTGAGTATAGCCAATTTGAATTTGTGGTCTGTATATTTGATAATTTCATTTAAAATACCATCAGCACCACAGGCCTTTTGGGGTTGGAGAGTGCATAGTTTTTCCAATAATTCTTCTTCTGTAATTGGGGTATCCACAGGATTCTGATAGTCTTTGACTGCTGATTCAAGGATTTGTCATTTTTCTTGTATATCTTTTTGTTCTGGGCTCTTTGTTATGTTGCTGTGGAGGTTTGCAAAGTGATTTCTCCACATATCCCCATCCTGGAGAGCCAATTCCTCATGATGAGGTTTGTTTCATTTATTCCAATTCTCCCAGATGTGGTTTGATTCTATGGATCTATCCTCTCTGCTCCGCCTCCTTCCATCTCTCTCCTCTCCCTCCCGCCATCTCTCTCCTCTCCCTCCCGCCATCTCTCTCCTCTCCCTCCCGCCATCTCTCTCCATCTCTCTCCTCTCCTCTCCCTCCCTCCTCCCTGCTCCGCCTCCCTCCCTCCATCTCTCTCCTCTCCCTCCCTCCTCCCTGCTCCGCCTCCCTCAATCTCTCTCCTCTCCCTCCATCTCTCCTCTCCGCCTCCCTCCCTCCAGCTCTCTCCTCTCCCTCCCTCCTCCGCCTCCCTCCATCTCTCTCCATCTCTCTCCACTCCCTCCATCTCTCCTCTCCGCCTCCCTCCCTACATCTCTCTATCCCTCCATCTCTCTCCTCTCCTCCATCTCTCTCTCTATCCCTCCATCTCTCTCCTCTCCTCCTCCCTCCCTCCCTCTCTCTCCTCCAGCCCCTCCTCCATAGACCACTGCCGCCTGGTAACAGACCCAGCCAGACTGCTATTTCTAGGAAGCAGGTCGCTCCTCCTGTTGCTCTCTCGCTGTCCTTTTAAAAATCACAGGGAGTTACTCATTTAATTTCACACACAATCATATAACCCAATTCTGACATGTAAATGAAGACGGTCTTTCAGGCCCGGCTGCAGAGAGACGGCTGCAGAGAGCCGGCTGAGAACACATGATGTTATGTCTAACCGTCCGTTCCCTGGTTCGATAAAGTCACGAGGTTTCAGTGGGCAACGGCCATTGAAAAACGCCAGAAAACATTTAGGGGCAGAAGAGATTCTGAGAAGAGCAGTCAATAGTGATTTGTTCATTTATTAAATTAATTAGTCTGATGTTTAATAAAAGCGAAATGTTTTGAGTGAGAGAAATAAAAAAGAGGGTTTCTTATTTGAACAATAATAAACGGTTTGACTCTCTGTTCTACTGCTGTGAAGGTAGAGCTGGACTTCGAACTCTATGTGTGTCAGAAAGATGGTTAATGACCTCCTTAAAGTTACTGTGTGTGTGTGTGTGTCTGACCTCCTCAAAGTCGTCGCTGCACCAGAGGGGGATGGGCGTGCCCCAATAGCGGTTCCTGGAAACGGCCCAATCACGCGCATCCCTCAGCCAGTTACCAAAACGACGCTCCCGCACAAACTCAGGAACCCTGGGAGGAGAGGAGTGAGTCAGCGAGAGAGACAGAGAGAGAAGGGGGGAGAGAGAGAGAGAGGAGGGGGGGGTGGAAGAGAGAGAGAGAGAGGAGGGGGGGTGGAAGGAAGAGAGAGAGAGGGTTGGAGGGAGAGAGAGAGGGTTGGAGGGAGAGAGAGAGGGTTGGAGGGAGAGAGAGAGGGTTGGAGGGAGAGAGAGAGGGTTGGAGGGAGAGAGAGAGGGTTGGAGGGAGAGAGAGGGTTGGAGGGAGAGAGAGAGAGGGTTGGAGGGAGAGAGAGAGGGTTGGAGGGAGAGAGAGAGGGTTGGAGGGAGAGAGAGAGGGTTGGAGGGAGAGAGAGAAGAGGGTTGGAGGGAGAGAGAGAAGAGGGTTGGAGGGAGAGAGAGAAGAGGGTTGGAGGGAGAGAGAGAAGAGGGTTGGAGGGAGAGAGAGAAGAGGGTTGGAGGGAGAGAGAGAAGAGGGTTGGAGGGAGAGAGAGAAGAGGGGTGAGGAAGAACAATTGTTAGCAAAACATACGCCGCAAATGGCACCATATTCCCTATTCAGGACCCAGACAGACGAGGTCCAGACAGACCGGGGAGACGAGGTCTAGACAGACGAGGTCCAGACAGACCGGGGAGACGAGGACCAGACAGACGAGGTCTAGACAGACCGGGGAGACGAGGTCCGGGGAGACGAGGTCCGGGGAGACGAGGTCCAGACAGACCGGGGAGACGAGGACCAGACAGACCGGGGAGACGAGGTCTAGACAGACGAGGTCCAGACAGACCGGGGAGACGAGGTCCGGGGAGACGAGGTCCAGACAAACGAGGTCCAGACAGACCAGACTGGCAAGGTCCAGACAGACGAGGTCTAGACAGACCGGGGAGACGAGGCCTAGACAGACCGGGGAGACGAGGCCTAGACAGACCGGGGAGACGAGGCCTAGACAGACCGGGGAGACGAGGTCTAGACAGACCGGGGAGACGAGGTCTAGACAGACCGGGGAGACGAGGTCTAGACAGACCGGGGAGACGAGGTCTAGACAGACCGGGGAGACGAGGTCTAGACAGACGGGGGAGACGAGGTCTAGACAGACGGGGGAGACGAGGTCTAGACAGACGGGGGAGACGAGGTCTAGACAGACGGGGGAGACGAGGTCTAGACAGACGGGGGAGACGAGGTCTAGACAGACGGGGGAGACGAGGTCTAGACAGACGGGGGAGACGAGGTCTAGACAGACGGGGGAGACGAGGTCTAGACAGACGGGGGAGACGAGGTCTAGACAGACGGGGGAGACGAGGTCTAGACAGACGGGGGAGACGAGGTCTAGACAGACGGGGGAGACGAGGACCAGACAGACGAGGTCTAGACAGACCGGGGAGACGAGGTCCAGACAAACCGGGGAGACGAGGTCTAGACAGACGAGGTCCAGACAGACCGGGGAGACGAGGTCTAGACAGACGAGGTCCAGACAAACCGGGGAGACGAGGTCTAGACAGACGAGGTCCAGACAGACCGGGGAGACGAGGTCCAGACAAACCGGGGAGACGAGGTCTAGACAGACGAGGTCTAGACAGACCGGGGAGACGAGGTCTAGACAGACCGGGGAGACGAGGTCCAGACAGACGAGGTCTAGACAGACCGGGGAGACGAGGTCCGGGGAGACGAGGTCCGGGGAGACGAGGTCCAGACAGACCGGGGAGACGAGGTCTAGACAGACGAGGTCCAGACAGACCGGGGAGACGAGGTGCGGGGAGACGAGGTCCAGACAAACGAGGTCCAGACAGACCAGACTGGCGAGGTCCAGACAGACGAGGTCTAGACAGACCGGGGAGACGAGGCCTAGACAGACCGGGGAGACGAGGCCTAGACAGACCGGGGAGACGAGGCCTAGACAGACCGGGGAGACGAGGTCTAGACAGACCGGGGAGACGAGGTCTAGACAGACGGGGGAGACGAGGTCTAGACAGACGGGGGAGACGAGGTCTAGACAGACGGGGGAGACGAGGTCTAGACAGACGGGGGAGACGAGGTCTAGACAGACGGGGGAGACGAGGTCTAGACAGACGGGGGAGACGAGGTCTAGACAGACGGGGGAGACGAGGTCTAGACAGACGGGGGAGACGAGGTCTAGACAGACGGGGGAGACGAGGTCTAGACAGACGGGGGAGACGAGGTCTAGACAGACGGGGGAGACGAGGTCTAGACAGACGGGGGAGACGAGGTCTAGACAGACGGGGGAGACGAGGTCTAGACAGACGGGGGAGACGAGGTCTAGACAGACGGGGAAGACGAGGTCTAGACAGACGGGGAAGACGAGGTCTAGACAGACGGGGGAGACGAGGACCAGACAGACGAGGTCTAGACAGACCGGGGAGACGAGGACCAGACAGACCGGGGAGACGAGGTCTAGACAGACGAGGTCTAGACAGACTGGGGAGACGAGCTCTAGACAGACCGGGGAGACGCGGTTATCCTGTATCAGAAAGAGAAAATAAAAATGTCTCTAGACAGACTGCCTTATGTAATATAACTGAACAAGTCTGTCAGCCAGAGATGGGAAGACTCAACATAATTTCAGTGATTTAACAGAAGAGCCAGAACTGGAAAGACTACCACTGAAACTAGCAGGCAACAGCATGTCTTCATCCATCTGGCCTCTATTAGATATCTCAAGTTGGCTGAACTGGTCTGATCTCAACTGGTCTGAACTGGTCTGATCTCAACTGGTCTGATCTCAACTGGTGAGGTCATCTTTCACCTGGGGAGCAGACTGGCCTGAACTCAACCAAAAAGGCCAACAGAAACGTCTGGAAATCCCATGAAGATGTTACTATGGTCTCATATCTTCTCGGTCTGCATCTTTGAGTCTCATTCCTACCATTGCCATGTACTATGAACGAACGGTTCATTTCGGTTCACAGTAGAAAATGCCCCAAAAAGAGCGATGAAGAAATGGGATGGGACTGACTCCATTTCACTGAACTACATTTGCCATGACACAACATGGCCGACATCCTGACAAGTAACACAACTAACAATCCCCTTGTGTCCCAATCATACGCTTTTAAATCTGTGTGGGGTAGTGCACACGTCAGGGAAAAAGGACTGGAGAATTGGGACTAAGGACTCATTAACACTTATGACCTAACGTAAATCTCAGTGATTAAATATAAAGTTAGCCTTTCTAATATGTAAAACAACTCAGACAGAAACTAGCACACAGTAGCATTGACTATATCCAGCTGGCCTCTAGATCATTTTCTAAATAAACAGAGATGCAGTTTTTTTCTTCAAGGTTAAAAAACCTTCCCCGTCCAGGTATCTTCTCTCCTTTTCCCTTGTGTGAGTCCCAAAATGGTACCCTATTTCCTGTATAGTGCACTACTGTAAACCAGGCACAGGTTAAACCTAGTGCACTACTGTTGACCAGGCTCAGGTTAAACCTAGTGCACTACTGTTGACCAGGCTCAGGTTAAACCTAGTGCACTACTGTAAACCAGGCCCAGGTTAAACCTAGTGCACTACTGTTAACCAGGCCCAGGTTAAACCTAGTGCACTACTGTTAACCAGGCCCAGGTTAAAACTAGTGCACTACTGTAAACCAGGCCCAGGTTAAACCTAGTGCACTACTGTTGACCAGGCCCAGGTTAAACCTAGTGCACTACTGTTGACCAGGCCCAGGTTAAACCTAGTGCACTACTGTAAACCGGGCCCAGGTTAAAACTAGTGCACTACTGTTGACCAGGCCCAGGTTAAACCTAGTGCACTACTGTTGACCAGGCTCAGGTTAAACCTAGTGCACTACTGTTGACCAGGCTCAGGTTAAACCTAGTGCACTACTGTTGACCAGGCTCAGGTTAAACCTAGTGCACTACTGTAAACCAGGCCCAGGTTAAACCTAGTGCACTACTGTTAACCAGGCCCAGGTTAAACCTAGTGCACTACTGTTAACCAGGCCCAGGTTAAAACTAGTGCACTACTGTAAACCAGGCCCAGGTTAAAACTAGTGCACTACTGTAAACCAGGCCCAGGTTAAACCTAGTGCACTACTGTTAACCAGGCCCAGGTTAAAACTAGTGCACTACTGTTAACCAGGCCCAAGTTAAAACTAATGCAATACTGTTGACCAGGCCCAGGTTAAACCTAGTGCACTACAAAGGGACTAGTGTGCCATTTGGGCAGAAGCCTTTTTTGGGGGGCCAAGCCGCTCCCATCCCAGCCACAGGAGAATACATCCTTGTAAATGGCATCGGGTTCCTCTAGTAGTCCAATGAGTTCATCAATTCCCATTTGTGAGAGGCATTTCTATTTAAATCAATGGAATTATTTCTCGCCACTACCACCCTCTCTAGCCATCCTAAATGGAGAATTTACAGTGTGCTGCTGTCCTGTGCGGTCTCGTGCTGAAGGAACGGAGCTATCCAACCTCTATAGAGACCCAAATGACCCAGAGCCGCAGAGCCACACGGCCCCAGAGCCGCAGGGCCCCAGAGCCACAGGGCCCCAGAGCCACAGGGCCCCAGAGCCGCAGGGCCCCAGAGCCGCAGGGCCCCAGAGCCGCAGGGCCCCAGAGCCGCAGGGCCCCAGAGCCGCAGGGCCCCAGAGCCGCAGGGCCCCAGAGCCGCAGGGCCCCAGAGCCGCAGGGCCCCAGAGCCGCAGGGCCCCAGAGCCGCAGGGCCCCAGAGCCACACGGCCCCAGAGCCGACACATTTCCCTGCAGTGTGTATAGTCCAATACAGATGTACCAATTCTAAATTCTAAAAACAACACAAATTAGCTCGATAATAAAAATATATATTTTAACCATACATTCTGGGGAAAAAAAATACTTAATTTCCACGGTGTAGATGGAGGGGTTTGGCATGACGGTGTAGATGGAGGGGTTTGGCATGACGGTGTAGATGGAGGGGTTTGGCATGACGGTGTAGATGGAGGGGTTTGGCATGACAGTGTAGATGGAGGGGTTTGGCATGACGGTGTAGATGGAGGGGTTTGGCATGACGGTGTAGATGGAGGGGTTTGGCATGACGGTGTAGATGGAGGGGTTTGGCATGACGGTGTAGATGGAGGGGTTTGGCATGACGGTGTAGATGGAGGGGTTTGGCATGACAGTGTAGATGGAGGGGTTTGGCATGACAGTTGTAGATGGAGGGGTTTGGCATGACGGTGTAGATGGAGGGGTTTGGTATGACGGTGTAGATGGAGGGGATTGGCATGACGGTGTAGATGGAGGGGTTTGGCATGACGGTGTAGATGGAGGGGTTTGGCATGACGGTGTAGATGGAGGGGTTTGGTATGACGGTGTAGATGGAGGGGATTGGCATGACGGTGTAGATGGAGGGGTTTGGCATGACGGTGTAGATGGAGGGGTTTGGCATGACGGTGTAGATGGAGGGGTTTGGCATGACGGTGTAGATGGAGGGGTTTGGCATGACGGTGTAGATGGAGGGGTTTGGCATGACGGTGTAGATGGAGGGGTTTGGCATGACGGTGTAGATGGAGGGGTTTGGCATGACGGTGTAGATGGAGGGGTTTGGCATGCCGGTGTAGATGGAGGGGTTTGGCATGCCGATGTATGCTCGATCCGGGAGTGCGGACCTGAGGCTCCGTACAGGCGGTGTGATGCCTCCGGAGGACAAATCCAGCTTTGTACGTCGATGCCGTACGCCCCCCATTTTCACTACGTTTGGGGTCACTTATCCATTTCCTTGTTTTTGAAAAAAGCTTATTTTGTTGTCCATTAAAATAACATCAAATTGAGCAGAAATACAGTGTAGACATTGTTAATGTTGTAAATGACTATTGTAGCTGGAAACGGCTGATTTTTAATGGAATATCTACATAGGCGTACAGAGGCCCAATGGCACGGTGTGTTAGCTAATCCAAGTTTATCATTTTAAAAGGCTAATTGATTATTAGAAAACCATTTTGCAATTATGTTAGCACAGCTGAAAACTGTTGTTCTGATTAAAGAAGCAATAGAACTGGCCTTCTTTAGACTAATTGAGTATCTGGAGCATCAGCATTTGTGGGTTCGATTACAGGCTCAAAATGGCAAGAAACAAAGACCTTTCTTCTGAAACTGATCAGTCTATTCTTGTTCTGAGAGATGAAGGCTATTCCATGCGAGAAATTCCCAAGAAACTGAAGATCTCGTACAGCGCTGTGTACAACTCCCTTCACAGAACAGCGCAAACTGGCTCTAACCAGAATAGAAAGAGGAGTGGGAGGCCCAGGTGCACACCTGAGCAAGAGGACAAGTACATTAGAGTGTCTAGTTTGAGAAACAGACGCCTCACAAGTCCTCAACTGGCAGCTTCATTAAATAGTACCCGCAAAACACCAGTTTCAACGTCAACAGTGAAGCAGCAACTCTGGGATGATGGCCTTCTATGCAGAGTTGCAAAGAAAAAGCCATATCTCAGACTGGCCAATAAAAATAAAAGATTAAGATGGGCAAAAGAACACAGACACTGGACAGAGATATGGCTTTTTCTTTGCAACTCTGCCTAGAAGGCCAGCATCCCGGAGTCGGGGAACAGTGGGTTAACTGCCTTGTTCAGGGGCAGAAGGACAGATTCTCTTGGGAGGTAATATGGCCGGCATTTGATTGTAAGGAATTCTAGGTCCGGTGAGCTGGAGGACTTGAGTTCCTGTATGTTGTTATGGTTACACCATGAGTCGTTAATCATGAGGCATACACCACCGCCCTTCCTCTTCCCAGAGAGGTATTCATTCATGAGGCATACACCACCGCCCTTCCTCTTCCCAGAGAGGTATTCATCTCTGTCGGCAAGATGCACGGAGAAGCTCGGTGGCTGAACCGATTTCGACAACGTATCCAGAGAGAGAGAGCCATGTTTCTGTGAAACAGAGAATGTTACAATCTCTGATGTCTCTCTGGAAGGCAACCCTTGCTTTAATTTCGTCTACCTTGTTGTCCAGAGACTGGACATTGGCGAGTAGTATACTCGGGAGCGGTGGGCGATGTGCCCGTCTACGGAGCCTGACCAGGAGGCCGCTCCGTCTGCCGTGTCTGCGGCACCGTTGTTTTGGGTCGGCTACTGGAATTAGATCCATTGTCCTGGGTGGTGGTCCGAACAGAGGATCCGCTTTCTGGAAAGTCGTATTCCTGGTCGTAATGTTGGTAAGTTGACTTCAATCTTATATCCAATAGTATAAGAGTAACAACGTAAAAAACAAAACAAAAACGAAATACTGCATAGTTTCCTACGGACTCGAAGTGAGGCGACCATCTTGTAGTAGATAGCAGGTCTTAGCAGTAGGACTTGACTGTCTCTGCATGGTAATATGCAGTAGATAGCAGGTCTTAGCAGTAGGACTTGACTGTCTCTGCATGGTAATATATAGTAGATAGCAGGTCTTAGCAGTAGGACTTGACTGTCTCTGCATGGTAATATGTAGTAGATAGCAGGTTTTAGCAGTAGGACTTGACTGTCTCTGCATGGTAATATCTAGTAGATAGCAGGTCTTAGCAGTAGGATTTGACTGTCTCTGCATGGTAATATGCAGTAGATAGCAGGTCTTAGCAGTAGGACTTGACTGTCTCTGCATGGTAATATGTAGTAGATAGCAGGTTTTAGCAGTAGGACTTGACTGTCTCTGCATGGTAATATCTAGTAGATAGCAGGTCTTGGCAGTAGGACTTGA
The DNA here is from genome assembly GCF_057628025.1 of Oncorhynchus mykiss. NCBI lineage: Eukaryota > Metazoa > Chordata > Actinopteri > Salmoniformes > Salmonidae > Oncorhynchus > Oncorhynchus mykiss. The sequence goes on from NC_143028.1 coordinate 81,307,831, forward strand.
CTGTCTCTGCATGGTAATATGCAGTAGATAGCAGGTCTTAGCAGTAGGACTTGACTGTCTCTGCATGGTAATATGCAGTAGATAGCAGGTCTTAGCAGTAGGACTTGAATGTACGGTAGGACAGAAGTAATGAGGATATTAGGTCTTGTAACGGGTCTTACCAGTAGCATTTGTCATTGTTTGCCAGCAGCTTCTCCACCATGTGTTCGACCCGAATAAACCAGCTGGGAACAGCCTTGTAGATCAGAGGAGTGTCAGATCTGTAGGATACAAACATATATTACACACAACCAATCAAAAGTTTAGATACACCTATTCATTCCAAACATATATTACACACAACCAATCAAAAGTTTAGATACACCTACTCATTCCAAACATATATTACACACAACCAATCAAAAGTTTAGATACACCTACTCATTCCAAACATATATTACACACAACCAATCAAAAGTTTAGATACACCTACTCATTCCAAGTTTTTTTTTTTTTACATTGTAGAATAATAGTGAAGACATCAACACTATGAAATAACACATTTGGAATCATGTAGTACCAAAAAAAACAAAAAAAGTGTTAAACAAATCAGAATATATTTTATATTTAAGATTCTTCAAAGTAGCTAAAGTAGTGTCAGACGTAGAGGGTGAGGTAGAGGAGTAGGAGAAGGAGAGGAGAGGTAGTGGAGGAGTGGTAGCGGAGGAGAGGAAGAGAGAGGTAGAGGAGGAGAGGAAGAGAGAGAGGTAGAGGAGAGGAAGAGAGAGAGAGGTAGAGGAAGAGTAGGGAGGGAAGAGGGAGTGAAGAGGGAGAGTTGATCTTCTCTTCGTCCCATCTGTGATTTAACGCCACCAGCGTCTGGGAGGTCAGCGGGAAGGTCATCAGACAGACCTACTAGGAAGTGTTTTCTCGGGAGTTACTAAGGAAGACTGACCTCCAACAGAAAGGGTAGCTATGCTTGAAAGAGCCGCTGTTGACCAGACGACCTCGTTCCTTCAGCCATTTGATGATGTTCTTGTCAGCATCCTACAGGAGAGGGAAAGCCGGTGAGATTGCTGCTCGGCTGAAAACTTCACCCAACTTCCCGGGTTTATCAGAAATTAGAGTTGAAGGATTTCCTGCTTACTCCTTCCTGATTCTGGGAATCCTCCAACCACTATTTTTTTTTTATAGAAAAACCTGTGAATTTGGGAAGTTTCCGTGATTTTGCCACCCTTATACAACAAACAGAATCACAATGACAGACTACAGTTCAGTACCAGCTGACAGAGAGATAGGAGAGGAGACAGACATATCCCAGAATACAGTTCAGTACCAGCTGACAGAGAGATAGGAGAGGAGACAGACATATCCCAGAATTCAGTTCAGTACCAGCTGACAGAGAGATAGGAGAGGAGACAGACATATCCCAGAATTCAGTTCAGTACCAGCTGACAGAGAGATAGGAGAGGAGACAGACATATCCCAGAATACAGTTCAGTACCAGCTGACAGAGAGATAGGAGAGGAGACAGACATATCCCAGAATACAGTTCAGTACCAGCTGACAGAGAGATAGGAGAGGAGACAGTGTTTGGGGAGGAGAAGGGTTTAACTGTTCTCCTTTACAGTTCATGTTTATTATAGGAAATCAAACCAGCAATTACTGTGTTAGGTAACACCATTTTTCACACTCTCTTCTACAAGGTAACATTATTTAATTCCTGTTTCTTTTTACTTTCCCTATAGCGGCTCGTCTTGCTTTTTACAAATGATCTTTATCAAACAGGAGAACGGATTGATTCAGATTAGTGGAAACGGGTCAGATGTATGTGTGTGTGTCCAGTGTGTGTGTGTGTGTGTGTCCAGTGTGTGTGTGTGTGTCCAGTGTGTGTGTGTGTGTGTGTGTGTGTCCAGTGTGTGTGTGTGTGTGTGTCCAGTGTGTGTGTGTGTGTGTGTGTCCAGTGTGTGTGTGTGTGTGTGTGTGTCCAGTGTGTGTGTGTGTGTGTGTGTGTGTCCATTAGTGTCCAGTGTGTGTCCAGTGTGTGTCCATTAGTGTCCAGTGTATGTGTGTGTGTGTGTGTGTGTCCAGTGTGTGTCCAGTGTGTGCTTCCTGGCAGCAGACTGGAACTGCATGGTCCTTCCTGTCTGATACATAATTGATTTAGGGAGTCTTCTGTTAACCTCCAAAGTGTGTATGTGTGTGTGTGTGTGTGTCCAGTGCATCCAGTGTGTCCAGTGTGTGTGTGTCCAGTGTGTGTGTGTGTGTGTGTGTGTGTGTGTGTGTCCAGTGTGTGTGTGTGTGTCCAGTGTGTGTGTGTGTGTGCGCGTCCAGTGTGTGTGTGTGTGTGTGTGTGTCCAGTGTGTGTGTGTGTGTATGTGTGTGTGTGCGTCCAGTGTGTGTGTGCGTATCCAGTGTGTGTGTGTCCAGTGTGTGTGTGCGTGTGTCCAGTGTGTGTCTGCGTGTGTGTGTGTGTGTGCGTGTCCAGTGTGTGTGTGGGTGTGTGTGCGTGTGTGTGTGTGTGGGTAGTGTGTTTCTTAACCTCCAACATCAACGCCGCCTGGGACAACGCCAGGCGGTGCATCAACTCTCTGGGTCCTTCAGATGCGTTAACCCCTAAATGACTCCAGGTTAGAGAAGTGGGCCAGTCAAAAGAAGGGCTGCCAGTTCAAATCCCAGGTGGTTCATATCTATTCTAGGGCCCTGCTGCCTGCCTGCCTCGCCTGGCAGATGTGTTAAGCCCGGTGCTAACCTCCTCATAAAGGCACAGCAGGAGCCTCAAGGTTAGAGAAGGAGGCCAGTCGTAAATCGAAGGGTTGCCAGTTCAAATCCCAGATGGTGATGGCGGCGAGATGAACTATGACGTCAAATGTTGTGTGTTCTCTTAAAACTAAATTAGGTCAAACTTTTTTTTTTTTAAACTGAAGGTTAGTTAAAATCCACTTTAAAACTATTTTTGTCGTCATATCAAGGCTACCAACGAACTACAGTACGGCTGAGGGGAGACCGGCACCAGCTGTGATTCTACCAATCAGAGAGTACGGCTGAGGGGAGACCGGCACCAGCTGTGATTCTACCAATCAGAGAGTACGGCTGAGGGGAGACCGGCACCAGCTGTGATTCTACCAATCAGAGAGTACGGCTGAGGGGAGACCGGCACCAGCTGTGATTCTACCAATCAGAGAGTACGGCTGAGGGGAGACCGGCACCAGCTGTGATTCTACCAATCAGAGAGTACGGCTGAGGGTGTGAATCCACCAATCAGAGAGTACGGCTGAGGGTGTGATTCCACCAATCAGAGAGTACGGCTGAGGGTGTGATTCCACCAATCAGAGAGTATGGCTGAGGGTGTGATTCCAACAATCAGAGAGTACGGCTGAGGGTGTGATTCTATCCAATCAGAGAGTACGGCTGAGGGTGTGATTCCACCAATCAGAGTATGGCTGAGGGTGTGATTCCACCAATCAGAGAGTACGGCTGAGGGTGTGATTCCACCAATCAGAGAGTACGGCTGGTGTGTTTCCCCCGTCTCTCTACTGACACCTCAGTAGGCCCAGTGAAACACTGACCCATGTGGTCTGTCAGTGGTCCAGAAGAACCACCTGACTCCTGCTACAGTGGTCCTGACGTCCAGACATCCGCCCAGACAGACAGACAGAGAAACAGACAGACAGAGACAGACAGAGACAGACAGACAGAGACAGACAGACAGAGACAGACAGAGAAACAGACAGACAGAGAAACAGACAGACAGAGAAACAGACAGACAGAGAAACAGACAGACAGAGAAACAGACAGAGACAGACAGACAGATATCCGTCCAGACAGACAGACATCCGTCCAGACAGACAGACATCCGTCCAGACAGACAGAGAGACATCCGTCCAGACAGACAGACAGACAGAGAAACAGGCAGACAGAGAAACAGACAGGCAGAGAAACAGACAGGCAGAGAAACAGACAGGCAGAGAAACAGACAGGCAGAGAAACAGACAGACAGAGAAACAGACAGACAGACAGACAGACATCCGTCCAGACAGACAGAGACATCCGTCCAGACAGAGACAGACAGACAGACAGACAAACAGACAGAGAAACAGACAGACAGACAGACAAACCTACCTACCTTGACATACTGTCCCACAAAGTCAGTGACTTCATCAGTGAAGCACCCAGAGGAGTCGACAGGACAGACGGGAGCCTGGTCTCTCTGGCAGATGTTGTTCTCCATACACACACGGTAATCATCCTGTAACAGACATATATTATACATTAGACTGGATGATCCTCCTGTAACAGATATATATTATACATTAGACTGGATGATCCTCCTGTAACAGATATATATTATACATTAGACTGGATGATCCTCCTGTAACAGATATATATTATACATTAGACTGGATGATCCTCCTGTAACAGATATATATTATACATTAGACTGGATGATCCTCCTGTAACAGACATATATTATACATTAGACTGGATGATCCTCCTGTAACAGACATATACTATACATTAGACTGGATGATCCTCCTGTAACAGATATATATTATACATTAGACTGGATGATCCTCCTGTAACAGATATATATTATACATTAGACTGGATGACCCTCCTGTAACAGATATATACTATACATTAGACTGGATGATGTGATGCTCCTGTAACAGATATATATTATACATTAGACTGGATGATCCTCCTGTAACAGATATATATTATACATTAGACTGGATGATCCTCCTGTAACAGATATATATTATACATTAGACTGGATGATCCTCCTGTAACAGATATATATTATACATTAGACTGGATGATCCTCCTGTAACAGATATATATTATACATTAGACTGGATGATCTTCCTGTAACAGATATATATTATACATTAGACTGGATGATCCTCCTGTAACAGATATATACTATACATTAGACTGGATGATGTGATGCTCCTGTAACAGATATATATTATACATTAGACTGGATGATCATCCTGTAACAGATATATATTATACATTAGACTGGATGATCCTCCTGTAACAGATATATATTATACATTAGACTGGATGATCCTCCTGTAACAGATATATATTATACATTAGACTGGATGATCTTCCTGTAACAGATATATATTATACATTAGACTGGATGATCCTCCTGTAACAGATATATATTATACATTAGACTGGATGATCCTCCTGTAACAGATATATATTATACATTAGACTGGATGATCTTCCTGTAACAGATATATATTATACATTAGACTGGATGATCCTCCTGTAACAGATATATATTATACATTAGACTGGATGATCCTCCTGTAACAGATATATACTATACATTAGACTGGATGATCCTCCTGTAACAGATATATATTATACATTAGACTGTGCGTGGAGGAGCTTTAACAGTGTGTTCTATACTAGGATTCTTTATTCGGCCAGCGCCTGTGTTTTTAAAGATGAGCATACGACCACAAACTTATATTTTATTTCAGCTCATGAAACATGGGACAAACACTTTTATTTTTATAGTTTGGTATATATGATTTTTTTTAAAGCCCAATCTGTCACAGCTCCACGGAGTCTATTTAGCTTCTTTTTTTTTTTTTTTAAATGGGTCAAATCTCTTGGTGTTCCTGCAGGATTGTTTATTCATATAGCAGTCCATTCTATCTTAATGAGAAGACAGAGAGAGAGACAGAGAGAGAGAGACAGAGACAGAGAGAGAGAGAGAAAGAGAGACCGTGAGAGAGTAGAAAGCAGAGTTAGTGACCAGCTCCAGCCTACCAGCTCAGGCCTAGGACTGTATGTCCTTGTCAAGAACGCCTGCAGCTGATACGTACCTCAAGTCAGACAGTAGCTCCAGTAACGACTAGCGGGGCTACCGGGGACCAGTGACGACTAGCGGGGCTACCGGGGACCAGTAATGACTAGCGGGGCTACCGGGGACCAGTAACGACTAGCGGGGCTACCGGGGACCAGTGACGACTAGCGGGGCTACCGGGGACCAGTGACGACTAGCGGGGCTACCGGGGACCAGTAATGACTAGCGGGGCTACCGGGGACCAGTAACGACTAGCGGGGCTACCGGGGACCAGTAACGACTAGCGGGGCTACCGGGGACGACTAGCGGGGCTACCGGGGACCAGTAATGACTAGCGGGGCTACCGGGGACCAGTAACGACTAGCGGGGCTACCGGGGACGACTAGCGGGGCTACCAGGGACGACTAGCGGGGCTACCGGGGACGACTAGCGGGGCTACCGGGGACGACTAGCGGGGCTACCGGGGACCAGTAACGACTAGCGGGGCTACCGGGGACGACTAGCGGGGCTACCAGGGACGACTAGCGGGGCTACCGGGGACGACTAGCGGGGCTACCGGGGACGACTAGCGGGGCTACCGGGGACCAGTAACGACTAGCGGGGCTACCGGGGACGACTAGCGGGGCTACCGGGGACGACTAGCGGGGCTACCGGGGACGACTAGCGGGGCTACCGGGGACGACTAGCGGGGCTACCGGGGACGACTAGCGGGGCTACCGGGGACGACTAGCGGGGCTACCGGGGACGACTAGCGGGGCTACCGGGGACGACTAGCGGGGCTACCGGGGACCAGGGACGACTAGCGGGGCTACCGGGGAACAGGGACGACTAGCGGGGCTACCAGGGAACAGGGACGACTAGCGGGGCTACCAGGGACCAGTAACGACTAGCGGGGCTACCGGGGACCAGGGACGACTAGCGGGGCTACCAGTAACGACTAGCGGGGCTACCGGGGACCAGTAACGACTAGCGGGGCTACCGGGGACCAGGGACGACTAGCGGGGCTACCGGGGACGACTAGCGGGGCTACCGGGGACGACTAGCGGGGCTACCGGGGACGACTAGCGGGGCTACCGGGGACGACTAGCGGGGCTACCGGGGACGACTAGCGGGGCTACCAGGGACGACTAGCGGGGCTACCGGGGACGACTAGCGGGGCTACCGGGGACGACTAGCGGGGCTACCGGGGACGACTAGCGGGGCTACCGGGGACGACTAGCGGGGCTACCAGGGACGACAAGCGAGGCTACCAGGGACGACTAGTGGGGCAACCAGGGACGACTAGCGGGGCTACCGGGGACGACTAGCGGGGCTACCGGGGACGACTAGCGGGGCTACCGGGGACGACTAGCGGGGCTACCGGGGACGACTAGCGGGGCTACCAGGGACGACAAGCGAGGCTACCAGGGACGACTAGTGGGGCAACCAGGGACGACTAGTGGGGCTACCAGGGACGACTAGCGGGGCTACCAGGGACGACTAGCGGGGCAACCAGGGACGACAAGCGAGGCTACCAGGGACGACTAGTGGGGCTACCAGGGACGACTAGCGGGGCTACCAGCGGGGCTACCAGGGACGACTAGCGGGGCTACCAGGGACGGCTAGCCGGGCTACCAGGGACGGCTAGCGGGGCTACCAGGGACGGCTAGCCGGGCTACCAGGGACGGCTAGCGGGGCTACCAGGGACGACTAGCGGGGCAACCAGGGACGACAAGCGAGGCTACCAGGGACAACCAGCGAGGCTACCAGCGGGGCTACCAGGGACGACTAGCGGGGCTACCAGGGACGACTAGCCGGGCTACCAGGGACGACTAGCGGGGTTACCAGGGACCAGGGACGACTAGTGGGGCTACCAGGGACGACTAGTGGGGCTACCAGGGACGACTAGCGGGACTACCAGCGGGGCTACCAGGGACGGCTAGCGGGGCTACCAGGGACGGCTACCCGGGCTACCAGGGACGGCTAGCCGGGCTACCAGGGACGACTAGCGGGGCTACCAGGGACGACTAGCGGGGCTACCAGCGACGACAAGCGAGGCTACCAGGGACGACTAGCGGGGCTACCAGGGACGACTAGCGGGGCTACCAGCGGGGCTACCAGGGACGACTAGCGGGGCTACCAGGGACCAGGGATGACTAGTGGGGCTACCGGGGACCAGGGACGACTAGTGGGGCTACCGGGGACGACTGGCGGGGCTACCAGCGACCAGTAATGACTAGCGAGGTTACCAGGGACCAGTAATGACTAGCGAGGCTACCAGGGACCAGTAATGACTAGCGAGGCTACCAGGGACCAGTAATGACTAGCGAGGCTACCAGGGACCAGTAATGACTAGCGAGGCTACCAGGGACCAGTACCAGGGGTTATGTTAGCTACTGGTAGTCAGCTGGAATATGGGAAATAAGTAGTGCACTACATAGGGAATAGGGGGAATAAGTAGTGCACTACATAGGAAATAGGGGAATAAGTAGTGCACTACATAGGAAATAGGGGAATAAGTAGTGCACTACATAGGAAATAGGGGGAATAAGTAGTGCACTACATAGGAAATAGGGTGCCATCTGGGGTAGAGAAACAGTCTCAACATCCCTCTACCTTTCTGTAGTATCGGACTCAGAACCACTCTACAAATCGACCCGGCAACCGCCAACCAATCAACAAACAGCCCTCTGAATACTGAGCCGGTCAGAAGCCGGCATGATGTGGTACTGTGATTACGGTGTGGTGCAGAGGGAACCGGAATGGTGGTTTGTGTCAGTGTCTGTAATTCATTAATTTCCTTCACCAACAACCTGATCTCAGATCATTCATTCCCTCCACCAACCTGATCTCAGGTCATTCATTTCCCCCACCAACCTGATCTCAGATCATTCATTTCCCCCACCAACCTGATCTCATGGCCATTGATTCCCTCCACCAACCTGATCTCAGATCATTCATTCCCTCCACCAACCTGATCTCAGGTCATTCATTTCCCCCACCAACCTGATCTCAGATCATTCATTCCCTCCACCAACCTGATCTCAGATCACTTTGTTTGATGTAAATATGTACGGTACAGATGTGAACAAATTAATAATTTAATTAAAATCAACAAATCAAATACTCACAGCTCCAAAGTATGGCGCCTGGTGGACGACTCCTGTCCCCTCCTCCTCTCTGACATAACTGTCCATCACCACCTGGAAGGCCCCCGTCTCCCCGCACTACAGAGGAGAGACAGACAGGTTTTATACTACATGTAGGCTCCTGTCTCCCTGCACTACAGAGGAGAAGAGACAGACAGGTTTTATACTACATGTAGGCTCCTGTCTCCCCGCACTACAGAGGAGAGACAGACAGGTTTTATACTACATGTAGGCTCCTGGCTCTTTTGGTGAATGAACACACATTTCTTTAGATCGAGGTAGAATATTGTACAATATTATACATTTATACACATTACTATACACATTATTATACATTACTATACACATTATTATACATTACTATACATTACTATACACATTATTATACATTACTATACATTACTATACACATTATTATACATTACTATACACATTATTATACATTACTATACATTACTATACACATTATTATACATTACTATACATTACTATACACATTATTATACATTACTATAAATTATTGTACAATATTATACATTACTATAAATTGTTGTACAATATTATACATTACTATAAATTGTTGTACACTATTATACATTACTATACACATTATTATACATTATTATACATTACTATACACATTATTATACATTACTATACACATTATTATACATTATTATACATTACTATACACATTATTATACATTACTATACACATTATTATACATTATTATACATTACTATACACATTATTATACATTACTATACACATTATTATACATTGCTATACACATTATACATTATTGTACACATTATACACATTATTATACATTGTACAATATTATACATTACTATACACATAATTATACATTATTGTACAATATTATACATTATTATACATTACTATACACATTATTATACATTACTATGCGTCATTGTACAATATTATACATTACTATACATTACTATACACATTATTATACATTACTATGCGTCATTGTACAATATTATACATTACTATACATTACTATACACATTATTATACATTGTACAATATTATACATTACTATACATTATTGTACAATATTATACATTACTATAAATTATTGTACACTATTATACATTACTATACACATTATTATACATTACTATACACATTATTATACACTATTATACATTACTATAAATTATTGTACACCATTATACATTACTATACACATTATTATACATTACTATACATTACTATACACATTATTATACATTGTACAATATTATACATTACTATACACATTATACAATATTACACATTATCATACACACATCTCACCTTCCTGAAATAGTCAAACAGAGGCTTGTATTTCTTCCCCTTCAGCGTCTTCCCAGGGAACCTACAGGACAAAACAACCTCAGTCAAACCGCTGTTCCGCCTGTCGTACTGAAACACGTATTTCTACTACCCTGTAGTTCCCACGTACGACTGGAAGACAGCGTCAGGCTGATTATGCTGTGCTTTAAATGTGCTGAGAAACGTAAACTTCTCCTGTTGCCTAAACTCTGAGGAACAGGCTTATCCTTATGCCTCTGCTCCCACGACAACACTACCCACTGTGGCTCACTGTCCCTTCACTACCCACTGTGGTTTATTGTCCCTTCACTACAACACTACCCACTGTGGCTCATTGTCTCTTCACTACCCACTGTGGTTCATTGTCCCTTCACTACCCACTGTGGCTCATTGTCTCTTCACTACCCACTGTGGTTCATTGTCCCTTCACTACCCACTGTGGTTCATTGTCTCTTCACTACCCACTGTGGTTCATTGTCCCTTCACTACCCACTGTGGCTCATTGTCCCTTCACTACAACACTACCCACTGTGGCTCATTGTCTCTTCACTACCCACTGTGGTTCATTGTCCCTTCACTACAACACTACCCACTGTGGTTCATTGTCCCTTCACTACAACACTACCCACTGTGGCTCATTGTCCCTTCACTACAACACTACCCACTGTGGCTCATTGTCCCTTCACTACAACACTACCCACTGTGGTTCATTGTCCCTTCACTACCCACTGTGGTTCATTGTCCCTTCACTACAACACTACCCACTGTGGTTCATTGTCCCTTCACTACCCACTGTGGCTCACTGTCCCTTCACTACAACACTACCCACTGTTGCTCATTGTCCCTTCACTACAACACTACCCACTGTGGTTCATTGTCCTTTCACTACAACACTACCCACTAAGCCCCAACTCTAACCCCTAACCTACGCCCCAACTCTGACCCCTAACCTACGCCCCAACTCTGGCCCCTAACCTACGCCCCAACTCTGACCCCTAACCTACGCCCCAACTCTGACCCCTAACCTACGCCCCAACTCTAACCCCTAACCTACGCCCCAACTCTAACCCCTAACCTACGCCCCAACTCTGACCCCTAACCTACGCCCCAACTCTGACCCCTAACCTACGCCCCAACTCTGACCCCTAACCTACGCCCCAACTCTGACCCCTAACCTACGCCCCAACTCTGACCCCTAACCTACGCCCCAACTCTGACCCCTAACCTACGCCCCAACTCTGACCCCTAACCTACGCCCCAACTCTGACCCCTAACCTAAGCCCCCAACTCTAACCCCTAACCTAAGCCCCCAACTCTAACCCCTAACCTACGCCCCCAACTCTAACCCCTAACCTACGCCCCCAACTCTAACCCCTAACCTAAGACCTAAAATAGCCTTTGTCCTTGTGGGGACCTGGGAAATGTCTCCAAGAGATCATTTTTCTTGTGTCACTGTCCTTGTGGGGACTTCAGGTGTCCATGAACAAACAAACAATTGTTCCCTTCCTCACCAGAACACCACATACAAGCCCTGAGGAATAGCAATCAAACCCAGATAGATAGATGAGAGATTGCCAGTCCATCTAATATGCCTCGATTTCTTCTAGTGATGCCTGTCCCAGTGTCTCAACACTATCTCAGAGCACCAGAGGAAAATGGCTTAAAGCGGCCATCTTACAGGCCGGAGACACGGACATATTTTTAATGTGTACTAGTCTATTACAGTGCTTTTGAAACCTCTCCTCCGGGACCCCCTGATGCTTCCCTGTGTTGTCGTAGCCCTGAACCATCTCACCTGAATCCCGTAGTCAAGGGTTTGATTAATTAGTTGACAAGTTAAATCAGGTGTGCTAGCTGTGGAATATATCAAATACATGGAACGGATAAGGGTTCCCCCGAGGAGAGGTTTAAACTAAACTACCATTACCACTGGCCAACCCAACCCTCTTCCTCCTAGATAGCTGTCTGGGAGATTACCACTGGCCAACCCAACCCTCTTCCTCCTAGATATCTGTCTGGGAGATAACTCCTGTACTAGTCTACTGTCTACCATTACCACTGGCCAACCCAACCCTCTTCCTCCTAGATAGCTGTCTGGGAGATAACTCCTGTACTAGTCTACTGTCTACCATTACCACTGGCCAACCCAACCCTCTTCCTCCTAGATATATGTCTGGGAGATAACTCCTGTACTAGTCTACTGTCTACCATTACCACTGGCCAACCCAACCCTCTTCCTCCTAGATATCTGTCTGGGAGATAACTCCTGTACTAGTCTACTGTCTACCATTACCACTGGCCAACCCAACCCTCTTCCTCCTAGATATCTGTCTGGGAGATAACTCCTGTACTAGTCTACTGTCTACCATTACCACTGGCCAACCCAACCCTCTTCCTCCTAGATATCTGTCTGGGAGATAACTCCTGTACTAGTCTACTGTCTACCATTACCACTGGCCAACCCAACCCTCTTCCTCCTAGATATCTGTCTGGGAGATAACTCCTGTACTAGTCTACTGTCTACCATTACCACTGGCCAACCCAACCCTCTTCCTCCTAGATATCTGTCTGGGAGATAACTCCTGTACTAGTCTACTGTCTACCATTACCACTGGCCAACCCAACCCTCTTCCTCCTAGATATCTGTCTGGGAGATAACTCCTGTACTAGTCTACTGTCTACCATTACCACTGGCCAACCCAACCCTCTTCCTCCTAGATATCTGTCTGGGAGATAACTCCTGTACTAGTCTACTGTCTACCATTACCACTGGCCAACCCAACCCTCTTCCTCCTAGATATCTGTCTGGGAGATAACCCCTGTACTAGTCTACTGTCTACCATTACCACTGGCCAACCGAACCCTCTTCCTCCTAGATAGCTGTCTGGGAGATAACCCCTGTACTAGTCTACTGTCTACCATTACCACTGACCAACCCAACCCTCTTCCTCCTGGAGTGCAGATTTGTTTTTATCCAGCCCTCCTCTAGGCAAGGTTAATTGATTAATTGGTTAATTGATCAAATGGTTAGTGATAAATGGGTTAATAGGTTGATATAGATTAATAGTTTAATAGGTTAGATTAATAGGTTAATATATTGATTGATTAATAGTTTAATAGGTTAGATTAATAGGTTAATATATTGATTGATTAATAGTTTAATAGGTTAGATTAATAGGTTAATAGATTAATATATTGATGGGTTAATTGATTTATATAGATTAATAGGTTAATATATTGATTGATTAATAGGTTAATAGATTAATAGGTTAATTGATTTATATAGATTACTAGGGTCATATATTGATTGATTGATTAATGGGTTAATTGATTGATCTCACTTGTCCATGATGGTGTATTCCTCCTCGGTCTTGAAGAGTGCTACCAGCCTGGCCTCCATCATAATGTACACCTTCCCAGTGCTGTTGTCTGGAATAGAGAGAGTTTATAGAGGTTCACAGGTGTGTTATAAAAGGTTTGTGAGAACCCCACTAAAACAAAGTGTTAGAGCAGTTTATAGTAGTGTGAAACACATTCACCTATCCCAGTGGTGTTGTCTGAAACAGAAGTTCAACCATAGTGTTATCTTATCATTGATTCATTCCCGGGTAGCCCAATTGAGAATCAGGGTCTCGTTCCCAATGGTGTCCATTACAACCTACATTACAAATAGAACACAAAAATAACCTACATTACAAATAGAACACAAAAATAACCTACATTACAAATAGAACACAAAAATAACCTACATTACAAATAGAACACAAAAATAACCTACATTACAAATAGAACACAAAAATAACCTACATTACAAATAGAACACAAAAATAACCTACATTACAAATAAAACACAAAAATAACCTACATTACAAATAGAACACAAAAATAACCTACATTACAAATAGAACACAAAAATAACCTACATTACAAATAGAACACAAAAATAACCTACATTACAAATAGAACACAAAAATAACCTACATTACAAATAGAACACAAAAATAACCTACATTACAAATAGAACACAAAAATAACCTACATTACAAATAGAACACAAAAATAACCTACATTACAAAATAACACAAAAATAACCTACATTACAAATAGAACACAAAAATAAAAGCTTTGTATAAAAGTTTCATAGCAGTATTATACACATCCTACCATCTCAGCCGTAGTGTCTGAAATAAGAGGTCGACTGATTAAATCGGCATGGCCGATTTCAAGTTTTCAATAACAATTGGTAATCTGCCTTCGAGGAGACTGCGTGGCAGGATGACCACCTGTTACGCGAGTGCAGCAAGGAGCCATGGTATGGTGCTAGCTAGCATTAAACTTATCTTATGAAAAACAATCAATCTTAACATAATCACTAGTTAACCTCACATGGTTGATGATATTACTAGTTTAACTAGCATTTAATCAATTTGGTGCCTGTTAATTTATCATCGAATCACAGCCTACTTCGCCAAAGAGGTGATGATTTAACAAGCGCATTCGCGAAAAAAAGCACAATTGTTCCTAAACATAAACATCAACGCCTTTCTTAAAATCAATACACAGAAGTATATATTTTTTTTAAACCTGCATATTTCGTTGTTTAAAAAAAAAATGTAATTAGCAGGCAATATTAACTAGGGAAATTGTGCCACTTGTCTTGCGTTCAGTGTAAGCAGAGTCAGGGTATATGCAGCAGTTTGGGCCGCCTGGCTCGTTGCGAACTGTGTGAAGACCATTGTACATAATTATGACATAACATTGAAGGTTGTGCAATGTAACAGCAATATTTAGACTTCGGGATGCCACCCGTTAGATAAAATACCGAACGGTTCCGTATTTCACTGAAAGAATAAACGTTTTGTTTTCTAAATGCTAGTTCCTGGATTTGACCATATTAAATGACCAAAGGCTCGTATTTCTGTGTTTATTATAATTAAGTCTATGAATTGATATTTGATAGAGCAGTCTGACTGAGCGGTGGTAGGCACATTCATTCAAACAGCACTTTCCTGCGTCTGCCAGCAGCTCTTAGCAATGCTTGAAGCACAGCACAGTTTATGACTTCAAGCCTCCCGAGATTAGGCTGGTAATACTATAGTGCCTATAAGAACATCCAATAGTCGAAGGGATATGAAATGCTAACAGTATGGAGAGAAATAGTCCCAAAATTCCTATAATAACTACAACCTAAAACTTCTTAACTGGGAATATTGAAGACTCATGTTAAAAGGAACCACCAGCTTTCATGTGTTCTCATGTTCTGAGCAAGGAACTGAAACGTTAGCTTTCTTACATGGTGTTCATTGTTCCTTCAGTATTGCTGTAATTGTCATTATTACAAATATATTTCCTAAAGCTAACAGAAGACCAAGTGGTTTAGACCATTCCTAAAGCTAACAGAAGACCAAGTGGTTTAGACCATTCCTAAAGCTAACAGAAGACCAAGTGGTTTAGACCATTCCTAAAGCTAACAGAAGACCAAGTGGTTTAGACCATTCCTAAAGCTAACAGAAGACCAAGTGGTTTAGACCATTCCTAAAGCTAACAGAAGACCAAGTGGTTTAGACCATTCCTAAAGCTAACAGAAGACCAAGTGGTTTAGACCATTCCTAAAGCTAACAGAAGACCAAGTGGTTTAGACCATTCCTAAAGCTAACAGAAGACCAAGTGGTTTAGACCATTCCTAAAGCTAACAGAAGACCAAGTGGTTTAGACCATTCCTAAAGCTAACAGAAGACCAAGTGGTTTAGACCATTCCTAAAGCTAACAGAAGACCAAGTGGTTTAGACCATTCCTAAAGCTAACAGAAGACCAAGTGGTTTAGACCATTCCTAAAGCTAACAGAAGACCAAGTGGTTTAGACCATTCCTAAAGCTAACAGAAGACCAAGTGGTTTAGACCATTCCTAAAGCTAACAGAAGACCAAGTGGTTTAGACCATTCCTGATCCAACAGAAGACCAAGTGGTTTAGACCATTCCTGATCCAACAGAAGACCAAGTGGTTTAGACCATTCCAGATCCAACAGAAGACCAAGTGGTTTAGACCATTCCTGATCTAACAGAAGACCAAGTGGTTTAGACCATTCCTGATCCAACAGAAGACCAAGTGGTTTAGACCATTCGTAAAGCTAACAGAAGACCAAGTGGTTCAGACCATTCCTGATCCAACAGAAGACCAAGTGGTTCAGACCATTCCTGATCCAACAGAAGACCAAGTGGTTCAGACCATTCCTGATCCAACAGAAGACCAAGTGGTTCAGACCATTCCTGATCCAATAGAAGACCAAGTAGTTCAGACCATTCCTGATCTAACAGAAATTAGATGCAGTATGTGTTGTAACTCCAGTCCTGAACACAAATGTTTGACCTTCATTAGAAATCTACATTTGACTAATTTAAACAGACAATCTTATCCAGAACAATCTACAGTCAGTGCATTCAACTAAGGTTGGTGAGACAACCACTTATCACAGTGTAAAACTCCTTATTTAACTTGTGGCACTGTCAAACTACAGAGCACTAGGTAAACTACATGACCAAAAGTATGTGGACACCTGCTCGTCAAACATCTCATTCCAAAATCATGGGCATTAATATGGAGTTGGTCCCCCCCTTTAATGCTTTAACAGCCTCCACTCTTCTGGGAAGGCTTTCCACTAGATGTTGGAACATTGCTGCTAGGCTTAGTGAGCTACGGCTTAGTGAGCTACGGCTTAGTGAGCTACAGTCCAGTGAGCTACAGACCAGTGAGCTACAGACCAGTGAGCTACAGACCAGTGAGCTACAGACCAGTGAGCTACAGACCAGTGAGCTACGGCTTAGTGAGCTACAGACCAGTGAGCTACGGCTTAGTGAGCTACAGACCAGTGAGCTACGGCGTAGTGAGCTACAGTCCAGTGAGCTACAGTCCAGTGAGCTACAGTCCAGTGAGCTACAGTCCAGTGAGCTACAGTCCAGTGAGCTACAGTCCAGTGAGCTACAGACCAGTGAGCTACAGACCAGTGAGCTAAAGACCAGTGAGCTACAGTCCAGTGAACTACAGTCCAGTGAGCTACAGTCCAGTGAGCTACAGTCCAGTGAGCTACAGACCAGTGAGCTACAGACCAGTGAGCTACAGACCAGTGAGCTACAGACCAGTGAGCTACAGTCCAGTGAGCTACAGTCCAGTGAGCTACAGTCCAGTGAGCTACAGACCAGTGAGCTACAGACCAGTGAGCTACAGACCAGTGAGCTACAGACCAGTGAGCTACAGTCCAGTGAGCTTGTCTTCAGTAGACTTCAGCATGCATATATATATATACACACACACACACACACACACACACACACACAAACACACACACACTCTCACTATTATTATCATCGCATGATTAAACCAAATCAGTTACAAACATGTCCTCTGGGAACAAATAAATGTTCCAAACAGAAGACAAATACAACGTTGATAGTTGTCCAAGAGCTGTTTAAAATGTTGAATTTAATGTTTATACCAGGGCCCATTAAGATGACAAGTGTGTTTGACTGTCTCCTCTCTCCAGCAAACAGAACCTAAATCAAAAGAACACATTCACATTCATCCATATTTTAAAGAGGAAGAGAGTGATAGGTAACGAACACTATCTAGGCAGATAATTTACCCCAACAACATGTAATGCATCCCAAATGGCACCCTATTTCCTATATAGTGCACTACTTTAGACCAGAGCCCTATATATAGAGCACTACTTTAGACCAGGGCCCTATTCCCTATACAGTGCACTACGTTAGACCAGGGCCCTATTCCCTATATAGTGCACTACTTTAGACCAGAGCCCTATATAGTGCACTACTATAGACCAGGGCCCTATTCCCTATATAGTGCACTGCTTTAGACCAGGGCCCTATTCCCTATATAGTGCACTACTTTAGACCAGGGCCCTATTCCCTATATAGTGCACTACTTTAGACCAGGGCCCTATTCCCTATATAGTGCACTACTTTAGACCAGAACCCTATTCCCTATATAGTGCACTACTTTAGACCAGGGCCCTATTCCCTATATAGTGCACTACTTTAGACCAGGGCCCTATTCCCTATATAGTGCACTACTTTAGACCAGAGCCCTATATATAGAGCACTACTTTAGACCAGGGCCCTATTCCCTATATAGTGCACTACGTTAGACCAGGGCCCTATTCCCTATATAGTGCACTACTTTAGACCAGAGCCCTATATATAGAGCACTACTTTAGACCAGGGCCCTATTCCCTATATAGAGCACTACTTTAGACCAGAGCCCTATTCCCTATATAGTGCACTACTTTAGACCAGGGCCCTATTCCCTATATAGTGCACTACTTTAGATGGATGTGAAACCCTGTGAACCACTGTCTCTAAATATGGAACTTCCTTCCTGTACTGGATGTGCAACAGCCTTGAACTTCCTTCCTGTACTGGATGTGAAACAGCCTTGAACTTCCTTCTCGTCTTCCTTCCTGTACTGGATGTGCGTACGCAGCTGACGGCACCATAACATTACACTAAACTGTTGAATAATGCAGCGTTTAACACTATCATTTAAAAACACTGAACCGTTCCATCTCTAACACCCACATACTTTAGGCGTGAAGATCGGAGGAGCAGAGAAAGAGAGAGAAAAAGGAAGATTGGAAACAAGGTTTCTCAATCTGCTATGACCAATAGGAGGCCAAGAGCCCTGGAAAAGAGAGAGAGTGTGACAGAAAAAAAGAGAGCGTCAATAAGAGATAGCAGTTCCTCTCACTGGGGGAGATACAGGCTGCCAGGCAGACAGACAGACACAGAGAGAGAGAGAGAGAGAGTTACTGTAGAGAGAGGGAGAGAAAGAGAGATACTGTAGAGAGAGGGAGAGAGAGAAGGGGTGGGAGGGAGAAAGATGGACAGATACTGGAGAGAGAGAGAGGGGGGAGGGAGGGAGAGATAGAGACATACTGTAGAGAGAAAGAGAGGGGAGAGAGAGATACTGTAGAGAGTGAGAGAGAAAGAGAGAAAGAGGAGAGGGAGAGAGAGATACTGTAGAGAGCGAGAGAGAGAGAGAGAGAGAGAGAAGGGGTGGGAGGGAGAGAGAGGGAGAGATACTGTAGAGAGAGAGAGGGAGATACTGTAGAGAGAGAGGGAGATACTGTAGAGAGAGAGAGGGAGATACTGTAGAGAGAGAGAGAGAGTATGTAACGAGAAGGAGAGAGAGCCTATTGGTATTCTGAGCAGCACCCCGATGCAGTATCAAGCCTCTTCCTGCACCTCCTCCTCTATACTATAGACTAACAGCCCCCCCAGCTGGCCGGTCCATGCTACAGCAGCCTGTCCGGTATCTGGGTCAGCCCCCCCCCCAGCTGGCCGGTCCATGCTACAACAGCCTGTCCGGTATCTGGGTCAGCCCCCCCCAGCCTGCCGGTCCATGCTACAGCAGCCTGTCCGGTATCTGGGTCAGCCCCCCCCAGCTGGCCGGTCCATGCTACAACAGCCTGTCCGGTATCTGGGTCAGCCCCCCCCAGCTGGCCGGTCCATGCTACAGCAGCCTGTCCGGTATCTGGGTCAGCCTGTCCGGTATCTGGGCCAGCTTTTATTTCACCACCAGTCTTTTGTCTGGGATCCACAGCAACATGGAGAGAAGCTACGTAGTATTTTTTTTATATTTGGAGGGAAGCAAGGACAAGGCTCTTTTTAAAAGTGGCCTGATTTGAGTTAGATGTATGTCCACTGTCCACGTTGGTTTCCCCCTGATACAAGCATCACTACCGAGAAAGCAGAGATGGATGGAGGGGTCGAGAGAGAACTAAATAATACACAAATGTTTAAAAATATATATATTTAAACGCAGAATAGAATAAATTCCATCTGGAAACACATATGTTCTGTTTTCAGACAACACACTAGGAGGAGAACAGGCTCAGTCGCAGCGCAGCCATCAAGATGTAAATCCCATGCTCAAGGGCACAACGGCAGGAGACGGTACCTGGGGTCTGCCGAATAATTTTTGACAAAATTTAAAAAATTAAAAAATCAAAAAATAATACTTTCTCACCTTTGACCTTGACATACTGCAACTCTGAGTTGACGCAGAGAGCCAGGTTGCTAGGCAGAGTCCAGGGTGTGGTTGTCCAGGCGATCAGACACACGTTCTCATCTTCCAGAAGGGGGAAGTTCACTATCACCGACGGATCCTGCACATCCTGGAGACGGGGTGACAACAGGAAGACAACAGGGTGACAACAGGAAGACAACAGGAAGACAACAGGGTGACAACAGGAAGACAACAGGGTGACAACAGGAAGACAACAGGAAGACAAAGGGGTGACAACGTGGTGACAATCGTCATTGACCGACACAAAGGCTGTTTAGTACTGAACATCAGATGACAATTACCACGGGTTGACTAGCTTCTGACAGAAAACACTATTCCCAACAGTCTTCATGAGTACTGGGCTCTACCTCGACAGTCTACATGAGTACTGGGCTATACCTCGACAGTCTACATGAGTACTGGGCTCTACCTCGACAGTCTACATGAGTACTGGGCTATACCTCGACAGTCTACATGAGCACTGGGCTATACCTCGACAGTCTACATGAGTACTGGGCTCTACCTCGACAGTCTACATGAGCACTGGGCTCTACCTCGACAGTCTACATGAGCACTGGGCTCTACCTCGACAGTCTACATGAGTACTGGGCTCTACCTCGACAGTCTACATGAGCACTGGGCTATACCTCGACAGTCTACATGAGCACTGGGCTCTACCTTGACAGTCTACATGAGTACTGGGCTCTACCTTGACAGCCAAACACACTAGTGGGTATATAGTGTAAAGCGGGGTTTTCCAACCCTGTTCCTGGAGAGCTACCCTCCTATAGGTTAACTCCAACCCTGTTCCTGGAGAGCTACCCTCCTATAGGTTAACTCCAACCCTGTTCCTGAAGAGCTACCCTCCTATAGGTTAACTCCAACCCTGTTCCTGAAGAGCTACCCTCCTATAGGGTAACTCCAGCCCTGTTCCTGGAGAGCTACCCTCCTATAGGTTAACTCCAACCCTGTTCCTGGAGAGCTACCCTCATGTAGGTTAACTCCAACCCTGTTCCTGGAGAGATACCCTCCTATAGGTTTTAACTCCAACCCTGTTCCTGAAGAGCTACCCTCCTACAGGTTAACTCCAACCCTGTTCCTGGAGAGCTACCCTCCTGTAGGTTTTAACTCCAACCCTGTTCCTGGAGAGATTCCCTCCTGTAGGTTTTAACTCCAACCCTGTTCCTGGAGAGATACCCTCCTGTAGGTTTTAACTCCAACCCTGTTCCTGAAGAGCTACCCTCCTGTAGGTTAACTCCAACCCTGTTCCTGGAGAGCTACCCTCCTGTAGGTTTTAACTCCAACCCTGTTCCTGGAGAGATTCCCTCCTGTAGGTTTTAACTCCAACCCTGTTCCTGGAGAGATACCCTCCTGTAGGTTTTAACTCCAACCCTGTTCCTGAAGAGCTACCCTCCTGTAGGTTTTAGCCTTGGCTAACAGGTTTGGAGATAACAGAGTTGGACAGTGCACCTTGTAGTTCTGGTTAGACTGGAAGTTGGACAGCCATGTTGTACTAGTGTGTGTGTACCTTGTAGTTCTGGTTAGACTCGAAGTTGGACAGCGGCGTGTTACAGGCGGTAGAGAAGGGCATGACCTTCACCCCGCGGTACACCAGACCTTTATCATACAGCTGCCTGAACACCCACCTGGGGGGAGGGGGAGGGGAGATGGGGGGGGGGGGGGGGCGGTGAGACGGGGAGGGGACGGGGAAGAGGGAGGGGACGGGGGTGAGACGGGGGGGGGGGGGGGGGGGGGGGTGAGACGGGGAGGGGAGACGGGGGGGGGTGAGACGGGGGGGGGGGGCGGGGGGAAGAGACGGGGAAGAGGGAGGGGACGGGGGTGAGACGGGGGGGGGGGGGGGTGAGACGGGGAGGGGAGACGGGGGGGGGGGGGGTGAGACGGGGAGGGGAGACGGGGGGGGGATGAGACGGGGGGGGGACGGGGAGGGGAGACGGGGGGTGAGACGGGGAGGGGAGACGGGGGGGGTGAGACGGGGAGGGGAGACGGGGGGGGTGGGTGAGACGGGGAGGGGAGACGGGGGGGGGGGGTGAGACGGGGAGGGGAGACGGGGGGGGGGGGGGGGGGGGGGGGTGAGACGGGGAGGGGAGACGGGGGGGGGTGGGACGGGGAAGAGGGAGGGGACGGGGGTGAGACGTGGGGGGTGAGACGGGGGTGAGACAGAGGACAGAGAGGAATAACAGTTAAAAACACTTGAAATGTTGTGAGGAGTAAAACACAGTAAAACACTGTTTCATTATTGAGCCAATATTTCACCCAAAACGTCACCGAGACATTCATAATATAGAGTGTCTTCAACAAAACAGTTATCGTACCCCTCGACTTTCGCCACATTCTTGTTATGTTACAGCCTGAATTTAAAAATGAATTAACATTTTAATTGTGTCACAGGTCCTACACACAACATACCCATAATATTAATTATGGTTTTCAAAATGTTTACAAATCAATAAGTATTCAACCCCTTTGTTATGGAAAACCTAAATAAGTTCAGGAGTAAAAATGTGCTTAACGAGTCACATAAATAAGCCGCATGGATTCACTCTGTGTGTAATAACAGTGTTTAATATGATTATTTTGAATGGCTCATCTCTATACTCCACAATTATCTGTGAAGGTCCCTCAGTCGAGCAGAGAACCCTAACCCTAACCCTAACCCTCAGTCGAGCAGAGAACCCTAACCCTAACCCTAACCCTCAGTCGAGCAGAGAACCCTAACCCTAACCCTAACCCTAACCCTCAGTCGAGCAGAGAACCCTAACCCTAACCCTCAGTCGAGCAGAGAACCCTAACCCTAACCCTAACCCTCAGTCGAGCAGAGAACCCTAACCCTAACCCTAACCCTCAGTCGAGCAGAGAACCCTAACCCTAACCCTAACCCTCAGTCGAGCAGAGAACCCTAACCCTAACCCTCAGTCGAGCAGAGAACCCTAACCCTAACCCTAACCCTCAGTCGAGCAGAGAACCCTAACCCTAACCCTAACCCTAACCCTAACCCGAAGGAAACGGCCCCAAGGAAACGGCCCGAAGGAAACGGCCCCAAGGAAACGGCCCCAAGGAAACGGCCCCAAGGAAACGGCCCCAAGGAAACGGCCCCAAGGAAACGGCCCCAAGGAAACGGCCCCAAGGAAACGGCCCCAAGGAAACGGCCCCAAGGAAACGGCCCCAAGGAAACGGCCCCAAGGAAACGGCCCCAAGGAAACGGCCCCAAGGAAACGGCCCCAAGGAAACGGCCCCAAGGAAACGGCCCCAAGGAAACGGCCCCAAGGAAACGGCCCCAAGGAAACGGCCCCAAGGAAACGGCCCCAAGGAAATCAATGCGCCCCTCCAAACTCGGGTCGGGTTGAAAGGGCTCGCGGGCCATAGTTTGTCCACACGTAGAGCGTGGCGCTTACAACGCCAGGACAGTGGGTTTGATTACGTACATGACTAAGTCACTGTGGATAAAAAAATCGTCTAGTAAATGGCATATATTATATTCCATTCTCTAACAACAGGATTCAGACAACTCACCAGACAGTCTCCATGAACCAGGGGTACAGAGTCTTGTAGTCGTTCTTGAAGTCAATCCACCGTCCCATCCTGGTTACAGAGTTCTGGTGGACAAACACACAACATTTTTAGAATAAATCCAGTTGGTTTCTGACTCCTGATAAATACAGCCCCTTGGACTGTCATGACTCCTGATAAATACAGCCCCTTGGACAGACTGTCATGATAGTGACTCCTGATAAATAAGGCCCCTTGGACAGACTGTCATGACTCCTGATAAATACGGCCCCTTGGACAGACTGTCATGACAGTGACTCCTGATAAATATGGCCCCTTGGACTGACTGTCATGACTCCTGATAAAAACATCCCCTTGGACTGACTGTCATGACTCCTGATAAAAACATCCCCTTGGACTGTCATGACTCCTGATAAAAACAGCCCCTTGGACAGACTGTAATAACAGAGACAGCCCCTTGGACAGACTGTAATAACAGAGACAGCCCCTTGGACAGACTGTAATAACAGAGACAGCCCCTTGGACAGACTGTAATAACAGAGACAGCCCCTTGGACAGACTGTAATAACAGAGACAGCCCCTTGGACAGACTGTAATAACAGAGACAGCCCCTTGGACAGACTGTAATAACAGAGACAGCACCTTGGACAGACTGTAATAACAGAGACTCCTGATAAAAACAGCCCCTTGGACAGACTGTAATAACAGAGACAGCCCCTTGGACAGACTGTAATAACAGAGACAGCCCCTTGGACAGACTGTAATAACAGAGACAGCCCCTTGGACAGACTGTAATAACAGAGACAGCACCTTGGACAGACTGTAATAACAGAGACTCCTGATAAAAACAGCCCCTTGGACAGCCTGTAATAACAGAGACAGCCCCTTGGACAGACTGTAATAACAGAGACAGCCCCTTGGACTGTCATGACTCCTGATAAAAACAGCACCTTGGACAGACTGTAATAACAGAGTGCACTAAACCGGAGCATAATGTTATCAGCAGTAATCAAAGCTGTATTGGGACTGAAAAACTATTGTGGAATACAGTTATGGAACAGTTACGAGACACTTGAGGAATATCTCAAATGCAAATAATCAGCCCTATGTAATTACATAGTATACCAGCCCTATGTAATTACATAGTGTACCAGCCCTATGTAATTACATAGTGTACCAGCCCTATGTAATTACATAGTGTACCAGCCCTATGTAATTACATAGTGTACCAGCCCTATGTAATGACGTAGTATACCAGCCCTATGTAATGACATAGTATACCAGCCCTATGTAATGACATAGTATACCAGCCCTACATAATTACATAGTATACCAGCCCTATATAATTACATAGTATACCAGCCCTACATAATTACATAGTATACCAGCCCTATATAATTACATAGTGTACCAGCCCTATATAATTACAGTGTAATGACATAGTATACCAGCCCTATGTAATTACATAGTATACCAGCCCTATATAATTACAGTGTAATGACATAGTATACCAGCCCTATATAATTACATATACCAGCCCTATATAATTACAGTGTAATGACATAGTATACCAGCCCTATATAATTACATAGTGTACCAGCCCTATATAATTACATAGTGTACCAGCCCTATATAATGACATAGTATACCAGCCCTATATAATTACATAGTATACCAGCCCTATATAATTACATAGTATACCAGCCCTATGTAATTACATAGTGTACCAGCCCTATATAATTACATAGTATACCAGCCCTATGTAATTACATAGTATACCAGCCCTATGTAATTACATAGTATACCAGCCCTATGTAATTACATAGTATACCAGCCCTATGTAATTACATAGTATACCAGCCCTATGTAATTACATAGTGTACCAGCCCTATATAATTAGTGTACTTACATAGTATACCAGCCCTATGTAATTACATAGTGTACCAGCCCTATATAATTAGTGTACTTACATAGTATACCAGCCCTATGTAATTACATAGTATACCAGCCCTATATAATTAGTGTACTTACATAGTATACCAGCCCTATGTAATTACATAGTATACCAGCCCTATGTAATTACATAGTATACCAGCCCTATATAATTACATAGTATACCAGCCCTATGTAATTACATAGTATACCAGCCCTATGTAATTACATAGTATACCAGCCCTATGTAATTACATAGTGTACCAGCCCTATATAATTAGTGTACTTACATAGTATACCAGCCCTATGTAATTACATAGTGTACCAGCCCTATATAATTAGTGTACTTACATAGTATACCAGCCCTATGTAATTACATAGTATACCAGCCCTATATAATAACATAGTATACCAGCCCTATATAATTACATAGTATACCAGCCCTATATAATTAGTGTACTTACATAGTATACCAGCCCTATGTAATTACATAGTATACCAGCCCTATGTAATTACATAGTGTACCAGCCCTATATAATTACATAGTATACCAGCCCTATATAATTACATAGTATACCAGCCCTATATAATAACATAGTGTACCAGCCCTATATAATTACATAGTATACCAGCCCTATATAATAACATAGTATACCAGCCCTATGTAATTACATAGTATACCAGCCCTATGTAATTACATAGTATACCAGCCCTATATAATTACATAGTATACCAGCCCTATATAATTACATAGTATACCAGCCCTATATAATAACATAGTATACCAGCCCTATATAATAACATAGTGTACCAGCCCTATATAATTACATAGTGTACCAGCCCTATATAATTACATAGTATACCAGCCCTATATAATAACATAGTATACCAGCCCTATGTAATTACATAGTATACCAGCCCTATGTAATTACATAGTATACCAGCCCTATGTAATTACATAGTGTGCCAGCCCTATATAATTAGTGTACTTACATAGTATACCAGCCCTATGTAATAACATAGTATACCAGCCCTATGTAATAACATAGTATACCAGCCCTATATAATAACATAGTATACCAGCCCTATATAATTACACTGTAATTACATAGTGTACCAGCATTATATATAGTATTTGTGTGGTTGTTTGCGCACCTCCCATTCGTTAGCGTATCTCATGACGATCATCCTGCATTGCCGGTTGTACTCAGCAATCCCCAGCTTGGCCACATCGTCCGGTCCCTTGATGTCCAGGGTCTTATCAATCTCATACTCCTGAAATGGTATAGGAACACAGAGGGGGCATTAGGGGGTCTATCAATCTGTAATGGTATAGGAACACAGGGGGGGCATTAGTGGGTCTATCAATCTGTAAATGTATAGGAACACAGGAGGGGCATTACGGGGTTTATCAATCTGTAATGGTATAGGAACACAGAGGGGTCTATCAATCTGTAATGGTATAGGAACACAGAGTGAGCATTATGGGTAAATTGGCTGTTTTACAAATGGTGGGCTACCACATGGGACTTCATAAAAGTGTATTGCGGGCCGGCACTGTATAGCCTAGACTGCTATTCTACGGGGATTAGAAGGCTACAATTTTTTCGGTCTTGCCAAGCGCATCAAATCAGCCACGACCGGGTCTGATCAGCGTTGATTAGTCTATAAACTACACTGCACAAATAAAGGGAACACTAAAATAGCACATCCTAGATCTGAATGAATGAAATATTCTTATTAAATACTTTTTCCTTTACATAGTTGAATGTGCTGACAACAAAATCACACAAAAATTATCAATGGAAATCAAATTTATCAACCCATGGAGGTCTGGATTTGGAGTCACACTCAAAATTAAAGTGGAAAACCAGTCCATAGCATCAATGCCTTCCTCTTGCAGGAACTTCTGACACTCTCCAGCCACATGAGGTCTAGCATTGCCTTGCATTAGGAGGAACCCAGGAGGAACCCACGGCCAACCGCACCAGCATATGGTCTCACAAGGGGTCTGAGGATCTCATCTCGGTACCTAATGGCAGTCAGGCTACCTCTGGCGAGCACATGGAGGGCTGTGCAGCCCCCCAAAGAAATGCCACCCCACACCATGACTGACCCACCGCCAAACCAGTCATGCTGGAGGATGTTGCAGGCAGCAGAACGTTCTCCACGGCATCTCCAGGCTGTCACATGCACTCAGTGTGAACCTGCTTTCATATGTGAAGAGCACAGAGCCCCAGTGGCGAATTTGCCAATCTTGGCAAATGAAAAAACGTCCTGAAAAACGTCCTGCACGGTATTGGGCTGTAAGCACAACCCCCACCTGTGGACGTCGGGCCCTCATACCACCCTCATGGAGTCTGTTTCTGACCGTTTGAGCAGACACATGCACATTTGTGGCCTGCTGGAGGTCATTTTGCAGGGCTCTGGCAGTGCTCCTCCTGCTCCTCCTTGCACAAAGGCGGAGGTAGCGGTCCTGCTGCTGGGTTGTTGCCCTCCTATGGCCTCCTCCACGTCTCCTGATGTACTGGCCTGTCTCCTGGTAGCGCCTCCATGCTCTGGACACTACGCTGACAGACACAGCAAACCTTCTTGCCACAGCTCGCATTGATGTGCCATCCTGGATGAGCTGCACTACCTGAGCCACTTGTGTGGGTTGTAGACTCCGTCTCATGCTACCACTAGAGTGAAAGCACCGCCAGCATTCAAAAGTGACCAAAACATCAGCCAGGAAGCATAGGAACTGAGAAGTGGTCTGTGGTCACCACCTGCAGAACCACTCCTTTATTGGGGGTGTCTTGCTAATTGCCTATAATTTCCACCTGTTGTCTATTTTATTTGCATGTGAACAGCATGTGAAATGTATTGTCAATCAGTGTTGCTTCCTAAGTGGACAGTTTGATTTCACAGAAGTGTGATTGACTTGGAGTTACATTGTGTTGTTTAAGTGATCCCTTTATTTTTTTGAGCATTGTATTATTTACCAGCAAACAACGAAAATGTTAATTGTATAAAACAAAGTCCACAAATCAACAACAAAAAGTTACTAAAATGCCACATCACTCCACACCCCCACTCATCTAACGGTAAGCTGCTCCAGCATCACTCCACACCCCCACTCATCTAGCAGTTAGCTGCTCCAGCATCACTCTGCACCCCCACTCATCCAGCGGTTAGCTGCTCCAGCATCACTCTGCACCCCCACTCATCTAGCGGTTAGCTCCACCAGCATCACTCTACATCCCCCACTCATCTAGCGGTTAGCTCCACCAGCATCACTACACCCGTACTCATCAAGCGGTTAGCTCCACCAGCATCACTCTACACCCCCACTCATCTAGCTGTTAGCTCAACCAGCATCACTCTACACCCCCATTCATCTAGCGGTTAGCTCCACCAGCATCACTCTACACCCCCACTCATCTAGCTGTTAGCTCCACCAGCATCACTCTACACCCCCACTCATCTAGCTGTTAGCTCCACCAGCATCACTCTACACCCCCACTCATCTACCGGTTAGCTGCTCCAGCATCACTCTACACCCCCACTCATCTAGCAGTTAGCTCCTCTAGCGGTTAGCTCCACCAGCATCACTCTACACCCCCACTCATCAAGCGGTTAGCTGCTCCAGCATCACTCTACACCCCCACTCATCTAGCGGTTAGCTCCTCCAGCATCACTCTACACCCCCACTCATCTAGCGGTTAGCTGCTCCAGCATCACTCTGCACCCCCACTCATCTAGCGGTTAGCTCCACCAGCATCACTACACCCCCACTCATCAAGCGGTTAGCTGCTCCAGCATCACTCTACACCCCCACTCATCTAGCGGTAAGCTGCTCCAGCATCACTCTGCACCCCCACTCATCTAGCGGTTAGCTCCACCAGCATCACTACAGCCCTACTCATCAAGCGGTTAGCTCCACCAGCATCACTCTACACCCCCACTCATCT
Organism: Oncorhynchus mykiss; assembly: GCF_057628025.1. NCBI lineage: Eukaryota > Metazoa > Chordata > Actinopteri > Salmoniformes > Salmonidae > Oncorhynchus > Oncorhynchus mykiss. The sequence goes on from NC_143028.1 coordinate 81,337,610, forward strand.
AGCTGTTAGCTCCACCAGCATCACTCTACACCCCCACTCATCTACCGGTTAGCTGCTCCAGCATCACTCTACACCCCCACTCATCTAGCAGTTAGCTCCTCTAGCTGTTAGCTCCACCAGCATCACTCTACACCCCCACTCATCTAGCGGTTAGCTGCTCCAGCATCACTATACACCCCCACTCATCAAGCGGTTAGCTGCTCCAGCATCACTCTACACCCCCACTCATCTAGCGGTTAGCTCCTCTAGCGGTTAGCTCCACCAGCATCACTCTACACCCCCACTCCTCTAGCGGTTAGCTCCACCAGCATCACTCTACACCCCCACTCCTCTAGCGGTTAGCTCATCTAGCGGTTAGCTCATCTAGCGGTTAGCTCATCTAGCGGTTAGCTCCTCCAGCATCAAAGGACAGTTGGAAAGAGGAGATGTAGAAAGTTAAATAGTAATCATGAGTAAACACTCCTAAATATTAGGTCAAGTTTATCTACATGAAAATAAAGTTAACAAAACGTGTAAAAATTTGATATGAATGCAGGGCTATTTCAATGGTTTTGATGGTTATTTTATTTTCATGACAGTCTTCATCTACAACCGTCAGATACGCGGTTATTCAATTACCGGCGACGAGTACAGTATCCCAAAGACATTCTTACCACAGGCAGGCCGTGACAGTCCCAGCCGAACCGGCGGTCCACGTGGAAGCCGCTCTGGTGGGCGAAGCGAGTCACGATGTCTTTGATGGTCCCTGCCAGGATGTGACCGTAGTGGGGGAGACCTGTAGCGAACGGAGGCCCGTCGTAGAACGTGTACCTGGAGAAGAGTTTACACATCATTCATAAAACAGATTCATCTTTTCTTTTGTACACTTACATATCGGGCTTAGTGATGTGTGGTTTCATGCACTCACTGCCCTTACTGTATTCTGCATGTGTAAAAAGTTCACCTATAGACAGACTATGTTAATAAGCTTAATCTTTGACTAGACAATGGTTAGAGGAATTCTGTCTACAATACTCCTTCGATGTGTAAACAGTTTGCTACTGTTTGACAGTCAGGAATGACTCGACTGGTCCAGATGGCATGGTCCTTGTACTTACTTGGGCCTGTTCTTGGACTGTTTGAGACACTCCTGGAAGCAGTCCTTGTCCTTCCACAGCTGCAGGATCCTCTTCTCCTCAGAGGGGAAGTGGATGGATTCAGGAACAGGCTCCACCATGATCACTGAGTGATAGAAACACATCATAGTTAGTTGACTATTGAAGGGAAAGTGAATGGCAACCAATGATGACGTTGGGACAACAACTCAACATTCTATAAATTCAAAACAAACATAACGTTAGCTAACTAGCAAGCAGCAATTATACTTTCAGTAACGTTAGTTGGTTTGATATGCATGTTAGCTAATTCAGTTAACTGGGTTTAAACCTGGCTAGTATCGATGTTGAATAAATCTAGTTATAAATTATGAATAAATGCATGCTAGTAACGACGTATCCTTGCTGTGCACATGTAAGTGGAGTGGTTAGCTTAGCCGGCTAGCTCGCTAAGTGCTTTCGACTACTCCTTGACACTGTACCCTCACGTTTGCATTCATATGGACGCATATTGCATCAACGGCAGGTAAATGTAGTTTAATTGTACAACAGTTCAACATACAAATATTTAAATACCCATTCAGGTAAACTCACATGTCTTTCTTTCTCCGGCTGCCAACTTTGACGAACTGATGACAGGGAACTGATGCAATCAGAGGGAAAGCGGAAGCGGAAATGATGCATCACACCGACAGTAGCTGTGTTCGAATACTCGCACTAACCGCACTATTTGTGACGTGTTTTAGTATTGTAGTGTGGGTATAGTGAATATAGTTAGTTAGGATATAGTGGATATAGTTAGTTAGGATATAGTTTGTTAGGATATAGTGGATATAGTTTGTTAGGATATAGTGGAAATAGTTTGTTAGGATATAGTGGATATACAGTGCCTTGCGAAAGTATTCGGCCCCCTTGAACTTTGCGACCTTTTGCCACATTTCAGGCTTCAAACATAAAGATATAAAACTGTATTTTTTTGTGAAGAATCAACAACAAGTGGGACACAATCATGAAGTGGAACGACATTTATTGGATATTTCAAACCTTTTTAACAAATCAAAAACTGAAAAATTGGGCGTGCAAAATTATTCAGCCCCCTTAAGTTAATACTTTGTAGCGTCACCTTTAGCTGCGATTACAGCTGTAAGTCACTTGGGGTATGTCTCTATCAGTTTTGCACATCGAGAGACTGAAATTTTTTCCCATTCCTCCTTGCAAAACAGCTCGAGCTCAGTGAGGTTGGATGGAGAGCATTTGTGAACAGCAGTTTTCAGTTCTTTCCACAGATTCTCGATTGGATTCAGGTCTGGACTTTGACTTGGCCATTCTAACACCTGGATATGTTTATTTTTGAACCATTCCATTGTAGATTTTGCTTTATGTTTTGGATCATTGTCTTGTTAGAAGACAAATCTCCGTCCCAGTCTCAGGTCTTTTGCAGACTCCATCAGGTTTTCTTCCAGAATGGTCCTGTATTTGGCTCCATCCATCTTCCCATCAATTTTAACCATCTTCCCTGTCCCTGCTGAATAAAAGCAGGCCCAAACCATGATGCTGCCACCACCATGTTTGACAGTGGGGATGGTGTGTTCAGCTGTGTTGCTTTTACGCCAAACATAACGTTTTGCATTGTTTCCAAAAAGTTCAATTTTGGTTTCATCTGACCAGAGCACCTTCTTCCACATGTTTGGTGTGTCTTCCAGGGTCCTTGTGGCAAACTTTAAACAACACTTTTTATGGATATCTTTAAGAAATGGCTTTCTTCTTGCCACTCTTCCATAAAGGCCAGATTTGTGCAATATACGACTGATTGTTGTCCTATGGACAGAGTCTCCCACCTCAGCTGTAGATCTCTGCAGTTCATCCAGAGTGATCATGGGCCTCTTGGCTGCATCTCTGATCAGTCTTCTCCTTGTATGAGCTGAAAGTTTAGAGGGACGGCCAGGTCTTGGTAGATTTGCAGGGGTCTGATACTCCTTCCATTTCAATATTATCGCTTGCACAGTGCTACTTGGGATGTTTAAAGCTTGGGAAATCTTTTTGTATCCAAATCCGTCTTTAAACTTCTTCACAACAGTATCTCGGACCTGCCTGGTGTGTTCCTTGTTCTTCATGATGCTCTCTGCGCTTTTAACGGACCTCTGAGACTATCACAGTGCAGGTGCATTTATACGGAGACTTGATTACACACAGGTGGATTGTATTTATCATCATTAGTCATTTAGGTCAACATTGGATCATTCAGAGATCCTCACTGAACTTCTGGAGAGAGTTTGCTGCACTGAAAGTAAAGGGGCTGAATAATTTTGCACGCCCAATTTTTCAGTTTTTGATTTGTTAAAAAAGTTTGAAATATCTAATAAATGTCGTTCCACTTCATGATTGTGTCCCACTTGTTGTTGATTCTTCACAAAAAAATACAGTTTTATATCTTTATGTTTGAAGTCCTGAAATGTGGCAAAAGGTCGCAAAGTTCAAGGGGGCCGAATACTTTCGCAAGGCACTGTAGTTATTTAGGATATAGTTAGTTAGGATATAGTGGATATAGTTAGTTAGGATATAGTGGATATAGTTAGTTAGGATATAGTGGATATAGTTAGTTAGGATATAGTGGATATAGTTAGTTGATTCGTCCAAGATGGCATAGCAGTTCAGACGTCTTTTGTCCTCGTTTTGTCGTGTCCTGTATATATATATATATATATATTTACAACTTTTTTTCACATTCATTTTTTAATTTTTCCATAAACTCATCTTCAAAACACTCTCCTGCAACCCGCCTCACCAATTTATATTTATAAAAAAGTATGATTTACCTCAGATCTGTAATCCTCCAAGAAGCTAGCCGGAGGCTCCAAGAGGCTAGCCAGAAACTAGCCAGAAGCTAGCCGGGAGCTAGCCAGAAGCTAATCAGAAGCTGGTTCAGAAGCTAGTTAGCTTCTTTACTGGCAAATCGTTAGTATTCAGCTAACCACGGTTTGTGGTCATCGGCTGTCCTTTGGCTCGAGAATCTATCGCCAGTTTTGTACGGCGCAGCGCGGCTCGGAACGGAACATTTCGGACCAATTTTTCTCTCCATGTCCCTGGATTTAGACCGCTGGCCCGGTCAACAGCACTGCACCCCCCACAGCAACTCGTCCAAGCCTTCCCCATTTCTCCTTCTCCCAAATCCATTCAGCTGATGTTCTGAATGAGCTGCTAAAATCTGGACCCCTACAAATCAGCCGGGCTAGACAATCTGGACCCTTTCTTTCTAAAATTATCTGTCGAAATTGTTGCCACCCCTATTACGAGCCTGTTCAACCTCTCTTTTGTGTCGTCTGAGATTCCCAAAGATTGGAAAGCAGCTGCGGTCATCCCCCTCTTCAAAGGGGGGGACACTCTTGACCTAAACTGCTACAGACCTATATCTATCCTACCATGCCTTTCTAAGGTCTTCGAAAGCCAAGTCAACAAACAGATTACCGACCATTTCAAATCTCACCATACCTTCTCTGCTATGCAATCTGGTTTCAGAGCTGGTCATGGGTGCACCTCAGCCACGCTCAAGGTCCTAAATGATATCTTAACCGCCATTGATAAGAAACATTACTGTGCAGCCGTATTCATTGATCTGGCCAAGGCTTTCGACTTTGTCAATCACCACATCCTCATCGGCAGATTCGACAGCCTTGGTTTCTCAAATGATTGCCTCGCCTGGTTCACCAACTACTTCTCTGATAGAGTTCAGTGTGTCAAATCGGAGGGTCTGCTGTCCAGACCTCTGGCAGTCTCTATGGGGGTGCCACAGGGTTCAATTCTTGGACCGACTCTCTTCTCTGTATACATCAATGAGGTCGCTCTTGCTGCTGGTGAGTCTCTGATCCACCTCTACGCAGACGACACCATTCTGTATACTTCTGGCCCTTCTTTGGACACTGTGTTAACAACCCTCCAGGCAAGCTTCAATGCCATACAACTCTCCTTCCGTGGCCTCCAATGGCTCTTAAATACAAGTAAAACTAAATGCATGCTCTTCAACCGATCGCTACCTGCACCTACCCGCCTGTCCAACATCACTACTCTGGACGGCTCTGACTTAGAATACGTGGACAACTACAAATACTTAGATGTCTGGTTAGACTGTAAACTCTCCTTCCAGACCCATATCAAACATCTCCAATCCAAAGTTAAATCTAGAATTGGCTTCCTATTTCGCAACAAAGCATCCTTCACTCATGCTGCCAAACATACCCTTGTAAAACTGACCATCCTACCAATCCTCGACTTTGGCGATGTCATTTACAAAATAGTCTCTAATACCCTACTCAACAAATTGGATGCAGTCTATCACAGTGCAATCCGTTTTGTCACCAAAGCCCCATATACTACCCACCATTGCGACCTGTACGCTCTCGTTGGCTGGCCCTCGCTTCATACTCGTCGCCAAACCCACTGGCTCCATGTCATCTACAAGACCCTGCTAGGGTAAAGTCCCCCCTTATCTCAGCTCGCTGGTCACCATAGCATCTCCCACCTGTAGCACACGCTCCAGCAGGTATATCTCTCTAGACACCCCCAAAACCAATTATTTCTTTGGCCGCCTCTCCTTCCAGTTCTCTGCTGCCAATGACTGGAACGAACTACAAAAATCTGTACATAGCCCACCTATAATTTAGCCCAAACAACTACCTCTTTCCCTACTGTATTTAATTAATTTATTTATTTTGCTCCTTTGCACCCCATTATTTTTATTTCTACTTTGCACATTCTTCCATTGCAAAACTACCATTCCAGTGTTTTACTTGCTATATTGTAGTTACTTTGCCACCATGGCCTTTTTTTGCCTTTACCTCCCTTATCTCACCTCATTTGCTCACATCGTATATAGACTTGTTTATACTTTATTATTGACTGTATGTTTGTTTATCCCATGTGTAACTCTGTGTTGTTGTTTGCGTCAAACTACTTTGCTTTATCTTGGTCCAGGTCGCAATTGTAAATGAGAACTTGTTCTCAACTTGCCTACCTGGTTAAATAAAGGTGAAGTAAAAAATACATTTAAAAAAGTTAGGATATAGTTAGTTAGGATATAGTTAGTGCACTTCAAAATTTTACATAAGATATATCCATGTAATTCTATGATATCCAAATTTGTGGCTATTAATGATATTTGCGTTTTCTATGAAAAAGGAAGGTGAGAATCTGTCTCATTTTTTATTTGAATGGAATTTTGGGAAAACCTTGCAAATGACTCATTTACCATTATGAACACCACCTATGTTTTTGACATGAAAGATATAATATGTTACTATTGCAATGATAACAAGACCATTGAAATGATTGTTACTTTTTCTATTCTTGCTGCCAAACACTTCGCACAAACAAAAATTAGAAAATTCAATACCAAAATTACATATTTTTTTTGATTGAATTTAACTATTTTATTAAAACATTAACCCTAGTGAACAATAACAAGAATAACATTTTCCTAAATCATTACAATAAGACTTTTTCAGAATGATTACAATTGCACTAGAATTGTTTGTTTTCTTATATTTTTTGTTTGTTCCAGTATTTTCTCATTTAAAACCTGCGTTCTGTTTTGTATGATGTAAGAATGTAAATTGTTGATCTGTATTTGAATTTAAAAAATAATAATAATACATTTAAAAAGGTTAGTGTGCTAAAAGTTACCGGATGTCGTACTCAATTCGCCAAAAAAAATCGACAGTATTTCCGAACTTTTGGGGCCCATAATGCAACTCTTCAAGAAATGGGCGTGGCTTCACATCGTTTCCAGATTTGAAGAAAATGGCGGAAAATATCCAGCGGATACAAATTCATTACTTTAACTAATTATGACAAATGTTAAGCAATGTAATGAACTCATAACTTTTCAAATAACTTACCTCACAAGTTATGTTGGCTGACAATTTGTTAGCTACGCTGTCCTTACAAACCACTTGCATTACAGCAGTATGTACCGGTATGATGTTAGTTGGCTACTTGTACATCAAACTTGCCAGTATATTAACTATAGGATATCTAACTAACTACCTAATTTAGCTAAATGGTATAGTCGGGTGCTTTATAAATTCGCTCTGGCTATCTACTCTGATTTCAGAGCACAATTGTCTGAGTGTACCAAAGACAGAATAATGAATTTTAGAGCGCTCAACCCGGTTGAATATTGCCGGTGTCAGTAAACATCTACAACAAAGTGCAATTCAATTAATTGTTGCCAGCAGCACAGTTACAGCCACCAACGCTCTGGGTAACATGAAAACTGCCTAACCAGCTCTGCTAGGGCAAGTGAAATGGTCAGAGTGGTCTCATTTGTGTCTGGAAATAGCTAGCAAGCTAGCCAACGTTAGCTTGGGTGCTTGACTGCCATTGTAAGGTCAGAACGCTCAAATCAACCATCAACCCTACTCCTCATTCGGAACGTCCAAGAGCGAAACCATCTGAATTTACAAATGGACAATCTGACAACGCTCTGAATTTACAAGCTACTGAATTTAAGAAGTACCGGAAGTCGTACAATGTCGTAACTAGTCATTTGTTAAACTAACTAGCTTCGCAAGAGCATCAACTTATGTTAGACAGGCGAAGAGAAAGAACGCTCAACTGAAAGGATACTGTTCATTTACAGTATACTAAAATGAACGAATAGTATGTAGTATATACTCATTAAGTATGCAGTATGTGAGTATGGGTATTCGAACACATCTAGTGTCTCTCCCCACACAAGGCACTTCTGTGGAACAACAAAGATATTGTTGTTAAAAACAAGTTTTTGTTATTTCCTAAGTGGTTTGACAGAAATATTATATTTGTGTTTGATTTATTTGATAAAGAAGGAAATATGCTCACTTTTTTTCTCAAATCACATTTTATTTGTCACATGCGCCAAATACTACAGGTATTACAATGAAATGCTTACTTACGAGCTCTTAACCAACAATGCAGTTTTAAGAAAAATACCTTAAAAAAAAGAAATAAAGTAACAAACAATTAAAGAGTGTCAGTAAAATAACAATAGCGAGACTATATACAGGGGGATACCGGTACAGAGTGAATGTGGAGGCTATATACAGGGGGTACTGGTACAGAGTCAATGTGGAGGCTATATACAGGGGGTACCGGTACAGAGTCAATGTGGAGGCTATATACAGGGGGTACCGGTACAGAGTCAATGTGGAGGCTATATACAGGGGGTACCGGTACAGAGTCAATGTGGAGGCTATATACAGGGGTACCGGTACAGAGTCAATGTGGAGACTATATACAGGGGGTACCGGTACAGAGTCAATGTGGAGGCTATATACAGGGGGTACCGGTACAGAGTCAATGTGGAGGCTATATACAGGGGATACCGGTACAGAGTCAATGTGGAGGCTATATACAGGGGTTCCTGGTACAGAGTCAATGTGTGGGGGCAACGATTAGTCGAGGTAATTGAAGTAATATATACTGTACATGTGGGTAGAGTTATTAAAGTGACTTATAGATAATAACAGAGAGTAGCAGCAGCTGTGGGAGCAAGAGGTACATATAGGGACAAACATAATACTGTAGAGCAAAGGTGTACATTAGACCACAAACAGAAAGCGGACGGGAAATCAAAGATTAAACAGACATACAGTGTAATGGCCGAAGCCATACGTGCCTTAAAGTGCATAAGGGTTTAGGGCAAAGAGGAGGAGGTGACACTTAAATACATGATCTATTATGGAAAGAGCAGGACACCATTATAAAGATTAGATAGAGAGGAACAAACATAAGTGCTTAGGGTAAAGGACATAAGTGCTTAGGGTAAAGGACATAAGTGCTTAGGTTAAAGGACATAAGTGCTTAGGGTAAAGGACATAAGTGCTTAGGGTAAAGGACATAAGTGCTTAGGTTAAAGGCCATAAGTGCTTAGGGTAAGATAGACATACATTAATTTTAGGACACGAGAGGGTCCTGCCACCATTGTAATCTAATCAAGAGCGGATACAGGCGTTATTGGGCATGAACAAGCAGGAAGTCTGGACTGAAAGATAATGGTGGCCGATGACCTGAGGGAAGTAACTCCATTAACATATGGAATGGACTCATATACTGTGTGTGTATAAATACAGAGCCAGTGGTCTGGGAAAGTGTGTGTTCCGCGGACCATCTAGGCTTCTGATGTGTTTGTATTAAAAGCCTATATTGAATTCACAAGTTCTTGTAAGTGTTATATTTTGTAACGGGGGGGGGGGGGGGGGGGATGCAAATAGTCTGGGTAGCCATTTGATTAGATGTTCAGTAGTGTTATGGCTTGGGGGTAGAAGCTGTTTAGAAGCCTCTTGGACCAAGACTTGGTGCTAGGGTACCGCGTGGTAGCAGAGAAAACAGTCTATGACTAGGGTGGCTGGAGACTTTGACAATCTTTTGGGCCTTCCACTGACACCGCCTGGTATAGAGGTCCTGGATGGCAGGAAGCTTGGCCTCAGTGATGTACTGGGCCGTATGCACTACCCTCTGTTAGTGCCTTGTGGTTGGAGGCAGAGCAGTTGCCATACCAGGCTGTGATGCAACCAATCAGGATGCTCTCGATGGTGCAGCTGTAGAACCTTTTGAGGATCTGAAGACCCATGCCAAATCTTTTCAGTCTCCTGACGGGGAATGGGTTTTGTCGTGCCCTCTTCACGACTGTCTTGGTGTGCTTGGAACATGTTAGATGTCTGTGATGTGGACACCAAGGAACTTGAAGCTCTCAACCTGCTCCACTACAGCCCCATCGATGAGAATGGGGGCGTGCTCGGTCCTCCTTTTCCTGAAGTCCACAATCATCTTCTAAGTCTTGATCACGTTGAAGGGGAGGTTGTTGTCCTGGCACCACACACTGTCTCGTCGTTGTTGGTGATCAGGACTCCCACTGTTGTGTCATCGGCAAACTTAATGATGGGGTTGGAGTCGTGCCTGGCCGTGCAGTCATGAGTGAACAGGGAGTACAGGAGGAGCCCCCGTGTTAAGGATCAGCGTGGCGGATGTGTTGTTACCTACCCTTACCACCTTAGGGCAGCCCATCAGGAAGTCCAGGATCCAGTTGCAGAGGGAGGTGTTTAGTTCCAGGGTCCTTAGCCTAGTGATGAGCCTTGAGGGCACTATGGTGGTGAACGCTGAGCTGTCGTCAATGAATAGCATTTTCACATTCCTTGTGTTTTATGTTGTTTACTTTGTAGTGTTTTATGTTGTTTACTATGTATTGTTTTATGTTGTTTACTATGTAGTGTTTTATGTTCTTTCTTTGTAGTGTTTTATAAATCCAGAGAATGAGAGAGCTTTCTTGCCCCCTTTATTAATCCTACGGTTCTGACTTGGTGTACAGGGAGAACACTCACTGTAAAAACAGCCCATGTTCTGAATTCTGTCGCTGTACATTTCAAAAGTGCTGAACAAATAGTTATGACTACGTCCATCCTACCTTGGTCATTGTCTTAATCTGGCTGTCCAATCCTCTTCCTGGAGATCTACTGTCCTGTGGGTTTTCAGTCCAATCCTCTTCCTGGAGATCTACTGTCCTGTAGGTTTTCAGTCCAATCCTCTTCCTGGAGATCTACTGTCCTGTAGGTTATCAGTCCAACCCTCTTCCTGGAGATCTACTGTCCTGTAGGTTATCAGTCCAACCCTCTTCCTGGAGATCTACTGTCCTGTAGGTTTTCAGTCCAACCCTCTTCCTGGAGATCTACTGTCCAACCCTCTTCCTGGAGATCTACTGTCCTGTGGGTTTTCAGTCCAACCCTCTTCCTGGAGATCTACTGTCCAACCCTCTTCCTGGAGATCTACTGTCCTGTGGGTTTTCAGTCCAACCCTCTTCCTGGAGATCGACCGTTCTGTAGGTTTTCAGTCCAACCCTCTTTCCTGAGATCTACTGTCCTGTAGGTTATCAGTCCAACCCTCTTCCTGGATATCTACTGTCCTGTGGGTTTTCAGTCCAACCCTCTTCCTGGAGATCTACTGTCCTGTAGGTTATCAGTGCAACCCTCTTCTTGGAGATCTACTGTCCTGTAGGTTATCAGTCCAACCCTCTTCCTGGAGATCTACTGTCCTGTAGGTTTTCAGTCCAACCCTCTTCCTGGAGATCTACTGTCCTGTAGGTTATCAGTCCAATCCTCTTCCTGGAGATCTACTGTCCTGTAGGTTATCAGTCCAACCCTCTTCCTGGAGATCTACTGTCCTGTAGGTTATCAGTCCAACCCTCTTCCTGGAGATCTACTGTCCTGTAGGTTATCAGTCCAACCCTCTTCCTGGAGATCTACTGTCCTGTAGGTTATCAGTCTAATCCTCTTCCTGGAGATCTACTGTCCTGTAGGTTATCAGTCCAACCCTCTTCCTGGAGATCTACCGTCCTGTAGGTTATCAGTCCAACCCTCTTCCTGGAGATCTACTGTCCTGTAGGTTATCAGTCCAACCCTCTTCCTGGAGATCTACCGTCCTGTAGGTTATCAGTCCAACCCTCTTCCTGGAGATCTACCGTCCTGTAGGTTATCAGTCCAACCCACTTCCTGGAGATCTACTGTCCTGTAGGTTATCACTCCAACCCTCTTCCTGGAGATCTACTGTCCTGTAGGTTTTCAGTCCAACCCTCTTCCTGGAGATCTACTGTCCTGTAGGTTATCAGTCCAACCCTCTTCCTGGAGATCTACTGTCCTGTAGGTTATCAGTCCAACCCTCTTCCTGGAGATCTACTGTCCTGTAGGTTATCAGTCCAACCCTCTTCCTGGAGATCTACTGTCCTGTAGGTTATCAGTCTAATCCTCTTCCTGGAGATCTACTGTCCTGTAGGTTATCAGTCCAACCCTCTTCCTGGAGATCTACCGTCCTGTAGGTTATCAGTCCAACCCTCTTCCTGGAGATCTACTGTCCTGTAGGTTATCAGTCCAACCCTCTTCCTGGAGATCTACCGTCCTGTAGGTTATCAGTCCAACCCTCTTCCTGGAGATCTACCGTCCTGTAGGTTATCAGTCCAACCCACTTCCTGGAGATCTACTGTCCTGTAGGTTATCACTCCAACCCTCTTCCTGGAGATCTACTGTCCTGTAGGTTCAGTCCAACCCTCTTCCTGGAGATCTACTGTCCTGTAGGTTATCAGTCCAACCCTCTTCCTGGAGATCTACTGTCCTGTAGGTTATCAGTCCAACCCTCTTCCTGGAGATCTACTGTCCTGTAGGTTATCTGTCCAACCCTCTTCCTGGAGATCGACCGTTCTGTAGGTTTTCAGTCCAACCCTCTTCCTGGAGATCTACTGTCCTGTAGGTTATCAGTCCAACCCTCTTCCTGGAGATCTACTGTCCTGTAGGTTATCAGTCCAACCCTCTTCCTGGAGATCTACTGTCCTGTGGGTTTTCAGTCCAACCCTCTTCCTGGAGATCGACCGTTCTGTGGGTTTTCAGTCCAACCCTAATTTAACACACCCGATTGATTCTACATATTAGCAGCTCAACAAGACCTTAACTAGCTGAATCAAATATGCTAAATTAGTTGGACTGAAAACCTACAGGACAGCAGATGCCCAGGAAGAAGGTGCAGCAGCTCTGCCTTATGCCGTAGTTTGTACATATTAACTGTCAGTAGACACCACATTTGTTTAAGCAAGTCAGCCATGTTTAAAAAAAAATTATAAAGTCAGTAAATGAGGCTGAATAAACAGTTTCGCTGCCAGACAAGGCTCAGCTGATAGCCAGGTGTAGCAGTGGTAAGGTGTTGGGACAGCTTTATGTAGGCCCTAACAGTTCGTTGGCACCGTTTGTTCCTGTTACAGTGCAATTCATGTATTGTTTAGTGCCGTTCGTTTGTTGTTGTCCCAACAAGATTTACACGCTAAATATCGCCACTGAATACACCACATACACACACAAGGAAAGTGTGTTGCTAGCACCATCCAAATTAGATTTTGGCACGTCACAACACAAACAGGGATGGATAGCTAGCGTTTAAATTAAACCTGGACGGTGCTAAAGAGACACATGTATTCATTGGTATTTTAATGACCACGGAGTGACAACAGTGGTACTATACAGAGAAAAGATGTTTGTCTAGGAACCGAGAAGTCCTGTCATTTTTTTCCCTGTATAGTACTGTAACACTGTTCTCGCTGTCATAACATATTTAGGCCTCGACATTGTAAACATTCCCTCTAGTCATTTTAGCCAATAGCCAGGGCCTGGCGGCCAGTCTGAGACAGCAGCTGTTGATGGTACCCAGTTTAGTCTGTCAGAAGACACCAGTCCTGTTGATGGTACCCAGTTTAGCCTCAACACAATAGACACCAGTCCTGTTGATGGTACCCAGTTTAGCCTCAACACAATAGACACCAGTCCTGTTGATGGTACCGTTTAGTCTGTCAGAAGACACCAGTCCTGTTGATGGTACCCTGTTTAGTCTTAACACAGAATAGACCCCACTCCTGTGACAAGACTCATAATCCACAGCTCATCCCCGTGACCATCCTAGCTAGCTTCTAGCCCCATGACCCTCCTAGCTAGCGTCTAGCCCCATGACCCTCCTAGCTGGCTTCTAGCCCCATGACCCTCCTAGCTAGCGTCTAGCCCCATGACCCTCCTAGCTAGCGTCTAGCCCCATGACCCTCCTAGCTAGCGTCTAGCCCCATGACCCTCCTAGCTAGCGTCTAGCCCCATGACCCCCGTTATCCTTCTGCAAATAGCCCCTTTTTTTTATTTTTTTATTTTTTTACAATCAATTAAAACATTTTGGGTTCTGATGGGGGTACGACAGTTGAACTACTCTGACATTTAAGTTATATTCTTCAAGAATCAATGGCTATATATATATCATGAATGTAAGGTCCAAAAACAGATGTACCAATCACAGAATGACCCTTTAAAAGACTAGTGCCAATGTATAGCTCTGGTCAACTCCATTTCCAAGCTGAAGGCTGCCATAGTGTTGTTGGAAATGAAAGCCATGTTGAGGTAGGAGAGCTAGGCTATTATATGAAATATAACACGAACAGTCAACCCAGTAATATTAAAAGGGATAGATCAGTAAATGAAGTTACAATGTATTTTTTTAGACAAAGCATAGCTTTATTGTGATGGTAACAAAGTCAATGGACCGTGGAGATGCAGAGGAGCCACCCAGTCTAAGGGGCGGCGGCATCAGCGATCTTCTTGGCTGCCGCGTTGGCGGTCTTCTGACCCTTCTTGTTGTGCTTCTTGGCAAAACGCAAGTTCTTCATGAACTTAGGGTCAACCTGGGGAGGGGGAGAGTGATAAAGAGAGGGAGGGAGAGCGGTAGAAAGGGAGGGAGAGAGGTAGAGAGAGAGAGTAAGTTGCAGACAAACTCTTCACATATAGACAATACTGAAAGTTAATTCAATAAGGTATAAATATAAATCTGAAGCGTAAGAAAACAGGAAGTAAGGATTGGTACAGCGCGCATGAGGACCATCACATCCTCATGTGTAAACATGTGACCAGGATCCCTTGAAAGAGACACCGCAGCAGAAAGGTTGAGTGCCAGTTGATATGGGGTTTCTTCCCCATATCCTCCTTCACTAAGCATCCCACCCACATTTAATATTTTTGTTGTTGTAATTTTACCTTTATTTAACTAGGCAAGTCAGTTAAGAACAAATTCTTATTTTCAATGACGGTCTAGGAACAGTGGCTACCCTGCCGCCTCTACACTCTAACCACTAGGCTACCCTGTCGCCTCTACACTCTAACCACTAGGCTACCCTGCCGCCCCTACACTCTAACCACTAGGCTACCCTGTCACCTCTACACTCTAACCACTAGTCTACCCTGCCACCTCTACACTCTAACCACTAGTCTACCCTGCCACCTCTACACTCTAACCACTAGTCTACCCTGCCACCTCTACACTCTAACCACTAGGCTACCCTGCCACCACGTCATCCCGCCATTCAAAAAACTAAAGCTTAACAGACAAACAGGTCACGTTAGATGAATTTCAGACTAAGTGGACGAGCATGAATTGTTTTAACATAAAATGTCACAAAGCTTGTTAACCCCCCCAATTCTAAGGAGTCAATGTGAATTAGTTTGGAGCTGTATGACCAATCAAATCCATCTAGATTGCGTGGGGGGGCGGGGACTGGGACCGAGGCATCGAACCTGGTACACAATAATCCCACCAACTCAAAATCTGAATTCCGAGAGGTCTTGGAACACACACCACCCGAACCTCCCAGTAGAAGGCTGCATTCCCGCGAGTGGGAGCGGATCAATTTTAGATGAATTAATGAATGTATACATGCTAATCTTCCTCCTAAAAGGGTAGGTTATATCCTGCATGCTAATCTTCCTCCTAAAAGGGTAGGTTATATCCTACCTGCTAATCTTCCTCCTAAAAGGGTAGGTTATATCCTACCTGCTAATCTTCCTCCTAAAAGGGTAGGTTATATCCTGCATGCTAATCTTCCTCCTAAAAGGGTAGGTTATATCCTACATGCTAATCTTCCTCCTAAAAGGGTAGGTTATATCCTGCATGCTAATCTTCCTCCTAAAAGGGTAGGTTATATCCTACCTGCTAATCTTCCTCCTAAAAGGGTAGGTTATATCCTACATGCCAATCTTCCTCCTAAAAGGGTAGGTTATATCCTACATGCTAATCTTCCTCCTAAAAGGGTAGGTTATATCCTACATGCTAATCTTCCTCCTAAAAGGGTAGGTTATATCCTACCTGCTAATCTTCCTCCTAAAAGGGTAGGTTATATCCTACATGCTAATCTTCCTCCTAAAAGGGTAGGTTATATCCTACATGCTAATCTTCCTCCTAAAAGGGTAGGTTATATCCTACATGCTAATCTTCCTCCTAAAAGGGTAGGTTATATCCTACATGCTAATCTTCCTCCTAAAAGGGTAGGTTATATCCTACATGCTAATCCTCTTAAAAAGGAAAGTATCTCCAACTAGCCGAGAGGTTAAAAAATATATAAAAACTGCAACAAGTAGTGTTGGTGCCCCGTTTCATGAGCTGAAATAAAAAATGTTCCATCCATCCACCTGAGATGTGGCATATCATGAAGCCGATTAAACAGGATCATTACACAGGTGCACCTTGTGCCGGGGGACAATAAAAGGTCACAACAATGTCACAGATATCTAAAGTGTTGAGGAAGTGTGCAATTCGCATGCTGACTGCAGGAATGTCAACCAGAGCTGTTGCCAGATCATTTAATGTTAATTTCTCTACCATAAGCCACCTCAAACGTCATTTTAAGAGAATTTAGCAGGACGTCCAACCGGTCTCACAACCAGAGAGGTTATACCCATCTGCAGTTAGCCTATTGTGCTAAAGATGGGATCATTAAACTAGTTAGCATCCTATTAGCACAATTGCTGCGCATTTCGATATTGCCTATTGGCAACAAAATAGCTACGACAACGGCTGGCAAACGAGCTGCGTCACCTCCGTCTAAATAAAAATAAACCTGTGGCTGCGGTTCGTGACCAGTTCTTGCGGGAGTCGTACAGAAAGCCGGCGACACGGTATGATGACAAGATGTAGGTGCTGCCGGTAATGAATAGACCAGCCCAGCGGAGACTTCCTTCCTCCCAGTCTGATCATTTCCCCAAATCGAGTACATTTAATACAGTATAAACCAGAACGATACGTCCATACATAAGGATGTATTTAGACTGGCTAATTCTGATCTTTTATACATTTACCTTTATTTAACTAGGCAAGTCAGTTAAATCGTTGGCAGATGAGATCAGCACTTTTGCCAATAACTGAGCAAAATATCAGAATTGTGCTGTCTGTGTAAATGAAGCCATGAGTAGCAGTAGCTCCTGCAAGTAAGTCTAAAAGTTGTGCAATGCATGGTTTAGCCCCCCAGTCATGGCCCAAGGAGCTCTGGGAAGATGTAGGAATATACAGAACGCCGTCCTCACCAGCCCGAGGGCCGGGGGGACAAAAGCTTGCTCTACGACGCCGTGGAACGGGACTGTACGTCACAGCACCGAAGTGCTACGCTCCCATACGCCACAAGGACAGAGCCACGCGAGAGCAACCTCACAGGATGTCCACATCGGAATTAGGGCACCTTTTATTTTGTTACATTAAATATTATTCAAAGTCAAAGGCACCCACATCTGATTTACATAAACCACCGGGTGTGAATGACAATGCCCTTGATCTAACTTAGGCAACTTTAACAACTGCATAACAAAATCATAACGGTCGATAGGCCAGCAGATCAATAAATACCCCTTTCATGGACTCGTAACGGTCTGGTCTGGGCTTCTTGATCCCATTCCTGTGGGCCTTACGGGCTGTGGGCAGACAGGAGAAAGAGACTTGTCAACACGTTTATGGAAACAATGACCTCAAAATGAAAACAGGATTCAGGCTACTCTTGCAGAGCTCTAGTCAATTTATTTTTGAAAACGGACACGAAACAACCGGGTAGGCTGTTAATCCTGTATTGACAACTACCTAGTTAGCTAGGCACTATCACTTATATCTAGCTAACTAGCTTAACTTCCTAACCATTCATTTCTACTCACACTGGTTGTGGGTGGTGTGATTCTTTGACTTTGCCATTTCTGTTCTGTGGATCTGTTAACGGAAGAGAACAGAAATTAGTTTAATTTCAGAACTGACCAAAAAACAAAACACGCAGGAACTCATGTTTGCACACTAACTATTTATAAGAGGACGACTGACTAGCTAGAAACAAGCCGTAGGGTGTTTTCAACGAGGTAAACATTGACATTATCACCGTATACGTGCTGAAAGCCAATATTATCCAAAACATTTAACACATTTTCAATTTGGTGAGTTTGTTGGAGGGTTTTCCTAGCAAGAATATCTCGCGGGTAGAAAGGGACAGCCGACCTAGTTCTATAGTTTTAATCATCCAAGCGGGAACAAATTTAGCAAATATAAAGATGCCTGTGTGGTTCGTGATATTTTCCACTATAAACACACATTCATGGCTGATATGAATCTTAAAAAACACAGGAGGATTGATGTAGATTAACATGTTAGAGTCAGGAGTGAAATTCATTACCTGCCACACGTAAGAGACGGAAACCGGAAGAGAAAGAACTGAACCGAACGAACCCAAATATGAACCATCGAATCAGGAGCGGCGACCGGAAACGATAAGACGTTGAATGGGGGACACTGCCGCCTAGTGCAGTGGACAAGACATTACACCATCAACATTTCCAGACAGCAGGTGTCACTGTCAGTCCATGATTTTCTACAACCATGAACAACAAAGGTAAGGATAATACTACCGTGTGTTTAATGTGCATGAACGACAGGATACATTCATGTGAGGAATGACTTATTCTCGTTATCTGCCAGACCTGACCTCAAAATGTGACATTCAGAGTTTTTTAAATAATTGTTATAAAACACATTTAAACAAGGCAGTCCTGCATAACTAGCTAGCCAGGCATCATCACAAGGTTGCTAATGCTAACTATTGACCTCACAATGTGACACGCAGGGTTTTCAAATATAATTGTTGTAAAGTTGTGTGCATAGTAATGTTGAATAAGGATGATGACCAGATGGGCAGGCATACAGACAGAGACTATAAATATGAGAGACAAGACCCCAGTTGGCCCCTGCTCTCTGTGTGTTGTGGTATGGTTACTCAGTGGTTCAGTTGATCCCTGCTCTCTGTGTGTTGTGGTATGGTTACTCAGTGGTTCAGTTGATCCCTGCTCTCTGTGTGTTGTGGTATGGTTACTCAGTGGTTCAGTGGTTCAGTTGGCCCCTGCTCTCTGTGTGTTGTGGTATGGTTACTCAGTGGTTCAGTTGATCCCTGCTCTCTGTGTGTTGTAGTATGGTTACTCAGTGGTTCAGTTGATCCCTGCTCTCTGTGTGTTGTGGTATGGTTACTCAGTGGTTCAGTGGTTCAGTTGGCCCCTGCTCTCTGTGTGTTGTGGTATGGTTACTCAGTGGTTCAGTTGATCCCTGCTCTCTGTGTGTTGTGGTATGGTTACTCAGTGGTTCAGTTGATCCCTGCTCTCTGTGTGTTGTGGTATGGTTACTCAGTGGTTCAGTTGATCCCTGCTCTCTGTGTGTTGTGGTATGGTTACTCAGTGGTTCAGTGGTTCAGTTGATCCCTGCTCTCTGTGTGTTGTGGTATGGTGCTCAGTGGTTCATTGGTTCAGTTGATCCCTGCTCTCTGTGTGTTGTGGTATGGTTACTCAGTGGTTCAGTTGATCCCTGCTCTCTGTGTGTTGTGGTATGGTTACTCAGTGGTTCAGTGGTTCAGTTGGCCCCTGCTCTCTGTGTGTTGTGGTATGGTTACTCAGTGGTTCAGTTGATCCCTGCTCTCTGTGTGTTGTGGTATGGTTACTCAGTGGTTCAGTTGATCTCTGTGTGTTGTGGTATGGTTACTCAGTGGTTCAGTTGATCCCTGCTCTCTGTGTGTTGTGGTATGGTTACTCAGTGGTTCAGTTGACCCCTGCTCTCTGTGTGTTGTGGTATGGTTACTCAGTGGTTCAGTGGTTCAGTTGATCCCTGCTCTCTGTGTGTTGTGGTATGGTTACTCAGTGGTTCAGTTGACCCCTGCTCTCTGTGTGTTGTGGTATGGTTACTCAGTGGTTCAGTTGATCCCTGCTCTCTGTGTGTTGTGGTATGGTTACTCAGTGGTTCAGTTGATCCCTGCTCTCTGTGTGTTGTGGTATGGTTACTCAGTGGTTCAGTGGTTCAGTTGGCCCCTGCTCTCTGTGTGTTGTGGTATGGTTACTCAGTGGTTCTGTTGGCCCCTGCTCTCTGTGTGTTGTGGTAGGGTTACTCAGTGGTTCAGTGGTTCAGTTGGCCCCTGCTCTCTGTGTGTTGTGGTATGGTTACTCAGTGGTTCAGTGGTTCAGTTGGCCCCTGCTCTCTGTGTGTTGTGGTATGGTTACTCAGGGGTTCAGTGGTTCAGTTGATCCCTGCTCTCTGTGTGTTGTGGTAGGGTTACTCAGTGGTTCAGTTAGCCCCTGCTCTCTGTATGTTGTGGTATGGTTACTCAGTGGTTCAGTTGGAATGTTGGAGGTGGGGGATTGCTAAACTCAGCAAAAAAAGAAACGTCCCTTTTTCAGGACCCTGTTTTTCAAAGAGAATTCGTAAAAATCCAAATAACTTCACAGATCTTCATTGTAAAGGGTTTAAACACTGTTTCCCATGCTTGTTCAATGAACCATAAGCAATTAATGAACATGCACCTGTGGAACGGTCGTTAAGACACTAACAGCTTACAGATGGTAGGCAATTAAGGTTACAGTTATAAAAACGTAGGACACTAAAGAGGCCTTTCTACTGACTCTGAAAAACACCAAAAGAAAGATGCCCAGGGTCCCTGCTCATCTGCGTGAGCGTGCGTTAGGCATGCTGCAAGGAGGCATGAGGACTGCAGATGTGGCCAGGGCAATAAATTGCCATGTCCGTATTGTGAGACGCCTAAGACAGCGCTACAGGGAGACGGGAGGGACAGCTGACTGTCCTCGCAATGGCAGACCACGTGTAACAACACCTGCACAGGATCGGTACAGGATGGCAACAACAACTGCCCGAGTTACACCAGGAACGCACAATCCCTCCATCAGTGCTCAGACTGTCCGCAATAGGCTGAGAGAGGCTGGACTGAGGGCATGTAGGCCTGTTGTGAGGCAGGTCCTCACCGGACATCACCGGCAACAACGTCGCCGCCTATGGGCACAAACCCACCGTCGCTGGACCAGACAGGACTTAATGCAGCTGGTGGCCACACCAGATACTGACTGTTACTTTTGATTTCTACCCCCCCTTTGTTCAGGGACACATTATTCAGTTTATGTCTCAGTTGTTGAATCTTGTTATGTTCACACAAATATTTACACATGTTAAGTTTGCTGATAATAAACGCAGTCGACTGTGAGAGGACGTTTATTTTTTTGTTGTTGCTGAGTTTAGTTCATTTTCTACTCAAATATAATGTCCCCCTCCAGAAATGAGCCCAATAACACATTGGTCTATATCATGAAGCAGCTGTTCAGCATTGAGCCTCATCCCCTGCTGTCGCCCACCTGTTGCAGTACCTGACTATAGATAACTAGCCTGAGGATTCCCCATCTGCATTTACCCCATTGAGCTAATAGATCAAACTCTTAAACAGAATCTTCTTCCTAGTTAACAACATATTGACCCCCCCAAACCCCCCGTTATTCTCGTACTCAGATAAGGATAATATAGTGTGGAAATAATGCAGGCCTAGCTGTTACACGTGACCCGTGTTACAGTTATGGACAGATGGGACCAAGGCTGCTGAGGCACGGGAAGGGGAAGGAGTTTCCCTGTTGGAGCGTGCCCGGAGAGATTTGGTTTGGGCGGAGCAGGAGTTGACGTAGTGGACGGTGTCCTGTGCCAAGGTGGGCCACCAGTACTTAATGGAGACGGATTCAGTGGTGCGGGTGATTTCAGTGGTGCGGGTGATTTCAATGGGGCGGGTGATTTCAGTGGTGCGGGTGATTTCAGTGGTGCGGGTGATTTCAGCAGCAGGGGATGTATGTGCCCAAGTCAACAGCCGACATCTTACCTCCGTGGTAACGTAGGTGCGCTCCGGAGGGCAGGGAGGGTTCCCTTTCCAGAGCCTGGCAGATGTCCTCGTCTATGTCCCAAAGCACAGGGGGGCAACCATTCGGGAGGGTGGTATGATGGGTGCACCCAAAAATTGTGTAGTTCTTTTATGGCCTCCACCTGACTGGCCTCGACCTGACTGGCCTCAACCTGACTGTCTCAACCTGACTGGCCTCCACCTGACTGGCCTCGACCTGACTGGCCTCGACCTGACTGGCCTCGACCTGACTGGCCTCGACCTGACTGGCCTCCAGATGGTTCTCCAGGAGGTGTGCGATGTAATCCTCCAAGGTAGCCGACTAGATGTACAGTGCCTTGCGAAAGTATTCGGCCCCCTTGAACTTTGCGACCTTTTGCCACATTTCAGGCTTCAAACATAAAGATATAAAACTGTATTTTTTTGTGAAGAATCAACAACAAGTGGGACACAATCATGAAGTGGAACGACATTTATTGGATATTTCAAACTTTTTTAACAAATCAAAAACTGAAAAATTGGCCGTGCAAAATTATTCAGCCCCTTTACTTTCAGTGCAGCAAACTCTCTCCAGAAGTTCAGTGAGGATCCCTGAATGATCCAATGTTGACCTAAATGACTAATGATGATAAATACAATCCACCTGTGTGTAATCAAGTCTCCGTATAAATGCACCTGCACTGTGATAGTCTCAGAGGTCCGTTAAAAGCGCAGAGAGCATCATGAAGAACAAGGAACACACCAGGCAGGTCCGAGATACTGTTGTGAAGAAGTTTAAAGCCGGATTTGGATACAAAAAGATTTCCCAAGCTTTAAACATCCCAAGGAGCACTGTGCAAGCGATAATATTGAAATGGAAGGAGTATCAGACCACTGCAAATCTACCAAGACCTGGCAGTCCCTCTAAACTTTCAGCTCATACAAGGAGAAGACTGATCAGAGATGCAGCCAAGAGGCCCATGATCACTCTGGATGAACTGCAGAGATCTACAGCTGAGGTGGGAGACTCTTTCCATAGGACAACAATCAGTCGTATATTGCACAAATCTGGCCTTTATGGAAGAGTGGCAAGAAGAAAGCCATTTCTTAAAGATATCCATAAAAAGTGTTGTTTAAAGTTTGCCACAAGCCACCTGGGAGACACACCAAACATGTGGAAGAAGGTGCTCTGGTCAGATGAAACCAAAACGGAACTTTTTGGCAACAATGCAAAACGTTATGTTTGGCGTAAAAGCAACACAGCTGAACACACCATCCCCACTGTCAAACATGGTGGTGGCAGCATCATGGTTTGGGCCTGCTTTTCTTCAGCAGGGACAGGGAAGATGGTTAAAATTGGTGGGAAGATGGATGGAGCCAAATACAGGACCATTCTGGAAGAAAACCTGATGGAGTCTGCAAAAGACCTGAGACTGGGACGGAGATTTGTCTTCCAACAAGACAATGATCCAAAACATAAAGCAAAATCTACAATGGAATGGTTCAAAAATAAACATATCCAGGTGTTAGAATGGCCAAGTCAAAGTCCAGACCTGAATCCAATCGAGAATCTGTGGAAAGAACTGAAAACTGCTGTTCACAAATGCTCTCCATCCAACCTCACTGAGCTCGAGCTGTTTTGCAAGGAGTAATGGGAAAAAATGTCAGTCTCTCGATGTGCAAAACTGATAGAGACATACCCCAAGCGACTTACAGCTGTAATCACAGCAAAAGGTGGCGCTACAAAGTATTAACTTAAGGGGGCTGAATAATTTTGCACGCCCAATTTTTCAGTTTTTGATTTGTTAAAAAAGTTTGAAATATCCAATAAATGTCGTTCCACTTCATGATTGTGTCCCACTTGTTGTTGATTCTTCACAAAAAAATACAGTTTTATATCTTTATGTTTGAAGCCTGAAATGTGGCAAAAGGTCGCAAAGTTCAAGGGGGCCGAATACTTTCGCAAGGCACTGTAGATGTCGTCGATATACACGACCAGCGGTCTGACCATCCTGCCATAGTTGGAGTAGAGTAGGCGCTCACCCCCCTCTCTGCATCCTGGGGTACCATCCAGCCCTGGCTCCGTGGACCCCGAGCCAGACCGAAGCTCCTCCGGTGGACGAGTGGTTCCAGTGCGCAGGAGGTTTGGAACGCTGCCCACGCAAGGCTCCAACGCACCGTCCGCTGCCAGAAGGAGCAGGCGGACCACCACCACAGTGAGGCTCCCATTGTCCATCCTGGTGATCGCGTTTGGCTCTCCACCAGGAACCTCCCGCTCCTCCTGCCCTGCCGGAAGCTGAGCCCCCCGATTTGTGGGGCCCTTCAAAGTCCTCTGGAGGGGTCAATGGGGAATATACCGATTCCAGCTCACCACTAACTACCGTATCTCACCCTTTTTTCATTTTCAGGCCTGTGTTTTCCTCGTCCCCTGGCTGATGCCGTCCCCCACTACACCCTTCTGCCTATGCCGTCAGATGCCTCCTGGACTCCTGACATCGTGAGGGTCGACTCTGGGAGGTGTACGGTCCGGTGTTGTGTTTGGCCATTTTAGATTCCAACGTCATCCAAGATTTCCACCTTCGCCATCCGGCCTGCTACTCGTTCATGGGTCCGTCCACCTGGCCGGCGTCGTGGTCCAGCTTCTGGCAAGCATCATTACAGACACCTGGCAACCATCATTACACACACCCGGCAACCATCATTACGCACACCTGGCAACCATCATTACACACCTGGACTTCGTCACTACCCTGATTACTTCCCCTTTATCTAGAACTCTGTTGTATCACCCATCAGGCAGTATTGTTTCTGTGTAATGATGGTTGCCAGGTGTGCGTAATGATGGTTGCCAGGTGTGTGTAATGATGGTTGCCAGGTGTGCCATCAGGCAGTATTGTTTCTGTGTAATGATGGGTTGTCAGGTGTGCCATCAGGCAGTATTGTTTCTGTTTTCTTGTTCAGACGCTTCTTCTCTTTTTGTATTCTCTCTATGTTCGTTTCCGATTAAACTCACAGACTGCACCTGCAGTCTTCGTCACACCCTGATTTAGCCCACTGCAGTAAAATGATTTATTAATCCGCAGCATGGGCCCACCTTCCCCTGCCCAAACGGTTCATAGAATAGATTACTCACGAAGGAAGTTGGGTTGCCCGCTTTCACACCAGTTTCAAAATTCTTTGACCCGTACATTGAATTTCTCCAAACTTTCTAATTTAGTTTAATAAGTATCCGTCTAGTGCAAAGGTAATCTCCTCACGAACAATCTCTCGAATAGTAGCGGCCGCCACTCTGAGTTGAGAGCCGCCATTTTCACACAGATTAATTGTGGTTGCTGAAGCGAAATATACCTGTTATTTATTTCACACCTTTAATATGATGTTTAGTATTGACAAGTTTTAGGAAATAAGTCTGCTAATTCATAGTAATTTGCAAAAGAAACCTACAAGTCTGTCTGTGCCGGGTCTTTCTGCAGGCCAGACACACACTACGGTAGGCTACCAATCAGTATCAGCAGAGAAGATTGGTGAGGATGATATGTTGTTGATGATCATAGTGATGTGGTTGATCATGGTGATGTTGTTGATCATGGTGATGTTGTTGGTAATGATGATCATGGTGATGTTGTTGATGATCATGGTGATGTGGTTGATCATGGTGATGTTGTTGATCATGGTGATGTTGTTGGTAATGATGATCATGGTGATGTTGTTGATGATCATGGTGATGTTGTTGGTAATGATGATCATGGTGATGTTGTTGATGATCATGGTGATGTGGTTGATCATGGTGATGTTGTTGATCATGGTGATGTTGTTGGTAATGATGATCATGGTGATGTTGTTGATGATCATGGTGATGTGGTTGATCATGGTGATGTGGTTGATCATGGTGATGTTGTTGGTAATGATGATCATGGTGATGTTGTTGGTAATGATGATCATGGTGATGTTGTTGATGATCATGGTGATGTTGTTGATCATGGTGATGTTGTTGGTAATGATGATCATGGTGATGTTGTTGATGATCATGGTGATGTTGTTGATCATGGTGATGTTGTTAATGATCATGGTGATGTTGATGATGATCATGGTGATGTTGTTGATGATCATGGTGATGTTGTTGATGATCATGGTGATGTTGATGATCATGGTGATGTTGTTGATGATCATGGTGATGTTGTTGGTAATGATGATGATGTTGTTGGTAATGATGATCATGGTGATGTTGTTGATGATCATGGTGATGTTGATGATGATCATGGTGATGTTGTTGATGATCATGGTGATGTTGTTGATGATCATGGTGATGTTGATTATCATGGTGATGTTGTTGATGATCATGGTGATGTTGTTGGTAATGATGATGATGTTGTTGGTAATGATGATCATGGTGATGTTGTTGATGATCATGGCGATGTTGATGATAATGGTGATGTTGATGACTAGGTGTGAAGATGAGAGGCACTAGGTCCTTGTGTTATGGTGGAAGAGTAAGAATATGGAGAGAGAGAGAGATCTTGTTGAGGGCTCCATTCTCATGGAAATGTATGCGTGTGTCTCTGTCCTGTAATTACAGTCGTGATGACAGAAGATGGTTTCCTGTTAAAAAGAACAGTGCCTGCTGCCTCGCCACACACACACACACACACACACACCCCTCACCTCCACTATCCAGGGCACTTAGCTAACATTAGTGTAGTAACATCCGCTGGCTGGCTTTGTGTGTGTGTGTGTGTGTGTGTGTGTGTGCGCGTGCGTGGGTGGGTGAGTGCGTGCGTGAGATTGTACACTGAGTGTGCAAAACATTATGAGCTCCTGCTGTTTCCATGACAGACTGACCAGGTGAAAGCTATGATCCATTATTGATGTTAATTACTGATGTCTACTTCAATCAGTGTAGATGAAGGGGAAGAAACAGGTTAAAAACCTTAAGAGTCTGTTGACGCGACGTGCTGTCAGTTTAAACTAGAGACGGGCTGCGTCTCAATCCACCACATGCAGCTACGTCGTCCTTCTGCATCTGTCGGTGGAAGGTGGCCGAGCTACAGCTGTGTTTGACAGACCATGAGACATCCTCGAAAATGTCAGAACGGTTTTGGCAACAAAATAATATGACCTCTTTGTGTCAAGATGAGACTCTCACGAGCACGACGGTGTTCTCCGTTTGTCAGAGTCTATCTAAAAGATAGCGGAGGAGTCGGGCGCAGGACACAGATAAGAGTAACAATCACTGATTTACTCCAAAACGTAACAAAATCCCGTTCCAAACCAGGACAAAACAGGACTCAAAATACAACACATCGGAATACAACGAAAGACAATCACACACAAAACAGAAAGGGAAACCTAGAGGGTTAAATAAGGAACATAATTATGAGATGGGAACCAGGTGTGTAAACAGACAAAACAGAAAGGGAAACCAGAGGGTTAAATAAGGAACATAATTATGAGATGGGAACCAGGTGTGTAAACAGACAAAACAGAAAGGGAAACCAGAGGGTTAAATAAGGAACATAATTATGAGATGGGAACCAGGTGTGCAAACAGACAAAACAGAAAGGGAAACCAGAGGGTTAAATAAGGAACATAATTATGAGATGGGAAACAGGTGTGTAAACAGACAAAACAGAAAGGGAAACCAGAGGGTTAAATAAGGAACATAATCATGAGACCAGGGCCTCCAATAGACCAGGGCCCTCCACCTCCTCCTCCAATAGACCAGGGCCCTCCTCCTCCTGCTCCAATAGACCAGGTCCCTCCTCATCATCCTCCAAT
Organism: Oncorhynchus mykiss; assembly: GCF_057628025.1. Lineage (NCBI taxonomy): Eukaryota > Metazoa > Chordata > Actinopteri > Salmoniformes > Salmonidae > Oncorhynchus > Oncorhynchus mykiss. Next base: position 81,365,000 of record NC_143028.1, read on the forward strand.
AGACCAGGGCCCTCCTCCTCCTGCTCCAGTAGACCAGGGCCCTCATCCTCATCCTCCAATAGATCAGGGCCCTCCTCCTCATCCTCCAATAGACCAGGGCCCTCATCCTCCTTATCCAATAGACCAGGGCCCTCCTCCTCATCATCCAATAGACCAGGGCAATCCTCCTCCAATAGACCAGGGCCCTCCTCCTCCTGCTCCAATAGACCAGGGCCCTCCTCCTCATCCTCCAATAGAACAGGGCCCTCCTCCTCCTCCTCCTCCTCCAATAGACCAGGGCCCTCCTCCTCCTCCTTATCCAATAGACCAGGGTCCTCCTCCTCATCCTCCAATAGACCAAGGCCCTCCTCCTCCTGCTCCAGTAGACCAGGGCCCTCCTCTTCCTGCTCCAATAGACCAGGGCCCTCCTCCTCATCCTCCAATAAACCAGGGACCTCCTCCTCCAATAGACCAGGGACCTCCTCCTCATCCTCCAATAGACCAGGGCACTCCTTCTCATCCTCCAATAGACCAGGGCCCTCCTCCTCCTTATCCAATAGACCAGGGCCCTCCTCCTCCTGCTCCAATAGACCAGGGCCCTCCTCCTCCTCCTCCAATAGACCAGGGCCCTCCTCCTCCTCCTCCAATAGACCAGGGCCCTCCTCCTCCTCCAATAGACCAGGGACCTCCTCCTCCTTATCCAATAGACCAGGGCCCTCCTCCTCCTTATCCAATAGACCAGGGCCCTCCTCCTTATCCTCCAATAGACCAGGGACCTCCTCCTCCTTATCCAATAGACCAGGGACCTTCTCCTCCTTATCCAATAGACCAGGGCCCTCCTCCTCCTCCTTATTGTGGATTGTGGACTTCAGGAAACAGCAGAGGGAACACCCCCCTATCCACATCGATGGAACAGTAGTGGAGAGGGTAGCAAGTTTTAAGTTCCTCGGCATACACATCACAGACAAACTGAATTGGTCCACTCACACAGACAGCATCGTGAAGAAGGCGCTGCAGCGCCTCTTCAACCTCAGGAGGCTGAAGAAATTTGGCTTGTCACCAAAAGCACTCACAAACTTCTACAGATGCACAATCGAGAGCATCCTGGCGGGCTGTATCACCGCCTGGTAAGGCAACTGCACCGCCCTCAACCGTAAGGCTCTCCAGAGGGTAGTGAGGTCTGCACAACGCATCACCGGGGGCAAACTACCTGCCCTCCAGGACACCTACACCACCCGATGTCACAGGAAGGCCATAAAGATCATCAAGGACATCAACCACCCGAGCCACTGCCTGTTCACCCCGCTATCATCCAGAAGGCGAGGTCAGTACAGGTGCATCAAAGCTGGGACCGAGAGACTGAAAAACAGCTTCTATCTCAAGGCCATCAGACTGTTAAACAGCCACCACTAACACTGACACTGACTCAACTCCAGCCACTTTAATAATGGGAATTGATGGGAAATGACGTAAATATATCACTAGCCACTTTAAACAATGCTACCTTATATAAATGTTACTTACCCTACATTATTCATCTCATATGCATACGTATATACTGTACTCTATATCATCGACGGTATCCTTATGTAATACATGTATCACTAGCCACTTTATACTATACTATGCCACTTTGTTTACATACTCATCTCATTTGTACATACTGTACTCGATACCATCTACTGTATCTTGCCTATGCTGCTCTGTACCATCACTCATTCATATATCCTTATGTACATATTCTTTATCCCCTTACACTGTGTACAAGACAGTAGTTTTGGAATTGTTAGTTAGATTACTTGTTATTACTGCATTGTCGGAACTAGAAGCACAAGCATTTCGCTACACTCGCACTAACATCTGCTAACCATGTGTATGTGACAAATAAAATTTGATTTGATGATTTGATTTATCCAATAGACCAGGGACCTCCTCCTCCTCCTCCAATAGACCAGGGACCTCCTCATCCTTATCCAATAGACCAGGGCCCTCCTCCTCATCCTCCAATAGACCAGGGACCTCCTCCTCCTCCAATAGACCAGGGACCTCCTCCTCCTCCAATAGACCAGGGCCCTCCTCCTCATCCTCCAATAGACTAGGGACCTCCTCCTCCTCCAATAGACCAGGGCCCTTCTCCTCCTCCAATAGACCAGGGCCCTCCTCCTCATCCTCCAATAGACCAAGGACCTCCTCCTCATCCTCCAATAGACCAGGGACCTCCTCCTCCTCCAATAGACCAGGGACCTCCTCCTCATCCTCCAATAGACCAGGGCCCTCCTCCTCATCCTCCAATAGACCAGGGCACTCCTCCTCATCCTCCAATAGACCAGGGCCCTCCTCCTAATGCTCCAATAGACCAGGGTCCTCCTCCTCATCCTCCAATAGACCAGGGCACTCCTCCTCCTCCTCCAATAGACCAGGGCCCTCCACCTCCTCCTCCAATAGACCAGGGCCCTCCACCTCCTCCTCCAATAGACCAGGGCCCTCCACCTCCTCCTCCAATAGACCAGGGCCCTCCTCCTCCTGCTCCAGTAGACCAGGGCCCTCATCCTCATCCTCCAATAGATCAGGGCCCTCCTCCTCATCCTCCAATAGACCAGGGCCCTCATCCTCCTTATCCAATAGACCAGGGCCCTCCTCCTCATCATCCAATAGACCAGGGCCCTCCTCCTCCAATAGACCAGGGCCCTCCTCCTCCTGCTCCAATAGACCAGGGCCCTCCTCCTCATCCTCCAATAGAACAGGGCCCTCCTCCTCCTCCTCCTCCAATAGACCAGGGCCCTCCTCCTCCTCCAATAGTCCAGGGCCCTCCTCATCCTCCAATAGACCAGGGCCCTCCTCCTCATCCTCTAATAGACCAGGGACCTCCTCCTCCAATAGACCAGGAACCTCCTCCTCATCCTCCAATAGACCAGGGCCCTCCTCCTCATCCTCCAATAGACCAGGGCCTTCCACCTCCTCCTCCAATAGACCAGGGCCCCCCTGTTCCTCCTCCAATAGACCAGGGCCCTCCTCCTTATCCAATAGACCAGGGCCCTCCTCCTCCTTATCCAATAGACCAGGGCCCTCCACCTCCTAATCCAATAGACCAGGGCCCTCCTCCTCCTCCTCCAATAGACCAGGGCCCTCCTCCTCCTCCAATAGACCAGGGACCTCCTCCTCCTAATCCAATAGACCAGGGCCCTCCTCCTCCTTATCCAATAGACCAGGGCCCTCCTCCTTATCCTCCAATAGACCAGGGCCCTCCTACTCCTCCTCCTCCAATAGACCAGGGACCTCCTCCTCCTGCTCCAATAGACCAGGGACCTCCTCCTCATTCTCCAATAGACCAGGGACCTCCTGCTCCTCATCCTCCAATAGACCAGGGCCCTCCTCCTCATCCTGCAATAGACTAGGGTCCTCCACCTCCTCCTCCAATAGACCAGGGACCTCCTCCTCCTCCTGCTCCAATAGACAAGGGCCCTCCTCATCATCCTCCAATAGACCAGGGCCCCCCTCCTCCTCCTCCAATAGACCAGGGCCCTCCTCCTTATCCAATAGACCAGGGCCCTCCTCCTCCTTATCCAATAGACCAGGGCCCTCCACCTCCTAATCCAATAGACCAGGGCCCTCCTCCTCCTCCTCCAGTAGACCAGGGCCCTCCTCCTCCAATAGACCAGGGCCCTCCTCCTCCTCCAATAGACCAGGGACCTCCTCCTCCTAATCCAATAGACCAGGGCCCTCCTCCTCCTTATCCAATAGACCAGGGCCCTCCTCCTTATCCTACAATAGACCAGGGACCTCCTCTTCCTCCTCCTCCTCCTCCAATAGACCAGGGCCCTCCTCCTCCTGCTCCAATAGACCAGGGCCCTCCTCCTCATTCTCCAATAGACCAGGGACCTCCTCCTCCTCATCCTCCAATAGACCAGGGACCTCCTCCTCCTCCAATAGACCAGGGACATCCTCCTCCTCCAGCAGACCAGGGCCCTCCACCTCCTCCTCCAATAGACCAGGGCCCTCCACCTCCTCCTCCAATAGACCAGGGCCCTCCTCCTCCTGCTCCAGTAGACCAGGGCCCTCATCCTCATCCTCCAATAGATCAGGGCCCTCCTCCTCATCCTCCAATAGACCAGGGCCCTCATCCTCCTTATCCAATAGACCAGGGCCCTCCTCCTCATCATCCAATAGACCAGGGCCCTCCTCCTCCAATAGACCAGGGCCCTCCTCCTCCTGCTCCAATAGACCAGGGCCCTCCTCCTCATCCTCCAATAGAACAGGGCCCTCCTCCTCCTCCTCCTCCAATAGACCAGGGCCCTCCTCCTCCTCCAATAGTCCAGGGCCCTCCTCATCCTCCAATAGACCAGGGCCCTCCTCCTCATCCTCTAATAGACCAGGGACCTCCTCCTCCAATAGACCAGGAACCTCCTCCTCATCCTCCAATAGACCAGGGCCCTCCTCCTCATCCTCCAATAGACCAGGGCCTTCCACCTCCTCCTCCAATAGACCAGGGCCCCCCTCCTCCTCCTCCAATAGACCAGGGCCCTCCTCCTTATCCAATAGACCAGGGCCCTCCTCCTCCTTATCCAATAGACCAGGGCCCTCCACCTCCTAATCCAATAGACCAGGGCCCTCCTCCTCCTCCTCCAATAGACCAGGGCCCTCCTCCTCCTCCAATAGACCAGGGACCTCCTCCTCCTAATCCAATAGACCAGGGCCCTCCTCCTCCTTATCCAATAGACCAGGGCCCTCCTCCTTATCCTCCAATAGACCAGGGCCCTCCTACTCCTCCTCCTCCAATAGACCAGGGACCTCCTCCTCCTGCTCCAATAGACCAGGGACCTCCTCCTCATTCTCCAATAGACCAGGGACCTCCTGCTCCTCATCCTCCAATAGACCAGGGCCCTCCTCCTCATCCTGCAATAGACTAGGGTCCTCCACCTCCTCCTCCAATAGACCAGGGATCTCCTCCTCCTCCTGCTCCAATAGACCAGGGCCCTCCTCATCATCCTCCAATAGACCAGGGCCCCCCTCCTCCTCCTCCAATAGACCAGGGCCCTCCTCCTTATCCAATAGACCAGGGCCCTCCTCCTCCTTATCCAATAGACCAGGGCCCTCCACCTCCTAATCCAATAGACCAGGGCCCTCCTCCTCCTCCTCCAGTAGACCAGGGCCCTCCTCCTCCAATAGACCAGGGACCTCCTCCTCCTAATCCAATAGACCAGGGCCCTCCTCCTCCTTATCCAATAGACCAGGGCCCTCCTCCTTATCCTCCAATAGACCAGGGACCTCCTCCTACTCCTCCTCCTCCAATAGACCAGGGACCTCCTCCTCCTGCTCCAATAGACCAGGGCCCTCCTCCTCATTCTCCAATAGACCAGGGACCTCCTCCTCCTCATCCTCCAATAGACCAGGGACCTCCTCCTCCTCCAATAGACCAGGGACATCCTCCTCCTCCAATAGACCAGGGCCCTCCACCTCCTCCTCCAACAGACCAGGGCCCTCCACCTCCTCCTCCAATAGACCAGGGCCCTCCTCCTCCTGCTCCAGTAGACCAGGGCCCTCATCCTCATCCTCCAATAGATCAGGGCCCTCCTCCTCATCCTCCAATAGACCAGGGCCCTCATCCTCCTTATCCAATAGACCAGGGCCCTCCTCCTCATCATCCAATAGACCAGGGCCCTCCTCCTCCAATAGACCAGGGCCCTCCTCCTCCTGCTCCAATAGACCAGGGCCCTCCTCCTCATCCTCCAATAGAACAGGGCCCTCCTCCTCCTCCTCCAATAGACCAGGGCCCTCCTCCTCCTCCAATAGTCCAGGGCCCTCCTCATCCTCCAATAGACCAGGGCCCTCCTCCTCATCCTCTAATAGACCAGGGACCTCCTCCTCCAATAGACCAGGAACCTCCTCCTCATCCTCCAATAGACCAGGGCCCTCCTCCTCATCCTCCAATAGACCAGGGCCTTCCACCTCCTCCTCCAATAGACCAGGGCCCCCCTCCTCCTCCTCCAATAGACCAGGGCCCTCCTCCTCCTCCAATAGACCAGGGACCTCCTCCTCCTAATCCAATAGACCAGGGCCCTCCTCCTCCTTATCCAATAGACCAGGGCCCTCCTCCTTATCCTCCAATAGACCAGGGCCCTCCTACTCCTCCTCCTCCAATAGACCAGGGACCTCCTCCTCCTGCTCCAATAGACCAGGGACCTCCTCCTCATTCTCCAATAGACCAGGGACCTCCTGCTCCTCATCCTCCAATAGACCAGGGCCCTCCTCCTCATCCTGCAATAGACTAGGGTCCTCCTCCTCCTCCTCAATAAACCAGGGACCTCCTCCTCCTCCTGCTCCAATAGACCAGGGCCCTCCTCCTCATCCTCCAATAGACCAGGGCCCTCCTCCTCCTCCAATAGACCAGGGCCCTCCTCCTCCTTATCCAATAGACCAGGGCCCTCCTCCTCCTTATCCAATAGACCAGGGACCTCCTCCTCATCCTCCAATAGACCAGGGACCTCCTCCTACTTATCCAATAGACCAGGGACCTTCTCCTCCTTATCCAATAGACCAGGGCCCTTCTCCTCCTCCTTATCCAATAGACCAGGGACTTCCTCCTCCTCCTCCAATAGACCAGGGACTTCCTCCTCCTCCTCCAATAGACCAGGGACCTCCTCCTCCTTATCCAATAGACCAGGGCCCTCCTCCTCCTTATCCAATAGACCAGGGACCTCCTCCTCCTTATCCAATAGACCAGGGCCCTCCTCCTCATCCTCCAATAGACCAGGGACCTCCTCCTCCTCCAATAGACCAGGGACATCCTCCTCCTCCAATAGACCAGGGCCCTCCTCCTCATCCTCCAATAGACTAGGGACCTCCTCCTCCTCCAATAGACCAGGGCCCTTCTCCTCATCCTCCAATAGACCAGGGCCCTTCTCCTCATCCTCCAATAGACCAGGGCCCTCCTCCTCATCCTCTAATAGACCAAGGACCTCCTCCTCATCCTCCAATAGACCAGGGCCCTCCTCCTCATCCTCCAATAGACCAAGGCCCTCCTCCTCCTGCTCCAGTAGACCAGGGACCTCCTCTTCCTGCTCCAATAGACCAGGACCCTCCTCCTCATCCTCTAATAGACCAGGGACCTCCTCCTCCAATAGACCAGGGACCTCCTCCTCATCCTCCAATAGACCAGGGCCCTCCTCCTCATCCTCCAATAGACCAGGGCCTTCCACCTCCTCCTCCAATAGACCAGGGACCTCCTCCTCCTCCTGCTCCAATAGACCAGGGCCCTCCTCCTCATCCTCCAATAGACCAGGGCCCCCCTCCTCCTCCTCCAATAGACCAGGGCCCTCCTCCTTATCCAATAGACCAGGGCCCTCCTCCTCCTTATCCAATAGACCAGGGCCCTCCACCTCCTAATCCAATAGACCAGGGCCCTCCTCCTCCTCCTCCAGTAGACCAGGGCCCTCCTCCTCCAATAGACCAGGGCCCTCCTCCTCCTCCAATAGACCAGGGACCTCCTCCTCCTCCTCCAATAGACCAGGGCCCTCCTCCTCCTGCTCCAATAGACCAGGGCCCTCCTCCTCATCCTCCAATAGAACAGGGCCCTCCTCCTCCTCCTCCTCCAATAGACCAGGGCCCTCCTCCTCCTCCAATAGTCCAGGGCCCTCCTCATCCTCCAATAGACCAGGGCCCTCCTCCTCATCCTCTAATAGACCAGGGACCTCCTCCTCCAATAGACCAGGAACCTCCTCCTCATCCTCCAATAGACCAGGGCCCTCCTCCTCATCCTCCAATAGACCAGGGCCTTCCACCTCCTCCTCCAATAGACCAGGGCCCCCCTCCTCCTCCTCCAATAGACCAGGGCCCTCCTCCTCCTCCAATAGACCAGGGACCTCCTCCTCCTAATCCAATAGACCAGGGCCCTCCTCCTCCTTATCCAATAGACCAGGGCCCTCCTCCTTATCCTCCAATAGACCAGGGCCCTCCTACTCCTCCTCCTCCAATAGACCAGGGACCTCCTCCTCCTGCTCCAATAGACCAGGGACCTCCTCCTCATTCTCCAATAGACCAGGGACCTCCTGCTCCTCATCCTCCAATAGACCAGGGCCCTCCTCCTCATCCTGCAATAGACTAGGGTCCTCCTCCTTCTCCTCAATAAACCAGGGACCTCCTCCTCCTCCTGCTCCAATAGACCAGGGCCCTCCTCCTCATCCTCCAATAGACCAGGGCCCTCCTCCTCCTCCAATAGACCAGGGCCCTCCTCCTCCTTATCCAATAGACCAGGGCCCTCCTCCTCCTTATCCAATAGACCAGGGACCTCCTCCTCATCCTCCAATAGACCAGGGACCTCCTCCTACTTATCCAATAGACCAGGGACCTTCTCCTCCTTATCCAATAGACCAGGGCCCTTCTCCTCCTCCTTATCCAATAGACCAGGGACTTCCTCCTCCTCCTCCAATAGACCAGGGACTTCCTCCTCCTCCTCCAATAGACCAGGGACCTCCTCCTCCTTATCCAATAGACCAGGGCCCTCCTCCTCCTTATCCAATAGACCAGGGACCTCCTCCTCCTTATCCAATAGACCAGGGCCCTCCTCCTCATCCTCCAATAGACCAGGGACCTCCTCCTCCTCCAATAGACCAGGGACATCCTCCTCCTCCAATAGACCAGGGCCCTCCTCCTCATCCTCCAATAGACTAGGGACCTCCTCCTCCTCCAATAGACCAGGGCCCTTCTCCTCATCCTCCAATAGACCAGGGCCCTTCTCCTCATCCTCCAATAGACCAGGGCCCTCCTCCTCATCCTCTAATAGACCAAGGACCTCCTCCTCATCCTCCAATAGACCAGGGCCCTCCTCCTCATCCTCCAATAGACCAAGGCCCTCCTCCTCCTGCTCCAGTAGACCAGGGACCTCCTCTTCCTGCTCCAATAGACCAGGACCCTCCTCCTCATCCTCTAATAGACCAGGGACCTCCTCCTCCAATAGACCAGGGACCTCCTCCTCATCCTCCAATAGACCAGGGCCCTCCTCCTCATCCTCCAATAGACCAGGGCCTTCCACCTCCTCCTCCAATAGACCAGGGACCTCCTCCTCCTCCTGCTCCAATAGACCAGGGCCCTCCTCCTCATCCTCCAATAGACCAGGGCCCCCCTCCTCCTCCTCCAATAGACCAGGGCCCTCCTCCTTATCCAATAGACCAGGGCCCTCCTCCTCCTTATCCAATAGACCAGGGCCCTCCACCTCCTAATCCAATAGACCAGGGCCCTCCTCCTCCTCCTCCAGTAGACCAGGGCCCTCCTCCTCCAATAGACCAGGGCCCTCCTCCTCCTCCAATAGACCAGGGACCTCCTCCTCCTAATCCAATAGACCAGGGCCCTCCTCCTCCTTATCCAATAGACCAGGGCCCTCCTCCTTATCCTCCAATAGACCAGGGACCTCCTCCTCCTCCTCCTCCTCCAATAGACCAGGGACCTCCTCCTCCTGCTCCAATAGACCAGGGCCCTCCTCCTCATTCTCCAATAGACCAGGGACCTCCTCCTCCTCATCCTCCAATAGACCAGGGACCTCCTCCTCCTCCAATAGACCAGGGACATCCTCCTCCTCCAATAGACCAGGGCCCTCCTCCTCATCCTCCAATAGACTAGGGACCTCCTCCTCCTCCAATAGACCAGGGCCCTTCTCCTCATCCTCCAATAGACCAGGGCCCTTCTCCTCATCCTCCAATAGACCAGGGCCCTCCTCCTCATCCTCCAATAGACCAAGGACCTCCTCCTCATCCTCCAATAGACCAGGGCCCTCCTCCTCATCCTCCAATAGACCAAGGCCCTCCTCCTCCTGCTCCAGTAGACCAGGGCCCTCCTCTTCCTGCTCCAATAGACCAGGACCCTCCTCCTTATCCAATATACCAGGGCCCTCCACCTCCTAATCCAATAGACCAGGGCCCTCCATCCTCCTCCTCCTCCAGTAGACCAGGGCCCTCCTCCTCCAATCGACCAGGGCCCTCCTCCTCCTCCAATAGACCAGGGACCTCCTCCTCCTAATCCAATAGACCAGGGCCCTCCTCCTCCTTATCCAATAGACCAGGGCCCTCCTCCTTATCCTCCAATAGACCAGGGACCTCCTCCTCCTCCTCCTCCAATAGACCAGGGACCTCCTCCTCCTGCTCCAATAGACCAGGGCCCTCCTCCTCATTCTCCAATAGACCAGGGCCCTCCTCCTCATCCTCCAATAGACCAGGGCCTTCCTCCTCATCCTGCAATAGACTAGGGTCCTCCTCCTCCTCCTCAATAAACCAGGGACCTCCTCCTCCTCCTGCTCCAATAGACCAGGGCTCTCCTCCTCATCCTCCAATAGACCAGGGCCCTCCACCTCCTCCTCCAATAGACCAGGGCCCTCCACCTCCTCCTCCAATAGACCAGGGCCCTCCTCCTCCTGCTCCAGTAGACCAGGGCCCTCATCCTCATCCTCCAATAGACCAGGGACCTCCTCCTCCTCCAATAGACCAGGGACATCCTCCTCCTCCAATAGACCAGGGCCCTCCTCCTCATCATCCAATAGACGAGGGACCTCCTCCTCCTCCAATAGACCAGGGCCCTTCTCCTCATCCTCCAATAGACCAGGGCCCTTCTCCTCATCCTCCAATAGACCAGGGCCCTCCTCCTCATCCTCCAATAGACCAGGGCCCTCCTCCTCATCCTCCAATAGACCAAGGCCCTCCTCCTCCTGCTCCAGTAGACCAGGGACCTCCTCTTCCTGCTCCAATAGACCAGGACCCTCCTCCTCATCCTCTAATAGACCAGGGACCTCCTCCTCCAATAAACCAGGGACCTCCTCCTCATCCTCCAATAGACCAGGGCCCTCCTCCTCATCCTCCAATAGACCAGGGCCTTCCACCTCCTCCTCCAATAGACCAGGGACCTCCTCCTCCTCCTGCTCCAATAGACCAGGGCCCTCCTCCTCATCCTCCAATAGACCAGGGCCCCCCTCCTCCTCCTCCAATAGACCAGGGCCCTCCTCCTTATCCAATAGACCAGGGCCCTCCTCCTCCTTATCCAATAGACCAGGGCCCTCCACCTCCTAATCCAATAGACCAGGGCCCTCCTCCTCCTCCTCCAGTAGACCAGGGCCCTTCTCCTCCAATAGACCAGGGCCCTCCTCCTCCTCCAATAGACCAGGGACCTCCTCCTCCTAATCCAATAGACCAGGGCCCTCCTCCTCCTTATCCAATAGACCAGGGCCCTCCTCCTTATCCTCCAATAGACCAGGGACCTCCTCCTCCTCCTTATCCTCCAATAGACCAGGGACCTCCTCCTCCTCCTCCTCCTCCAATAGACCAGGGACCTCCTCCTCCTGCTCCAATAGACCAGGGACCTCCTCCTCCTCATCCTCCAATAGACCAGGGACCTCCTCCTCCTCCAATAGACCAGGGACATCCTCCTCCTCCAATAGACCAGGGCCCTCCTCCTCATCCTCCAATAGACTAGGGACCTCCTCCTCCTCCAATAGACCAGGGCCCTTCTCCTCATCCTCCAATAGACCAGGGCCCTTCTCCTCATCCTCCAATAGACCAGGGCCCTCCTCCTTATCCAATAGACCAGGGCCCTCCACCTCCTAATCCAATAGACCAGGGCCCTCCATCCTCCTCCTCCTCCAGTAGACCAGGGCCCTCCTCCTCCAATAGACCAGGGCCCTCCTCCTCCTCCAATAGACCAGGGACCTCCTCCTCCTAATCCAATAGACCAGGGCCCTCCTCCTCCTTATCCAATAGACCAGGGCCCTCCTCCTTATCCTCCAATAGACCAGGGACCTCCTCCTCCTCCTCCTCCAATAGACCAGGGACCTCCTCCTCCTGCTCCAATAGACCAGGGCCCTCCTCCTCATTCTCCAATAGACCAGGGACCTCCTGCTCCTCATCCTCCAATAGACCAGGGCCTTCCTCCTCATCCTGCAATAGACTAGGGTCCTCCTCCTCCTCCTCAATAAACCAGGGACCTCCTCCTCCTCCTGCTCCAATAGACCAGGGCTCTCCTCCTCATCCTCCAATAGACCAGGGCCCTCCACCTCCTCCTCCAATAGACCAGGGCCCTCCACCTCCTCCTCCAATAGACCAGGGCCCTCCTCCTCCTGCTCCAGTAGACCAGGGCCCTCATCCTCATCCTCCAATAGACCAGGGACCTCCTCCTCCTCCAATAGACCAGGGACATCCTCCTCCTCCAATAGACCAGGGCCCTCCTCCTCATCCTCCAATAGACTAGGGACCTCCTCCTCCTCCAATAGACCAGGGCCCTTCTCCTCATCCTCCAATAGACCAGGGCCCTTCTCCTCATCCTCCAATAGACCAGGGCCCTCCTCCTCATCCTCTAATAGACCAAGAACCTCCTCCTCATCCTCCAATAGACCAGGGCCCTCCTCCTCATCCTCCAATAGACCAAGGCCCTCCTCCTCCTGCTCCAGTAGACCAGGGACCTCCTCTTCCTGCTCCAATAGACCAGGACCCTCCTCCTCATCCTCTAATAGACCAGGGACCTCCTCCTCCAATAGACCAGGGACCTCCTCCTCATCCTCCAATAGACCAGGGCCCTCCTCCTCATCCTCCAATAGACCAGGGCCTTCCACCTCCTCCTCCAATAGACCAGGGACCTCCTCCTCCTCCTGCTCCAATAGACCAGGGCCCTCCTCCTCATCCTCCAATAGACCAGGGCCCCCCTCCTCCTCCTCCAATAGACCAGGGCCCTCCTCCTTATCCAATAGACCAGGGCCCTCCTCCTCCTTATCCAATAGACCAGGGCCCTCCACCTCCTAATCCAATAGACCAGGGCCCTCCTCCTCCTCCTCCAGTAGACCAGGGCCCTCCTCCTCCAATAGACCAGGGCCCTCCTCCTCCTCCAATAGACCAGGGACCTCCTCCTCCTAATCCAATAGACCAGGGCCCTCCTCCTCCTTATCCAATAGACCAGGGCCCTCCTCCTTATCCTCCAATAGACCAGGGACCTCCTCCTCCTCCTCCAATAGACCAGGGACCTCCTCCTCATCATCCAATAGACCAGGGCCCTCCTCCTCCAATAGACCAGGGCCCTCCTCCTCCTGCTCCAATAGACCAGGGCCCTCCTCCTCATCCTCCAATAGAACAGGGCCCTCCTCCTCCTCCTCCTCCTCCAATAGACCAGGGCCCTCCTCCTCCAATAGTCCAGGGCCCTCCTCATCCTCCAATAGACCAGGGCCCTCCTCCTCATCCTCTAATAGACCTGGGACCTCCTCCTCCAATAGACCAGGAACCTCCTCCTCATCCTCCAATAGACCAGGGCCCTCCTCCTCATCCTCCAATAGACCAGGGCCTTCCACCTCCTCCTCCAATAGACCAGGGCCCCCCTCCTCCTCCTCCAATAGACCAGGGCCCTCCTCCTCCTCCAATAGACCAGGGACCTCCTCCTCCTAATCCAATAGACCTGGGCCCTCCTCCTCCTTATCCAATAGACCAGGGCCCTCCTCCTTATCCTCCAATAGACCAGGGCCCTCCTACTCCTCCTCCTCCAATAGACCAGGGACCTCCTCCTCCTGCTCCAATAGACCAGGGACCTCCTCCTCATTCTCCAATAGACCAGGGACCTCCTGCTCCTCATCCTCCAATAGACCAGGGCCCTCCTCCTCATCCTGCAATAGACTAGGGTCCTCCTCCTCCTCCTCAATAAACCAGGGACCTCCTCCTCCTCCTGCTCCAATAGACCAGGGCCCTCCTCCTCATCCTCCAATAGACCAGGGCCCTCCTCCTCCTCCAATAGACCAGGGCCCTTCTCCTCCTCCTTATCCAATAGACCAGGGCCCTCCTCCTTATCCAATAGACCAGGGACCTCCTCCTCATCCTCCAATAGACCAGGGACCTCCTCCTACTTATCCAATAGACCAGGGACCTTCTCCTCCTTATCCAATAGACCAGGGCCCTTCTCCTCCTCCTTATCCAATAGACCAGGGACTTCCTCCTCCTCCTCCAATAGACCAGGGACCTCCTCCTCCTTATCCAATAGACCAGGGTCCTCCTCCTCCTTATCCAATAGACCAGGGACCTCCTCCTCCAATAGACCAGGGACCTCCTCCTCCTTATCCAATAGACCAGGGCCCTCCTCCTCATCCTCCAATAGACCAGGGACGACCTCCTCCTCCAATAGACCAGGGACATCCTCCTTATCCAATAGACCAGGGCCCCCCTCCTCCTCCTCCAATAGACCAGGGCCCTCCTCCTTATCCAATAGACCAGGGCCCTCCTCCTCCTTATCCAATAGACCAGGGCCCTCCACCTCCTAATCCAATAGACCAGGGCCCTCCTCCTCCTCCTCCAGTAGACCAGGGCCCTCCTCCTCCAATAGACCAGGGCCCTCCTCCTCATCCTCTAATAGACCTGGGACCTCCTCCTCCAATAGACCAGGAACCTCCTCCTCATCCTCCAATAGACCAGGGCCCTCCTCCTCATCCTCCAATAGACCAGGGCCCCCCTCCTCCTCCTCCAATAGACCAGGGCCCTCCTCCTCCTCCAATAGACCAGGGACCTCCTCCTCCTAATCCAATAGACCAGGGCCCTCCTCCTCCTTATCCAATAGACCAGGGCCCTCCTCCTTATCCTCCAATAGACCAGGGCCCTCCTACTCCTCCTCCTCCAATAGACCAGGGACCTCCTCCTCCTGCTCCAATAGACCAGGGACCTCCTCCTCATTCTCCAATAGACCAGGGACCTCCTGCTCCTCATCCTCCAATAGACCAGGGCCCTCCTCCTCATCCTGCAATAGACTAGGGTCCTCCTCCTCCTCCTCAATAAACCAGGGACCTCCTCCTCCTCCTGCTCCAATAGACCAGGGCCCTCCTCCTCATCCTCCAATAGACCAGGGCCCTCCTCCTCCTCCAATAGACCAGGGCCCTCCTCCTCCTTATCCAATAGACCAGGGCCCTCCTCCTCCTTATCCAATAGACCAGGGACCTCCTCCTCATCCTCCAATAGACCAGGGACCTCCTCCTACTTATCCAATAGACCAGGGACCTTCTCCTCCTTATCCAATAGACCAGGGCCCTTCTCCTCCTCCTTATCCAATAGACCAGGGACTTCCTCCTCCTCCTCCAATAGACCAGGGACCTCCTCCTCCTTATCCAATAGACCAGGGCCCTCCTCCTCCTTATCCAATAGACCAGGGACCTCCTCCTCCAATAGACCAGGGACCTCCTCCTCCTTATCCAATAGACCAGGGCCCTCCTCCTCATCCTCCAATAGACCAGGGACGACCTCCTCCTCCAATAGACCAGGGACATCCTCCTCCTCCAATAGACCAGGGCCCTCCTCCTCATCCTCCAATAGACTAGGGACCTCCTCCTCCTCCAATAGACCAGGGCCCTTCTCCTCATCCTCCAATAGACCAGGGCCCTTCTCCTCATCCTCCAATAGACCAGGGCCCTCCTCCTCATCCTCTAATAGACCAAGGACCTCCTCCTCATCCTCCAATAGACCAGGGCCCTCCTCCTCATCCTCCAATAGACCAAGGCCCTCCTCCTCCTGCTCCAGTAGACCAGTGACCTCCTCTTCCTGCTCCAATAGACCAGGACCCTCCTCCTCATCCTCTAATAGACCAGGGACCTCCTCCTCCAATAGACCAGGGACCTCCTCCTCATCCTCCAATAGACCAGGGCCCTCCTCCTCATCCTCCAATAGACCAGGGCCTTCCACCTCCTCCTCCAATAGACCAGGGACCTCCTCCTCTTCCTGCTCCAATAGACCAGGGCCCTCCTCCTCATCCTCCAATAGACCAGGGCCCCCCTCCTCCTCCTCCAATAGACCAGGGCCCTCCTCCTTATCCAATAGACCAGGGCCCTCCTCCTCCTTATCCAATAGACCAGGGCCCTCCACCTCCTAATCCAATAGACCAGGGCCCTCCTCCTCCTCCTCCAGTAGACCAGGGCCCTCCTCCTCCAATAGACCAGGGCCCTCCTCCTCCTCCAATAGACCAGGGACCTCCTCCTCCTAATCCAATAGACCAGGGCCCTCCTCCTCCTTATCCAATAGACCAGGGCCCTCCTCCTTATCCTCAAATAGACCAGGGACCTCCTCCTCCTCCAATAGACCAGGGACATCCTCCTCCTCCAATATACCAGGGCCCTCCTCCTCATCCTCCAATAGACTAGGGACCTCCTCCTCCTCCAATAGACCAGGGCCCTTCTCCTCATCCTCCAATAGACCAGGGCCCTTCTCCTCATCCTCCAATAGACCAGGGCCCTCCTCATCCTCCAATAGACCAAGGACCTCCTCCTCATCCTCCAATAGACCAGGGCCCTCCTCCTCATCCTCCAATAGACCAAGGCCCTCCTCCTCCTGCTCCAGTAGACCAGGGCCCTCCTCTTCCTGCTCCAATAGACCAGGACCCTCCTCCTTATCCAATAGACCAGGGCCCTCCACCTCCTAATCCAATAGACCAGGGCCCTCCATCCTCCTCCTCCTCCAGTAGACCAGGGCCCTCCTCCTCCAATAGACCAGGGCCCTCCTCCTCCTCCAATAGACCAGGGACCTCCTCCTCCTAATCCAATAGACCAGGGCCCTCCTCCTCCTTATCCAATAGACCAGGGCCCTCCTCCTTATCCTCCAATAGACCAGGGACCTCCTCCTCCTCCTCCTTCAATAGACCAGGGACCTCCTCCTCCTGCACCAATAGACCAGGGCCCTCCTCCTCATTCTCCAATAGACCAGGGACCTCCTGCTCCTCATCCTCCAATAGACCAGGGCCTTCCTCCTCATCCTGCAATAGACTAGGGTCCTCCTCCTCCTCCTCAATAAACCAGGGACCTCCTCCTCCTCCTGCTCCAATAGACCAGGGCTCTCCTCCTCATCCTCCAATAGACCAGGGCCCTCCACCTCCTCCTCCAATAGACCAGGGCCCTCCACCTCCTCCTTATCCAATAGACCAGGGCCCTCCTCCTCCTGCTCCAGTAGACCAGGGCCCTCATCCTCATCCTCCAATAGATCAGGGCCCTCCTCCTCATCCTCCAATAGACCAGGGCCCTCATCCTCCTTATCCAATAGACCAGGGCCCTCCTCCTCATCATCCAATAGACCAGGGCCCTCCTCCTCCAATAGACCAGGGCCCTCCTCCTCCTGCTCCAATAGACCAGGGCCCTCCTCCTCATCCTCCAATAGAACAGGGCCCTCCTCCTCCTCCTCCTCCAATAGACCAGGGCCCTCCTCCTCCTCCAATAGTCCAGGGCCCTCCTCATCCTCCAATAGATCAGGGCCCTCCTCCTCATCCTCTAATAGACCTGGGACCTCCTCCTCCAATAGACCAGGAACCTCCTCCTCATCCTCCAATAGACCAGGGCCCTCCTCCTCATCCTCCAATAGACCAGGGCCTTCCACCTCCTCCTCCAATAGACCAGGGCCCCCCTCCTCCTCCTCCAATAGACCAGGGCCCTCCTCCTCCTCCAATAGACCAGGGACCTCCTCCTCCTAATCCAATAGACCAGGGCCCTCCTCCTCCTTATCCAATAGACCAGGGCCCTCCTCCTTATCCTCCAATAGACCAGGGCCCTCCTACTCCTCCTCCTCCAATAGACCAGGGACCTCCTCCTCCTGCTCCAATAGACCAGGGACCTCCTCCTCATTCTCCAATAGACCAGGGACCTCCTGCTCCTCATCCTCCAATAGACCAGGGCCCTCCTCCTCATCCTGCAATAGACTAGGGTCCTCCTCCTCCTCCTCAATAAACCAGGGACCTCCTCCTCCTCCTGCTCCAATAGACCAGGGCCCTCCTCCTCATCCTCCAATAGACCAGGGCCCTCCTCCTCCTCCAATAGACCAGGGCCCTCCTCCTCCTTATCCAATAGACCAGGGCCCTCCTCCTCCTTATCCAATAGACCAGGGACCTCCTCCTCATCCTCCAATAGACCAGGGACCTCCTCCTACTTATCCAATAGACCAGGGACCTTCTCCTCCTTATCCAATAGACCAGGGCCCTTCTCCTCCTCCTTATCCAATAGACCAGGGACTTCCTCCTCCTCCTCCAATAGACCAGGGACCTCCTCCTCCTTATCCAATAGACCAGGGCCCTCCTCCTCCTTATCCAATAGACCAGGGACCTCCTCCTCCAATAGACCAGGGACCTCCTCCTCCTTATCCAATAGACCAGGGCCCTCCTCCTCATCCTCCAATAGACCAGGGACGACCTCCTCCTCCAATAGACCAGGGACATCCTCCTCCTCCAATAGACCAGGGCCCTCCTCCTCATCCTCCAATAGACTAGGGACCTCCTCCTCCTCCAATAGACCAGGGCCCTTCTCCTCATCCTCCAATAGACCAGGGCCCTTCTCCTCATCCTCCAATAGACCAGGGCCCTCCTCCTCATCCTCTAATAGACCAAGGACCTCCTCCTCATCCTCCAATAGACCAGGGCCCTCCTCCTCATCCTCCAATAGACCAAGGCCCTCCTCCTCCTGCTCCAGTAGACCAGGGACCTCCTCTTCCTGCTCCAATAGACCAGGACCCTCCTCCTCATCCTCTAATAGACCAGGGACCTCCTCCTCCAATAGACCAGGGACCTCCTCCTCATCCTCCAATAGACCAGGGCCCTCCTCCTCATCCTCCAATAGACCAGGGCCTTCCACCTCCTCCTCCAATAGACCAGGGACCTCCTCCTCTTCCTGCTCCAATAGACCAGGGCCCTCCTCCTCATCCTCCAATAGACCAGGGCCCCCCTCCTCCTCCTCCAATAGACCAGGGCCCTCCTCCTTATCCAATAGACCAGGGCCCTCCTCCTCCTTATCCAATAGACCAGGGCCCTCCACCTCCTAATCCAATAGACCAGGGCCCTCCTCCTCCTCCTCCAGTAGACCAGGGCCCTCCTCCTCCAATAGACCAGGGCCCTCCTCCTCCTCCAATAGACCAGGGACCTCCTTCTCCTAATCCAATAGACCAGGGCCCTCCTCCTCCTTATCCAATAGACCAGGGCCCTCCTCCTTATCCTCCAATAGACCAGGGACCTCCTCCTCCTCCTCCTCCTCCAATAGACCAGGGACCTCCTCCTCCTGCTCCAATAGACCAGGGCCCTCCTCCTCATTCTCCAATAGACCAGGGACCTCCTCCTCCTCATCCTCCAATAGACCAGGGCCCTCCTCCTCATCCTCCAATAGACTAGGGACCTCCTCCTCCTCCAATAGACCAGGGCCCTTCTCCTCATCCACCAATAGACCAGGGCCCTTCTCCTCATCCTCCAATAGACCAGGGCCCTCCTCCTCATCCTCCAATAGACCAAGGACCTCCTCCTCATCCTCCAATAGACCAGGGCCCTCCTCCTCATCCTCCAATAGACCAAGGCCCTCCTCCTCCTGCTCCAGTAGACCAGGGCCCTCCTCTTCCTGCTCCAATAGACCAGGACCCTCCTCCTTATCCAATAGACCAGGGCCCTCCACCTCCTAATCCAATAGACCAGGTCCCTCCTCATCATCCTCCAATAGACCAGGTCCCTCATCCTCATCCTCCAATAGATCAGGGCCCTCCTCCTCATCCTCCAGTAGACCAGGGCCCTCATCCTCCTTATCCAATAGACCAGGGCCCTCCTCCTCATCATCCAATAGACCAGGGCCCTCCTCCTCCAATAGACCAGGGCCCTCCTCCTCCTGCTCCAATAGACCAGGGCCCTCCTCCTCATCCTCCAATAGAACAGGGCCCTCCTCCTCCTCCTCCTCCTCCAATAGACCAAGGCCCTCCTCCTCCTCCTCCTCCTCCAATAGACCAGGGCCCTCCTCCTCATCCTCCAATAGACCAGGGTCCTCCTCCTCATCCTCCAATAGACCAAGGCCCTCCTCCTCCTGCTCCAGTAGACCAGGGCCCTCCTCTTCCTGCTCCAATAGACCAGGGCCCTCCTCATCATCCTCCAATAGACCAGGTCCCTCCTCATCATCCTCCAATAGACCAGGGACCTCCTGCTCCTCATCCTCCAGTAGACCAGACCAGGGCCCTCCTCCTCCTGCTCCAATAGACCAGGTCCCTCCTCATCATCCTCCAATAGACCAGGGCCCTCCTCCTCCTGCTCCAATAGACCAGGTCCCTCCTCATCATCCTCCAATAGACCAGGGCCCTCCTCCTCATCCTGCAATAGACTAGGGTCCTCCTCCTCCTCCTCAATAAACCAGGGACCTCCTCCTCCTCCTGCTCCAATAGACCAGGGCTCTCCTCCTCATCCTCCAATAGACCAGGGCCCTCCTCCTCCAATAGACCAGGGCCCTCCTCCTCCTTATCCAATAGACCAGGGCCCTCCTCCTCCTTATCCAATAGACCAGGGACCTCCTCCTCCTCCAATAGACCAGGGCCCTCCTCCTCATCCTCCAATAGACAAGGGACCTCCTCCTCCTCCAATAGACCAGGGCCCTCCTCCTCCTCCAATAGACCAGGGCCCTCCTCCTCATCCTCCAATAGACCAAGGACCTCCTCCTCATCCTCCAATAGACCAGGGCCCTCCTCCTCATCCTCCAATAGACCAGGGCCCTCCTCCTCATCCTCCAATAGACCAGGGACCTCCTCCTCCTCCAATAGACCAGGGACCTCCTCCCCCTCCTCCTCCTCCAATAGACCAGGGACCTCCTCCTCCTCCAATAGACCAGGGACGACCTCCTCATCCTCCAATAGACCAGGGCCCTCTTCCTCATCCTCCAATAGACCAGGGCACTCCTCCTCATCCTCCAATAGACCAGGGCCCTCCTCCTCCTGCTCCAATAGACCAGGGTCCTCCTCCTCATCCTTCAATAGACCAGGGCACTCCTCCTCCTCCTCCAATAGACCAGGGCCCTCCACTTCCTCCTCCAATAGACCAGGGCCCTCCACCTCCTCCTCCAATAGACCAGGGCCCTCCTCTCCTGCTCCAATAGACCAGGTCCCTCCTCATCATCCTCCAATAGACCAGGGCCCTCCTCCTCCTGCTCCAGTAGACCAGGGCCCTCATCCTCATCCTCCAATAGATCAGGGCCCTCCTCCTCATCCTCCAGTAGACCAGGGCCCTCATCCTCCTTATCCAATAGACCAGGGCCCTCCTCCTCATCATCCAATAGACCAGGGCCCTCCTCCTCCAATAGACCAGGGCCCTACTCCTCATCCTCCAATAGAACAGGGCCCTCCTCCTCCTCCTCCTCCTCCAATAGACCAGGGCCCTCCTCCTCCTCCTCCTCCTCCTCCAATAGACCAGGGCCCTCCTCCTCATCCTCCAATAGACCAGGGTCCTCCTCCTCATCTTCCAATAGACCAAGGCCCTCCTCCTCCTGCTCCAGTAGACCAGGGCCCTCCTCTTCCTGCTCCAATAGACCAGGGCCCTCCTCCTCATCCTCCAATAGACCAGGGACCTCCTCCTCCAATAGACCAGGGACCTCCTCCTCATCCTCCAATAGACCAGGGCCCTCCTCCTCATCCTCCAATAGACTAGGGACCTCCTCCTCCTCCAATAGACCAGGGCCCTCCTCCTCCTCCAATAGACCAGGGCCCTCCTCCTCATCCTCCAATAGACCAAGGACCTCCTCCTCATCCTCCAATAGACCAGGGCCCTCCTCCTCATCCTCCAATAGACCAGGGCCCTCCTCCTCATCCTCCAATAGACCAGGGACCTCCTCCTCCTCCAATAGACCAGGGACCTCCTCCCCCTCCTCCTCCTCCAATAGACCAGGGACCTCCTCCTCCTCCAATAGACCAGGGACCTCCTCCTCATCCTCCAATAGACCAGGGCCCTCCTCCTCATCCTCCAATAGACCAGGGCACTCCTCCTCATCCTCCAATAGACCAGGGCCCACCTCCTCCTGCTCCAATAGGCAAGGGTCCTCCTCCTCATCCTTCAATAGACCAGGGCACTCCTCCTCCTCCTCCAATAGACCAGGGCCCTCCACCTCCTCCTCCAATAGACCAGGGCCCTCCACCTCCTCCTCCAATAGACCAGGGCCCTCCTCCTCCTGCTCCAATAGACCAGGTCCCTCCTCATCATCCTCCAATAGACCAGGGCCCTCCTCCTCCTGCTCCAGTAGACCAGGGCCCTCATCCTCATCCTCCAATAGATCAGGGCCCTCCTCCTCATCCTCCAGTAGACCAGGGCCCTCATCCTCCTTATCCAATAGACCAGGGCCCTCCTCCTCATCATCCAATAGACCAGGGCCCTCCTCCTCCAATAGACCAGGGCCCTCCTCCTCCTGCTCCAATAGACCAAGGCCCTCCTCCTCATCCTCCAATAGAACAGGGCCCTCCTCCTCCTCCTCCTCCAATAGACCAAGGCCCTCCTCCTCCTCTTCCTCCAATAGACCAGGGCCCTCCTCCTCCAATAGACCAGGGTCCTCCTCCTCATCCTCCAATAGACCAAGGCCCTCCTCCTCCTGCTCCAGTAGACCAGGGCCCTCCTCTTCCTGCTCCAATAGACCAGGGCCCTCCTCCTCATCCTCCAATAGACCAGGGACCTCCTCCTCCAATAGACCAGGGACCTCCTCCTCATCCTCCAATAGACCAGGGCCCTCCTCCTCATCCTCCAATAGACCAGGGCCTTCCACCTCCTCCAATAGACCAGGGACATCCTCCTCCTCCTGCTCCAATAGACCAGGGCCCTCCTCCTCATCCTCCAATAGACCAGGGCACTCCTTCTCATCCTCCAATAGACCAGGGCCCTCCTCCTCCTTCTCCAATGGACCAGGGCCCTCCTCCTCCTGCTCCAATAGACCAGGGCCCTCCTCCTCCTCCTCCTCCAATAGACCAGGGCCCTCCTCCTCCTCCTCCAATAGACCAGGGCCCTCCTCCTCCTCCTCCAATAGACCAGGGCCCTCCTCCTCATCCTCCAATAGACAAGGGACCTCCTCCTCCTCCAATAGACCAGGGCCCTCCTCCTCCTCCAATAGACCAGGGCCCTCCTCCTCATCCTCCAATAGACCAAGGACCTCCTCCTCATCCTCCAATAGACCAGGGCCCTCCTCCTCATCCTCCAATAGACCAGGGCCCTCCTCCTCATCCTCCAATAGACCAGGGACCTCCTCCTCCTCCAATAGACCAGGGACCTCCTCCCCCTCCTCCTCCTCCAATAGACCAGGGACCTCCTCCTCCTCCAATAGACCAGGGACCTCCTCCTCATCCTCCAATAGACCAGGGCCCTCTTCCTCATCCTCCAATAGACCAGGGCACTCCTCCTCATCCTCCAATAGACCAGGGTCCTCCTCCTCATCCTTCAATAGACCAGGGCACTCCTCCTCCTCCTCCAATAGACCAGGGCCCTCCACTTCCTCCTCCAATAGACCAGGGCCCTCCACCTCCTCCTCCAATAGACCAGGGCCCTCCTCTCCTGCTCCAATAGACCAGGTCCCTCCTCATCATCCTCCAATAGACCAGGGCCCTCCTCCTCCTGCTCCAGTAGACCAGGGCCCTCATCCTCATCCTCCAATAGATCAGGGCCCTCCTCCTCATCCTCCAGTAGACCAGGGCCCTCATCCTCCTTATCCAATAGACCAGGGCCCTCCTCCTCATCATCCAATAGACCAGGGCCCTCCTCCTCCAATAGACCAGGGCCCTACTCCTCATCCTCCAATAGAACAGGGCCCTCCTCCTCCTCCTCCTCCTCCAATAGACCAGGGCCCTCCTCCTCCTCCTCCTCCTCCTCCTCCAATAGACCAGGGCCCTCCTCCTCATCCTCCAATAGACCAGGGTCCTCCTCCTCATCTTCCAATAGACCAAGGCCCTCCTCCTCCTGCTCCAGTAGACCAGGGCCCTCCTCTTCCTGCTCCAATAGACCAGGGCCCTCCTCCTCATCCTCCAATAGACCAGGGACCTCCTCCTCCAATAGACCAGGGACCTCCTCCTCATCCTCCAACAGACCAGGGCCCTCCTCCTCATCCTCCAATAGACTAGGGACCTCCTCCTCCTCCAATAGACCAGGGCCCTCCTCCTCCTCCAATAGACCAGGGCCCTCCTCCTCATCCTCCAATAGACCAAGGACCTCCTCCTCATCCTCCAATAGACCAGGGCCCTCCTCCTCATCCTCCAATAGACCAGGGCCCTCCTCCTCATCCTCCAATAGACCAGGGACCTCCTCCTCCTCCAATAGACCAGGGACCTCCTCCCCCTCCTCCTCCTCCAATAGACCAGGGACCTCCTCCTCCTCCAATAGACCAGGGACCTCCTCCTCATCCTCCAATAGACCAGGGCCCTCCTCCTCATCCTCCAATAGACCAGGGCACTCCTCCTCATCCTCCAATAGACCAGGGCCCACCTCCTCCTGCTCCAATAGGCAAGGGTCCTCCTCCTCATCCTTCAATAGACCAGGGCACTCCTCCTCCTCCTCCAATAGACCAGGGCCCTCCACCTCCTCCTCCAATAGACCAGGGCCCTCCACCTCCTCCTCCAATAGACCAGGGCCCTCCTCCTCCTGCTCCAATAGACCAGGTCCCTCCTCATCATCCTCCAATAGACCAGGGCCCTCCTCCTCCTGCTCCAGTAGACCAGGGCCCTCATCCTCATCCTCCAATAGATCAGGGCCCTCCTCCTCATCCTCCAGTAGACCAGGGCCCTCATCCTCCTTATCCAATAGACCAGGGCCCTCCTCCTCATCATCCAATAGACCAGGGCCCTCCTCCTCCAATAGACCAGGGCCCTCCTCCTCCTGCTCCAATAGACCAGGGCCCTCCTCCTCATCCTCCAATAGAACAGGGCCCTCCTCCTCCTCCTCCTCCAATAGACCAAGGCCCTCCTCCTCCTCTTCCTCCAATAGACCAGGGCCCTCCTCCTCATCCTCCAATAGACCAGGGTCCTCCTCCTCATCCTCCAATAGACCAAGGCCCTCCTCCTCCTGCTCCAGTAGACCAGGGCCCTCCTCTTCCTGCTCCAATAGACCAGGGCCCTCCTCCTCATCCTCCAATAGACCAGGGACCTCCTCCTCCAATAGACCAGGGACCTCCTCCTCATCCTCCAATAGACCAGGGCCCTCCTCCTCATCCTCCAATAGACCAGGGCCTTCCACCTCCTCCTCCAATAGACCAGGGACATCCTCCTCCTCCTGCTCCAATAGACCAGGGCCCTCCTCCTCATCCTCCAATAGACCAGGGCACTCCTTCTCATCCTCCAATAGACCAGGGCCCTCCTCCTCCTTCTCCAATGGACCAGGGCCCTCCTCCTCCTGCTCCAATAGACCAGGGCCCTCCTCCTCCTCCTCCTCCTCCAATAGACCAGGGCCCTCCTCCTCCTCCTCCAATAGACCAGGGCCCTCCTCCTCCTCCTCCAATAGACCAGGGACCTCCTCCTCCTTATCCAATAGACCAGGGCCCTCCTCCTCCTTATCCAATAGACCAGGGCCCTCCTCCTTATCCTCCAATAGACCAGGGACCTCCTCCTCCTTATCCAATAGACCAGGGACCTTCTCCTCCTTATCCAATAGACCAGGGCCCTCCTCCTCATCCTCCAATAGACTAGGGACCTCCTCCTCCTCCAATAGACCAGGGCCCTCCTCCTCCTCCAATAGACCAGGGCCCTCCTCCTCATCCTCCAATAGACCAAGGACCTCCTCCTCATCCTCCAATAGACCTGGGCCCTCCTCCTCATCCTCCAATAGACCAGGGCCCTCCTCCTCATCCTCCAATAGACCAGGGACCTCCTCCTCCTCCAATAGACCAGGGACCTCCTCCCCCTCCTCCTCCTCCAATAGACCAGGGACCTCCTCCTCCTCCAATAGACCAGGGACCTCCTCCTCATCCTCCAATAGACCAGGGCCCTCCTCCTCATCCTCCAATAGACCAGGGCACTCCTCCTCATCCTCCAATAGACCAGGGCCCACCTCCTCCTGCTCCAATAGGCAAGGGTCCTCCTCCTCATCCTTCAATAGACCAGGGCACTCCTCCTCCTCCTCCAATAGACCAGGGCCCTCCACCTCCTCCTCCAATAGAGCAGGGCCCTCCACCTCCTCCTCCAATAGACCAGGGCCCTCCTCCTCCTGCTCCAATAGACCAGGTCCCTCCTCATCATCCTCCAATAGACCAGGGCCCTCCTCCTCCTGCTCCAGTAGACCAGGGCCCTCATCCTCATCCTCCAATAGATCAGGGCCCTCCTCCTCATCCTCCAGTAGACCAGGGCCCTCATCCTCCTTATCCAATAGACCAGGGCCCTCCTCCTCATCATCCAATAGACCAGGGCCCTCCTCCTCCAATAGACCAGGGCCCTCCTCCTCCTGCTCCAATAGACCAGGGCCCTCCTCCTCATCCTCCAATAGAACAGGGCCCTCCTCCTCCTCCTCCTCCAATAGACCAAGGCCCTCCTCCTCCTCTTCCTCCAATAGACCAGGGCCCTCCTCCTCATCCTCCAATAGACCAGGGTCCTCCTCCTCATCCTCCAATAGACCAAGGCCCTCCTCCTCCTGCTCCAGTAGACCAGGGCCCTCCTCTTCCTGCTCCAATAGACCAGGGCCCTCCTCCTCATCCTCCAATAGACCAGGGACCTCCTCCTCCAATAGACCAGGGACCTCCTCCTCATCCTCCAATAGACCAGGGCCCTCCTCCTCATCCTCCAATAGACCAGGGCCTTCCACCTCCTCCTCCAATAGACCAGGGACATCCTCCTCCTCCTGCTCCAATAGACCAGGGCCCTCCTCCTCATCCTCCAATAGACCAGGGCACTCCTTCTCATCCTCCAATAGACCAGGGCCCTCCTCCTCCTTCTCCAATGGACCAGGGCCCTCCTCCTCCTGCTCCAATAGACCAGGGCCCTCCTCCTCCTCCTCCTCCTCCAATAGACCAGGGCCCTCCTCCTCCTCCTCCAATAGACCAGGGCCCTCCTCCTCCTCCTCCAATAGACCAGGGACCTCCTCCTCCTTATCCAATGGACCAGGGCCCTCCTCCTCCTTATCCAATAGACCAGGGCCCTCCTCCTTATCCTCCAATAGACCAGGGACCTCCTCCTCCTTATCCAATAGACCAGGGACCTTCTCCTCCTTATCCAATAGACCAGGGCCCTCCTCCTCATCCTCCAATAGACTAGGGACCTCCTCCTCCTCCAATAGACCAGGGCCCTCCTCCTCCTCCAATAGACCAGGGCCCTCCTCCTCATCCTCCAATAGACCAAGGACCTCCTCCTCATCCTCCAATAGACCAGGGCCCTCCTCCTCATCCTCCAATAGACCAGGGCCCTCCTCCTCATCCTCCAATAGACCAGGGACCTCCTCCTCCTCCAATAGACCAGGGACCTCCTCCCCCTCCTCCTCCTCCAATAGACCAGGGACCTCCTCCTCCTCCAATAGACCAGGGACCTCCTCCTCATCCTCCAATAGACCAGGGCCCTCCTCCTCATCCTCCAATAGACCAGGGCACTCCTCCTCATCCTCCAATAGACCAGGGCCCACCTCCTCCTGCTCCAATAGGCAAGGGTCCTCCTCCTCATCCTTCAATAGACCAGGGCACTCCTCCTCCTCCTCCAATAGACCAGGGCCCTCCACCTCCTCCTCCAATAGACCAGGGCCCTCCACCTCCTCCTCCAATAGACCAGGGCCCTCCTCCTCCTGCTCCAATAGACCAGGTCCCTCCTCATCATCCTCCAATAGACCAGGGCCCTCCTCCTCCTGCTCCAGTAGACCAGGGCCCTCATCCTCATCCTCCAATAGATCAGGGCCCTCCTCCTCATCCTCCAGTAGACCAGGGCCCTCATCCTCCTTATCCAATAGACCAGGGCCCTCCTCCTCATCATCCAATAGACCAGGGCCCTCCTCCTCCAATAGACCAGGGCCCTCCTCCTCCTGCTCCAATAGACCAGGGCCCTCCTCCTCATCCTCCAATAGAACAGGGCCCTCCTCCTCCTCCTCCTCCAATAGACCAAGGCCCTCCTCCTCCTCTTCCTCCAATAGACCAGGGCCCTCCTCCTCATCCTCCAATAGACCAGGGTCCTCCTCCTCATCCTCCAATAGACCAAGGCCCTCCTCCTCCTGCTCCAGTAGACCAGGGCCCTCCTCTTCCTGCTCCAATAGACCAGGGCCCTCCTCCTCATCCTCCAATAGACCAGGGACCTCCTCCTCCAATAGACCAGGGACCTCCTCCTCATCCTCCAATAGACCAGGGCCCTCCTCCTCATCCTCCAATAGACCAGGGACCTCCTCCTCCAATAGACCAGGGACCTCCTCCTCATCCTCCAATAGACCAGGGCCCTCCTCCTCATCCTCCAATAGACCAGGGCCTTCCACCTCCTCCTCCAATAGACCAGGGACATCCTCCTCCTCCTGCTCCAATAGACCAGGGCCCTCCTCCTCATCCTCCAATAGACCAGGGCACTCCTTCTCATCCTCCAATAGACCAGGGCCCTCCTCCTCCTTCTCCAATGGACCAGGGCCCTCCTCCTCCTGCTCCAATAGACCAGGGCCCTCCTCCTCCTCCTCCTCCTCCAATAGACCAGGGCCCTCCTCCTCCTCCTCCAATAGACCAGGGCCCTCCTCCTCCTCCTCCAATAGACCAGGGACCTCCTCCTCCTTATCCAATAGACCAGGGCCCTCCTCCTCCTTATCCAATAGACCAGGGCCCTCCTCCTTATCCTCCAATAGACCAGGGACCTCCTCCTCCTTATCCAATAGACCAGGGACCTTCTCCTCCTTATCCAATAGACCAGGGCCCTCCTCCTCCTCCTTATCCAATAGACCAGGGACCTCCTCCTCCTCCTCCAATAGACCAGGGACCTCCTCCTCCTTATCCAATAGACCAGGGCCCTCCTCCTCCTCCTCCAATAGACCAGGGACCTCCTCCTCCTCCAATAGTCCAGGGCCCTCCTCCTCATCCTCCAATAGACTAGGGACCTCCTCCTCCTCCAATAGACCAGGGCCCTTCTCCTCCTCCAATAGACCAGGGCCCTCCTCCTCATCCTCCAATAGACCAGGGACCTCCTCCTCCTTATCCAATAGACCAGGGCCCTCCTCCTCCTCCTCCAGTAGACCAGGGACCTCCTCCTCCTCCAATAGACCAGGGCCCTCCTCCTCATCCTCCAATAGACTAGGGACCTCCTCCTCCTGCAATAGACCAGGGCCCTTCTCCTCCTCCAATAGACCAGGGCCCTCCTCCTCATCCTCCAATAGACCAAGGACCTCCTCCTCCTGCTCCAGTAGACCAGGGCCCTCCTCTTCCTGCTCCAATAGACCAGGACCCTCCTCCTCATCCTCCAATAGACCAGGGCCCTTCTCCTCCTCCAATAGACCAGGACCCTCCTCCTCATCCTCCAATAGTCCAGGGACCTCCTCCTCCTCCTGCTCCAATAGACCAGGGCCCTCCTCCTCATCCTCCAATAGACCAGGGCACTCCTTCTCATCCTCCAATAGACCAGGGCCCTCCTCCTCCTTATCCAATAGACCAGGGCCCTCCTCCTCCTGCTCCAATAGACCAGGGCCCTCCTCCTCCTCCAATAGACCAGGGCCGTCCTCCTCCTCCTCCTCCAATAGACCAGGGCCCTCCTCGTCCTCCAATAGACCAGGGACCTCCTCCTCCTTATCCAATAGACCAGGGCCCTCCTCCTTATCCTCCAATAGACCAGGGACCTCCTCCTCCTTATCCAATAGAACAGGGACCTTCTCCTCCTTATCCAATAGACCAGGGCCCTCCTCCTCCTCCTTATCCAATAGACCAGGGACTTCCTCCTCCTCCTCCAATAGACCAGGGACCTCCTCCTCCTTATCCAATAGACCAGGGACCTCCTCCTCCTCCAATAGACCAGGGACATCCTCCTCCTCCAATAGACCAGGGCCCTCCTCCTCATCCTCCAATAGACTAGGGACCTCCTCCTCCTCCAATAGACCAGGGCCCTTCTCCTCATCCTCCAATAGACCAGGGCCCTCCTCCTCATCCTCCAATAGACCAAGGACCTCCTCCTCATCCTCCAATAGACCAGGGCCCTCCTCCTCATCCTCCAATAGACCAAGGCCCTCCTCCTCCTGCTCCAGTAGACCAGGGCCCTCCTCTTCCTGCTCCAATAGACCAGGACCCCCCTCCTCCTCCTCTAATAGACCAGGGACCTCCTCCTCCAATAGACCAGGGACCTCCTCCTCATCCTCCAATAGACCAGGGCCCTCCTCCTCATCCTCCAAAAGACCAGGGCCTTCCACCTCCTCCTTCAATAGACCAGGGACCTCCTCCTCCTCCTGCTCCAATAGACCAGGGCCCTCCTCCTCATCCTCCAATAGACCAGGGCCCCCCTCCTCCTCCTCCAATAGACCAGGGCCCTCCTCCTTATCCAATAGACCAGGGCCCTCCTCCTCCTTATCCAATAGACCAGGGCCCTCCACCTCCTAATCCAATAGACCAGGGCCCTCCTCCTCCTCCTCCTCCAGTAGACCATGGCCCTCCTCCTCCTCCAATAGACCAGGGACCTCCTCCTCCTAATCCAATAGACCAGGGCCCTCCTCCTCATCCTCCAATAGACTAGGGACCTCCTCCTCCTCCAATAGACCAGGGCCCTTCTCCTCATCCTCCAATAGACCAGGGCCCTCCTCCTCATCCTCCAATAGACCAAGGACCTCCTCCTCATCCTCCAATAGACCAGGGCCCTCCTCCTCCTCCAATAGACCAGGGACCTCCTCCTCCTAATCCAACAGACCAGGGCCCTCCTCCTCCTTATCCAATAGACCAGGGCCCTCCTCCTTATCCTCCAATAGACCAGGGACCTCCTCCTCCTCCTCCTCCAATAGACCAGGGACCTCCTCCTCCTGCTCCAATAGACCAGGGCCCTCCTCCTCATCCTCCAATAGACCAGGGACCTCCTCCTCATCCTCCAATAGACCAGGGACCTCCTCCTCCTCCAATAGACCAGGGACCTCCTCCTAATGCTCCAATAGACCAGGGTCCTCCTCCTCATCCTCCAATAGACCAGGGCAGTCCTCCTCCTCCTCCAATAGACCAGGGCCCTCCACCTCCTCCTCCAATAGACCAGGGCCCTCCACCTCCTCCTCCAATAGACCAGGGCCCTCCTCCTGCTCCAGTAGACCAGGGCCCTCATCCTCATCTTCCAATAGATCAGGGCCCTCCTCCTCTTCCTCCAATAGACCAGGGCCCTCATCCTCCTTATCCAATAGACCAGGGCCCTCCTCCTCATCATTCAATAGACCAGGGCCCTCCTCCTCCAATAGACCAGGGCCCTCCTCCTCATCCTCCAATAGAACAGGGCCCTCCTCCTCCTCCTCCAATAGACCAGGGCCCTCCTCCTCCTCCAATAGTCCAGGGCCCTCCTCATCCTCCAATAGACCAGGGCCCTCCTCCTCATCCTCTAATAGACCAGGGACCTCCTCCTCCAATAGACCAGGGCCCTCCTCCTCATCCTCCAATAGACCAGGGCCTTCCACCTCCTCCTCCAATAGACCAGGGACCTCTTCCTCCTCCTGCTCCAATAGACCAGGGCCCTCCTCCTCCTTATCCAATAGACCAGGGCCCTCCACCTCCTAATCCAATAGACCAGGGCCCTCCTCCTCCTCCTCCTCCAATAGACCAGGGCCCTCCTCCTCCAATAGACCAGGGCCCTCCTCCTCCTCCAATAGACCAGGGACCTCCTCCTCCTTATCCAATAGAACAGGGACCTTCTCCTCCTTATCCAATAGACCAGGGCCCTCCTCCTCCTCCTTATCCAATAGACCAGGGACTTCCTCCTCCTCCTCCAATAGACCAGGGACCTCCTCCTCCTTATCCAATAGACCAGGGCCCTCCTCCTCCTTATCCAATAGACCAGGGACTTCCTCCTCCTCCTCCAATAGACCAGGGACCTCCTCCTCCTTATCCAATAGACCAGGGCCCTCCTCCTCCTTATCCAATAGACCAGGGACCTCCTCCTCATCCTCCAATAGACCAGGGCCCTCCTCCTCATCCTCCAATAGACCAAGGCCCTCCTCCTCCTGCTCCAGTAGACCAGGGCCCTCCTCTTCCTGCTCCAATAGACCAGGACCCCCCTCCTCCTCCTCTAATAGACCAGGGACCTCCTCCTCCAATAGACCAGGGACCTCCTCCTCATCCTCCAATAGACCAGGGCCCTCCTCCTCATCCTCCAAAAGACCAGGGCCTTCCACCTCCTCCTTCAATAGACCAGGGACCTCCTCCTCCTCCTGCTCCAATAGACCAGGGCCCTCCTCCTCATCCTCCAATAGACCAGGGCCCCCCTCCTCCTCCTCCAATAGACCAGGGCCCTCCTCCTTATCCAATAGACCAGGGCCCTCCTCCTCCTTATCCAATAGACCAGGGCCCTCCACCTCCTAATCCAATAGACCAGGGCCCTCCTCCTCCTCCTCCTCCAGTAGACCATGGCCCTCCTCCTCCTCCAATAGACCAGGGACCTCCTCCTCCTAATCCAATAGACCAGGGCCCTCCTCCTCATCCTCCAATAGACTAGGGACCTCCTCCTCCTCCAATAGACCAGGGCCCTTCTCCTCATCCTCCAATAGACCAGGGCCCTCCTCCTCATCCTCCAATAGACCAAGGACCTCCTCCTCATCCTCCAATAGACCAGGGCCCTCCTCCTCCTCCAATAGACCAGGGACCTCCTCCTCCTAATCCAATAGACCAGGGCCCTCCTCCTCCTTATCCAATAGACCAGGGCCCTCCTCCTTATCCTCCAATAGACCAGGGACCTCCTCCTCCTCCTCCTCCAATAGACCAGGGACCTCCTCCTCCTGCTCCAATAGACCAGGGCCCTCCTCCTCATCCTCCAATAGACCAGGGACCTCCTCCTCATCCTCCAATAGACCAGGGACCTCCTCCTCCTCCAATAGACCAGGGACCTCCTCCTAATGCTCCAATAGACCAGGGTCCTCCTCCTCATCCTCCAATAGACCAGGGCAGTCCTCCTCCTCCTCCAATAGACCAGGGCCCTCCACCTCCTCCTCCAATAGACCAGGGCCCTCCACCTCCTCCTCCAATAGACCAGGGCCCTCCTCCTGCTCCAGTAGACCAGGGCCCTCATCCTCATCTTCCAATAGATCAGGGCCCTCCTCCTCTTCCTCCAATAGACCAGGGCCCTCATCCTCCTTATCCAATAGACCAGGGCCCTCCTCCTCATCATTCAATAGACCAGGGCCCTCCTCCTCCAATAGACCAGGGCCCTCCTCCTCATCCTCCAATAGAACAGGGCCCTCCTCCTCCTCCTCCAATAGACCAGGGCCCTCCTCCTCCTCCAATAGTCCAGGGCCCTCCTCATCCTCCAATAGACCAGGGCCCTCCTCCTCATCCTCTAATAGACCAGGGACCTCCTCCTCCAATAGACCAGGGCCCTCCTCCTCATCCTCCAATAGACCAGGGCCTTCCACCTCCTCCTCCAATAGACCAGGGACCTCTTCCTCCTCCTGCTCCAATAGACCAGGGCCCTCCTCCTCCTTATCCAATAGACCAGGGCCCTCCACCTCCTAATCCAATAGACCAGGGCCCTCCTCCTCCTCCTCCTCCAATAGACCAGGGCCCTCCTCCTCCAATAGACCAGGGCCCTCCTCCTCCTCCAATAGACCAGGGACCTCCTCCTCCTTATCCAATAGAACAGGGACCTTCTCCTCCTTATCCAATAGACCAGGGCCCTCCTCCTCCTCCTTATCCAATAGACCAGGGACTTCCTCCTCCTCCTCCAATAGACCAGGGACCTCCTCCTCCTTATCCAATAGACCAGGGCCCTCCTCCTCCTTATCCAATAGACCAGGGACTTCCTCCTCCTCCTCCAATAGACCAGGGACCTCCTCCTCCTTATCCAATAGACCAGGGCCCTCCTCCTCCTTATCCAATAGACCAGGGACCTCCTCCTCATCCTCCAATAGACCAGGGCCCTCCTCCTCATCCTCCAATAGACCAAGGCCCTCCTCCTCCTGCTCCAGTAGACCAGGGCCCTCCTCTTCCTGCTCCAATAGACCAGGACCCCCCTCCTCCTCCTCTAATAGACCAGGGACCTCCTCCTCCAATAGACCAGGGACCTCCTCCTCATCCTCCAATAGACCAGGGCCCTCCTCCTCATCCTCCAAAAGACCAGGGCCTTCCACCTCCTCCTTCAATAGACCAGGGACCTCCTCCTCCTCCTGCTCCAATAGACCAGGGCCCTCCTCCTCATCCTCCAATAGACCAGGGCCCCCCTCCTCCTCCTCCAATAGACCAGGGCCCTCCTCCTTATCCAATAGACCAGGGCCCTCCTCCTCCTTATCCAATAGACCAGGGCCCTCCACCTCCTAATCCAATAGACCAGGGCCCTCCTCCTCCTCCTCCTCCAGTAGACCATGGCCCTCCTCCTCCTCCAATAGACCAGGGACCTCCTCCTCCTAATCCAATAGACCAGGGCCCTCCTCCTCATCCTCCAATAGACTAGGGACCTCCTCCTCCTCCAATAGACCAGGGCCCTTCTCCTCATCCTCCAATAGACCAGGGCCCTCCTCCTCATCCTCCAATAGACCAAGGACCTCCTCCTCATCCTCCAATAGACCAGGGCCCTCCTCCTCCTCCAATAGACCAGGGACCTCATCCTCCTAATCCAATAGACCAGGCCCCTCCTCCTCCTTATCCAATAGACCAGGGCCCTCCTCCTTATCCTCCAATAGACCAGGGACCTCCTCCTCCTCCTCCTCCAATAGACCAGGGACCTCCTCCTCCTGCTCCAATAGACCAGGGCCCTCCTCCTCATCCTCCAATAGACCAGGGACCTCCTCCTCATCCTCCAATAGACCAGGGACCTCCTCCTCCTCCAATAGACCAGGGACCTCCTCCTAATGCTCCAATAGACAAGGGTCCTCCTCCTCATCCTCCAATAGACCAGGGCAGTCCTCCTCCTCCTCCAATAGACCAGGGCCCTCCACCTCCTCCTCCAATAGACCAGGGCCCTCCACCTCCTCCTCCAATAGACCAGGGCCCTCCTCCTGCTCCAGTAGACCAGGGCCCTCATCCTCATCTTCCAATAGATCAGGGCCCTCCTCCTCTTCCTCCAATAGACCAGGGCCCTCATCCTCCTTATCCAATAGACCAGGGCCCTCCTCCTCATCATTCAATAGACCAGGGCCCTCCTCCTCCAATAGACCAGGGCCCTCCTCCTCATCCTCCAATAGAACAGGGCCCTCCTCCTCCTCCTCCAATAGACCAGGGCCCTCCTCCTCCTCCAATAGTCCAGGGCCCTCCTCATCCTCCAATAGACCAGGGCCCTCCTCCTCATCCTCTAATAGACCAGGGACCTCCTCCTCCAATAGACCAGGGCCCTCCTCCTCATCCTCCAATAGACCAGGGCCTTCCACCTCCTCCTCCAATAGACCAGGGACCTCTTCCTCCTCCTGCTCCAATAGACCAGGGCCCTCCTCCTCCTTATCCAATAGACCAGGGCCCTCCACCTCCTAATCCAATAGACCAGGGCCCTCCTCCTCCTCCTCCTCCAATAGACCAGGGCCCTCCTCCTCCAATAGACCAGGGCCCTCCTCCTCCTCCAATAGACCAGGGACCTCCTCCTCCTTATCCAATAGAACAGGGACCTTCTCCTCCTTATCCAATAGACCAGGGCCCTCCTCCTCCTCCTTATCCAATAGACCAGGGACTTCCTCCTCCTCCTCCAATAGACCAGGGACCTCCTCCTCCTTATCCAATAGACCAGGGCCCTCCTCCTCCTTATCCAATAGACCAGGGACCTCCTCCTCATCCTCCAATAGACCAGGGACCTCCTCCTACTTATCCAATAGACCAGGGACCTTCTCCTCCTTATCCAATAGACCAGGGCCCTCCTCCTCCTCCTTATCCAATAGACCAGGGACTTCCTCCTCCTCCTCCAATAGACCAGGGACCTCCTCCTCCTTATCCAATAGACCAGGGCCCTCCTCCTCCTCCTTATCCAATAGACCAGGGACTTCCTCCTCCTCCTCCAATAGACCAGGGACCTCCTCCTCCTTATCCAATAGACCAGGGCCCTCCTCCTCCTTATCCAATAGACCAGGGACCTCCTCCTCCAATAGACCAGGGACCTCCTCCTCCTTATCCAATAGACCAGGGCCCTCCTCCTCATCCTCCAATAGACCAGGGACCTCCTCCTCCTCCAATAGACCAGGGACATCCTCCTCCTCCAATAGACCAGGGCCCTCCTCCTCATCCTCCAATAGACTAGGGACCTCCTCCTCCTCCAATAGACCAGGGCCCTTCTCCTCATCCTCCAATAGACCAGGGCCCTCCTCCTCATCCTCCAATAGACCAAGGACCTCCTCCTCATCCTCCAATAGACCAGGGCCCTCCTCCTCATCCTCCAATAGACCAAGGCCCTCCTCCTCCTGCTCCAGTAGACCAGGGCCCTCCTCTTCCTGCTCCAATAGACCAGGACCCTCCTCCTCATCCTCTAATAGACCAGGGACCTCCTCCTCCAATAGACCAGGGACCTCCTCCTCATCCTCCAATAGACCAGGGCCCTCCTCCTCATCCTCCAATAGACCAGGGCCTTCCACCTCCTCCTTCAATAGACCAGGGACCTCCTCCTCCTCCTGCTCCAATAGACCAGGGCCCTCCTCCTCCTTATCCAATAGACCAGGGCCCTCCTCCTCCTTATCCAATAGACCAGGGCCCTCCACCTCCTAATCCAATAGACCAGGGCCCTCCTCCTCCTCCTCCAGTAGACCAGGGCCCTCCTCCTCCAATAGACCAGGGCCCTCCTCCTCCTCCAATAGACCAGGGACCTCCTCCTCCTAATCCAGTAGACCAGGGCCCTCCTCCTCCTTATCCAATAGACCAGGGCCCTCCTCCTTATCCTCCAATAGACCAGGGACCTCCTCCTCCTCCTCCTCCAATAGACCAGGGACCTCCTCCTCCTGCTCCAATAGACCAGGGCCCTCCTCCTCATTCTCCAATAGACCAGGAACCTCCTGCTCCTCATCCTCCAATAGACCAGGGCCCTCCTCCTCATCCTGCAATAGACTAGGGTCCTCCTCCTCCTCCTCAATAAACCAGGGACCTCCTCCTCCTCATCCTCCAATAGACCAGGGCCCTCCTCCTCCTCCAATAGACCAGGGCCCTCCTCCTACTTATCCAATAGACCAGGGCCCTCCTCCTCCTTATCCAATAGACCAGGGACCTCCTCCTCCTCCAATAGACCAGGGCCCTCCTCCTCATCCTCCAATAGACTAGGGACCTCCTCCTGCTCCAATGGACCAGGACCCTCCTCCTCATCCTCTAATAGACCAGGGACCTCCTCCTCCAATAGACCAGGGACCTCCTCCTCATCCTCCAATAGACCAGGGCCCTCCTCCTCATCCTCCAATAGACCAGGGCCTTCCACCTCCTCCTTCAATAGACCAGGGACCTCCTCCTCCTCCTGCTCCAGTAGACCAGGGCCCTCCTCTTCCTGCTCCAATAGACCAGGACCCTCCTCCTCATCCTCCAATAGACCAGGGACCTCCTCCTCCAATAGTCCAGGGACCTCCTCCTCATCCTCCAATAGACCAGGGCCCTCCTCCTCATCCTCCAATAGACCAGGGCCTTCCACCTCCTCCTCCAATAGACCAGGGACCTCCTCCTCCTCCTGCTCCAATAGACCAGGTTCCTCCTCCTCCTTATCCAATAGACCAGGGCCCTCCTCCTTATCCTCCAATAGACCAGGGACCTCCTCCTCCTCCTCCTCCAATAGACCAGGGACCTCCTCCTCCTGCTCCAATAGACCAGGGCCCTCCTCCTCATCCTCCAATAGACCAGGGACCTCCTCCTCATCCTCCAATAGACCAGGGACCTCCTCCTCCTCCAATAGACCAGGGACCTCCTCCTAATGCTCCAATAGACAAGGGTCCTCCTCCTCATCCTCCAATAGACCAGGGCAGTCCTCCTCCTCCTCCAATAGACCAGGGCCCTCCACCTCCTCCTCCAATAGACCAGGGCCCTCCACCTCCTCCTCCAATAGACCAGGGCCCTCCTCCTGCTCCAGTAGACCAGGGCCCTCATCCTCATCTTCCAATAGATCAGGGCCCTCCTCCTCTTCCTCCAATAGACCAGGGCCCTCATCCTCCTTATCCAATAGACCAGGGCCCTCCTCCTCATCATTCAATAGACCAGGGCCCTCCTCCTCCAATAGACCAGGGCCCTCCTCCTCATCCTCCAATAGAACAGGGCCCTCCTCCTCCTCCTCCAATAGACCAGGGCCCTCCTCCTCCTCCAATAGTCCAGGGCCCTCCTCATCCTCCAATAGACCAGGGCCCTCCTCCTCATCCTCTAATAGACCAGGGACCTCCTCCTCCAATAGACCAGGGCCCTCCTCCTCATCCTCCAATAGACCAGGGCCTTCCACCTCCTCCTCCAATAGACCAGGGACCTCTTCCTCCTCCTGCTCCAATAGACCAGGGCCCTCCTCCTCCTTATCCAATAGACCAGGGCCCTCCACCTCCTAATCCAATAGACCAGGGCCCTCCTCCTCCTCCTCCTCCAATAGACCAGGGCCCTCCTCCTCCAATAGACCAGGGCCCTCCTCCTCCTCCAATAGACCAGGGACCTCCTCCTCCTTATCCAATAGAACAGGGACCTTCTCCTCCTTATCCAATAGACCAGGGCCCTCCTCCTCCTCCTTATCCAATAGACCAGGGACTTCCTCCTCCTCCTCCAATAGACCAGGGACCTCCTCCTCCTTATCCAATAGACCAGGGCCCTCCTCCTCCTTATCCAATAGACCAGGGACCTCCTCCTCATCCTCCAATAGACCAGGGACCTCCTCCTACTTATCCAATAGACCAGGGACCTTCTCCTCCTTATCCAATAGACCAGGGCCCTCCTCCTCCTCCTTATCCAATAGACCAGGGACTTCCTCCTCCTCCTCCAATAGACCAGGGACCTCCTCCTCCTTATCCAATAGACCAGGGCCCTCCTCCTCCTCCTTATCCAATAGACCAGGGACTTCCTCCTCCTCCTCCAATAGACCAGGGACCTCCTCCTCCTTATCCAATAGACCAGGGCCCTCCTCCTCCTTATCCAATAGACCAGGGACCTCCTCCTCCAATAGACCAGGGACCTCCTCCTCCTTATCCAATAGACCAGGGCCCTCCTCCTCATCCTCCAATAGACCAGGGACCTCCTCCTCCTCCAATAGACCAGGGACATCCTCCTCCTCCAATAGACCAGGGCCCTCCTCCTCATCCTCCAATAGACTAGGGACCTCCTCCTCCTCCAATAGACCAGGGCCCTTCTCCTCATCCTCCAATAGACCAGGGCCCTCCTCCTCATCCTCCAATAGACCAAGGACCTCCTCCTCATCCTCCAATAGACCAGGGCCCTCCTCCTCATCCTCCAATAGACCAAGGCCCTCCTCCTCCTGCTCCAGTAGACCAGGGCCCTCCTCTTCCTGCTCCAATAGACCAGGACCCTCCTCCTCATCCTCTAATAGACCAGGGACCTCCTCCTCCAATAGACCAGGGAC
This sequence comes from Oncorhynchus mykiss, assembly GCF_057628025.1. Lineage (NCBI taxonomy): Eukaryota > Metazoa > Chordata > Actinopteri > Salmoniformes > Salmonidae > Oncorhynchus > Oncorhynchus mykiss. The sequence goes on from NC_143028.1 coordinate 81,404,284, forward strand.
CTCCTCCTCATCCTCCAATAGACCAGGGCCCTCCTCCTCATCCTCCAATAGACCAGGGCCTTCCACCTCCTCCTTCAATAGACCAGGGACCTCCTCCTCCTCCTGCTCCAATAGACCAGGGCCCTCCTCCTCCTTATCCAATAGACCAGGGCCCTCCTCCTCCTTATCCAATAGACCAGGGCCCTCCACCTCCTAATCCAATAGACCAGGGCCCTCCTCCTCCTCCTCCAGTAGACCAGGGCCCTCCTCCTCCAATAGACCAGGGCCCTCCTCCTCCTCCAATAGACCAGGGACCTCCTCCTCCTAATCCAGTAGACCAGGGCCCTCCTCCTCCTTATCCAATAGACCAGGGCCCTCCTCCTTATCCTCCAATAGACCAGGGACCTCCTCCTCCTCCTCCTCCAATAGACCAGGGACCTCCTCCTCCTGCTCCAATAGACCAGGGCCCTCCTCCTCATTCTCCAATAGACCAGGAACCTCCTGCTCCTCATCCTCCAATAGACCAGGGCCCTCCTCCTCATCCTGCAATAGACTAGGGTCCTCCTCCTCCTCCTCAATAAACCAGGGACCTCCTCCTCCTCATCCTCCAATAGACCAGGGCCCTCCTCCTCCTCCAATAGACCAGGGCCCTCCTCCTACTTATCCAATAGACCAGGGCCCTCCTCCTCCTTATCCAATAGACCAGGGACCTCCTCCTCCTCCAATAGACCAGGGCCCTCCTCCTCATCCTCCAATAGACTAGGGACCTCCTCCTGCTCCAATGGACCAGGACCCTCCTCCTCATCCTCTAATAGACCAGGGACCTCCTCCTCCAATAGTCCAGGGACCTCCTCCTCATCCTCCAATAGACCAGGGCCCTCCTCCTCATCCTCCAATAGACCAGGGCCTTCCACCTCCTCCTTCAATAGACCAGGGACCTCCTCCTCCTCCTGCTCCAGTAGACCAGGGCCCTCCTCTTCCTGCTCCAATAGACCAGGACCCTCCTCCTCATCCTCCAATAGACCAGGGACCTCCTCCTCCAATAGTCCAGGGACCTCCTCCTCATCCTCCAATAGACCAGGGCCCTCCTCCTCATCCTCCAATAGACCAGGGCCTTCCACCTCCTCCTCCAATAGACCAGGGACCTCCTCCTCCTCCTGCTCCAATAGACCAGGTTCCTCCTCCTCATCCTCCAATAGACCAGGGCACTCCTTCTCATCCTCCAATAGAACAGGGCCCTCCTCCTCCTCCTCCTCCAATAGACCAGGGCCCTCCTCCTCCTCCAATAGTCCAGGGCCCTCCTCATCCTCCAATAGACCAGGGCCCTCCTCCTCATCCTCTAATAGACCAGGGACCTCCTCCTCCAATAGACCAGGGCCCTCCTCCTCATCCTCCAATAGACCAGGGCCTTCCACCTCCTCCTCCAATAGACCAGGGACCTCTTCCTCCTCCTGCTCCAATAGACCAGGGCCCTCCTCCTCCTTATCCAATAGACCAGGGCCCTCCACCTCCTAATCCAATAGACCAGGGCCCTCCTCCTCCTCCTCCTCCAATAGACCAGGGCCCTCCTCCACCAATAGACCAGGGCCCTCCTCCTCCTCCAATAGACCAGGGACCTCCTCCTCCTAATCCAATAGACCAGGGCCCTCCTCCTCCTTATCCAATAGACCAGGGCCCTCCTCCTTATCCTCCAATAGACCAGGGCCCTCCTACTCCTCCTCCTCCAATAGACCAGGGACCTCCTCCTCCTGCTCCAATAGACCAGGCCCCTCCTTCTCATTCTCCAATAGACCAGGGACCTCCTGCTCCTCATCCTCCAATAGACCAGGGCCCTCCTCCTCATCCTGCAATAGACTAGGGTCCTCCTCCTCCTCCTCAATGAACCAGGGACCTCCTCCTCCTCCTGCTCCAATAGACCAGGGCCCTCCTCCTCATCCTCCAATAGACCAGGGCCGCCCTCCTCCTCCAATAGACCAGGGCCCTCCTCCTCCTTATCCAATAGACCAGGGCCCTCCTCCTCCTTATCCAATAGACCAGGGACCTCCTCCTCATCCTCCAATAGACCAGGGACCTCCTCCTACTTATCCAATAGACCAGGGACCTTCTCCTCCTTATCCAATAGACCAGGGCCCTCCTCCTCCTCCTTATCCAATAGACCAGGGACTTCCTCCTCCTCCTCCAATAGACCAGGGACCTCCTCCTCCTTATCCAATAGACCAGGGCCCTCCTCCTCCTCCTTATCCAATAGACCAGGGACTTCCTCCTCCTCCTCCAATAGACCAGGGACCTCCTCCTCCTTATCCAATAGACCAGGGCCTTCCTCCTCCTTATCCAATAGACCAGGGACCTCCTCCTCCAATAGACCAGGGACCTCCTCCTCCTTATCCAATAGACCAGGGCCCTCCTCCTCATCCTCCAATAGACCAGGGACCTCCTCCTCCTCCAATAGACCAGGGACATCCTCCTCCTCCAATAGACCAGGGCCCTTCTCCTCATCCTCCAATAGACTAGGGACCTCCTCCTCCTCCAATAGACCAGGGCCCTTCTACTCATCCTCCAATAGACCAGGGCCCTCCTCCTCATCCTCCAATAGACCAAGGACCTCCTCCTCATCCTCCAATAGACCAGGGCCCTCCTCCTCATCCTCCAATAGACCAAGGCCCTCCTCCTCCTGCTCCAGTAGACCAGGGCCCTCCTCTTCCTGCTCCAATAGACCAGGACCCTCCTCCTCATCCTCTAATAGACCAGGGACCTCCTCCTCCAATAGACCAGGGACCTCCTCCTCATCCTCCAATAGACCAGGGCACTCCTCCTCATCCTCCAATAGACCAGGGCCTTCCACCTCCTCCTTCAATAGACCAGGGACCTCCTCCTCCTCCTGCTCCAGTAGACCAGGGCCCTCCTCCTCCTTATCCAATAGACCAGGGCCCTCCTCCTCCTTATCCAATAGACCAGGGCCCTCCACCTCCTAATCCAATAGACCAGGGCCCTCCTCCTCCTCCTCCAGTAGACCAGGGCCCTCCTCCTCCAATAGACCAGGGCCCTCCTCCTCCTCCAATAGACCAGGGACCTCCTCCTCCTAATCCAATAGACCAGGGCCCTCCTCCTCCTTATCCAATAGACCAGGGCCCTCCTCCTTATCCTCCAATAGACCAGGGACCTCCTCCTCCTCCTCCTCCAATAGACCAGGGACCTCCTCCTCCTGCTCCAATAGACCAGGGCCCTCCTCCTCATTCTCCAATAGACCAGGGACCTCCTGCTCCTCATCCTCCAATAGACCAGGGCCCTCCTCCTCATCCTGCAATAGACTAGGGTCCTCCTCCTCCTCCTCAATAAACCAGGGACCTCCTCCTCCTCATCCTCCAATAGACCAGGGCCCTCCTCCTCCTCCAATAGACCAGGGCCCTCCTCCTACTTATCCAATAGACCAGGGCCCTCCTCCTCCTTATCCAATAGACCAGGGACCTCCTCCTCCTCCAATAGACCAGGGCCCTCCTCCTCATCCTCCAATAGACTAGGGACCTCCTCCTGCTCCAATAGACCAGGGACCTCCTCCTCATCCTCCAATAGACCAGGGCCCTCCTCCTCATCCTCCAATAGACCAGGGCCTTCCACCTCCTCCTTCAATAGACCAGGGACCTCCTCCTCCTCCTGCTCCAGTAGACCAGGGCCCTCCTCTTCCTGCTCCAATAGACCAGGACCCTCCTCCTCATCCTCCAATAGACCAGGGACCTCCTCCTCCAATAGTCCAGGGACCTCCTCCTCATCCTCCAATAGACCAGGGCCCTCCTCCTCATCCTCCAATAGACCAGGGCCCTCCTCCTCCTCCTCCAATAGACCAGGGACCTCCTCCTCCTCCTGCTCCAATAGACCAGGGCCCTCCTCCTCATCCTCCAATAGACCAGGGCACTCCTTCTCATCCTCCAATAGACCAGGGCCCTCCTCCTCCTTATCCAATAGACCAGGGCCCTCCTCCTCCTCCAATAGACCAGGGACCTCCTCCTCCTTATCCAATAGACCAGGGCCCTCCTCCTCCTTATCCAATAGACCAGGGCCCTCCTCCTCCTTATCCAATAGACCAGGGCCCTCCTCCTTATCCTCCAATAGACCAGGGCCCTCCTCCTCCTCCAATAGACCAGGGACCTCCTCCTCCTTATCCAATAGACCAGGGCCCTCCTCCTCCTCCTCCAATAGACCAGGGAACTCCTCCTCCTCCAATAGACTAGGGACCTCCTCCTCCTCCAATAGACCAGGGCCCTTCTCCTCCTCCAATAGACCAGGGCCCTTCTCCTCCTCCAATAGACCAGGGACCTCCTCCTCCTTATCCAATAGACCAGGGCCCTCCTCCTCCTCCTCCAATAGACCAGGGACCTCCTCCTCCTCCAATAGACCAGGGCCCTCCTCCTCATCCTCCAATAGACTAGGGACCTCCTCCTCCTCCAATAGACCAGGGCCCTTCTCCTCCTCCAATAGACCAGGGCCCTCCTCCTCATCCTCCAATAGACCAAGGACCTCCTCCTCATCCTCCAATAGACCAGGGCCCTCCTCCTCATCCTCCAATAGACCAGGGACGACCTCCTCATCCTCCAATAGACCAGGGACCTCCTCCTCCTCCAATAGACCAGGGACCTCCTCCTAATGCTCCAATAGACCAGGGTCCTCCTCATCATCCTCCAATAGACCAGGGCACTCCTCCTCCTCCTCCAATAGACCAGGGCCCTCCACCTCCTCCTCCAATAGACCAGGGCCCTCCACCTCCTCCTCCAGTAGACCAGGGCCCTCCTCCTCCTGCTCCAGTAGACCAGGGCCCTCATCCTCATCCTCCAATAGATCAGGGCCCTCCTCCTCATCCTCCAATAGACCAGGGCACTCCTTCTCATCCTCCAATAGACCAGGGCCCTCCTCCTCCTGCTCCAATAGACCAGGTACCTACTCCTCCTCCTCCAATAGACCAGGGCCCTCCTCCTCCTCCTCCAATAGACCAGGGCCCTCCTCCTCCTCCTCCAATAGACCAGGGACCTCCTCCTCCTCCAATAGACCAGGGCCCTCCTCCTCATCCTCCAATAGACTAGGGACCTCCTCCTCCTCCAATAGACCAGGGCCCTTCTCCTCCTCCAATAGACCAGGGCCCTCCTCCTCATCCTCCAATAGACCAGGGACCTCCTCCTCCTTATCCAATAGACCAGGGCCCTCCTCCTCCTCCTCCAATAGACCAGGGACCTCCTCCTCCAATAGACCAGGGCCCTCCTCCTCATCCTCCAATAGACTAGGGACCTCCTCCTCCTCCAATAGACCAGGGCCCTTCTCCTCCTCCAATAGACCAGGGCCCTCCTCCTCATCCTCCAATAGACCAAGGACCTCCTCCTCATCCTCCAATAGACCAGGGCCCTCCTCCTCATCCTCCAATAGACCAGGGACCTCCTCCTCATCCTCCAATAGACCAGGGACCTCCTCCTCCTCCAATAGACCAGGGACCTCCTAATGCTCCAATAGACCAGGGTCCTCCTCCTCATCCTCCAATAGATCAGGGCCCTCCTCCTCATCCTCCAATAGACCAGGGCCCTCATCCTCCTTATCCAATAGACCAGGGCCCTCCTCCTCCTTATCCAATAGACCAGGGCCCTCCTCCTTATCCTCCAATAGACCAGGGCCCTCCTCTTCCTTCTCCAATAGACCAGGTACCTCCTCCTCCTCCTCCAATAGACCAGGGACCTCCTCCTCCTTATCCAATAGACCAGGGCCCTCCTCCTCCTCCTCCAATAGACCAGGGAACTCCTCCTCCTCCAATAGACCAGGGCCCTCCTCCTCATCCTCCAATAGACTAGGGACCTCCTCCTCCTCCAATAGACCAGGGCCCTTCTCCTCCTCCAATAGACCAGGGCCCTTCTCCTCCTCCAATAGACCAGGGACCTCCTCCTCCTTATCCAATAGACCAGGGCCCTCCTCCTCCTCCTCCAATAGACCAGGGACCTCCTCCTCCTCCAATAGACCAGGGCCCTCCTCCTCATCCTCCAATAGACTAGGGACCTCCTCCTCCTCCAATAGACCAGGGCCCTTCTCCTCCTCCAATAGACCAGGGCCCTCCTCCTCATCCTCCAATAGACCAAGGACCTCCTCCTCATCCTCCAATAGACCAGGGCCCTCCTCCTCATCCTCCAATAGACCAGGGACGACCTCCTCATCCTCCAATAGACCAGGGACCTCCTCCTCCTCCAATAGACCAGGGACCTCCTCCTAATGCTCCAATAGACCAGGGTCCTCCTCATCATCCTCCAATAGACCAGGGCACTCCTCCTCCTCCTCCAATAGACCAGGGCCCTCCACCTCCTCCTCCAATAGACCAGGGCCCTCCACCACCTCCTCCAGTAGACCAGGGCCCTCCTCCTCCTGCTCCAGTAGACCAGGGCCCTCATCCTCATCCTCCAATAGATCAGGGCCCTCCTCCTCATCCTCCAATAGACCAGGGCACTCCTTCTCATCCTCCAATAGACCAGGGCCCTCCTCCTCCTGCTCCAATAGACCAGGGCCCTCCTCCTCCTGCTCCAATAGACCAGGGACCTCCTCCTCCTCCTCCAATAGACCAGGGCCCTCCTCCTCCTCCTCCAATAGACCAGGGACCTCCTCCTCCTCCAATAGACCAGGGCCCTCCTCCTCATCCTCCAATTGACTAGGGACCTCCTCCTCCTCCAATAGACCAGGGCCCTTCTCCTCCTCCAATAGACCAGGGCCCTCCTCCTCATCCTCCAATAGACCAGGGACCTCCTCCTCCTTATCCAATAGACCAGGGCCCTCCTCCTCCTCCTCCAATAGACCAGGGACCTCCTCCTCCTCCAATAGACCAGGGCCCTCCTCCTCATCCTCCAATAGACTAGGGACCTCCTCCTCCTCCAATAGACCAGGGCCCTTCTCCTCCTCCAATAGACCAGGGCCCTCCTCCTCATCCTCCAATAGACCAAGGACCTCCTCCTCATCCTCCAATAGACCAGGGCCCTCCTCCTCATCCTCCAATAGACCAGGGACCTCCTCCTCATCCTCCAATAGACCAGGGACCTCCTCCTCCTCCAATAGACCAGGGACCTCCTAATGCTCCAATAGACCAGGGTCCTCCTCCTCATCCTCCAATAGACCAGGGCACTCCTCCTCCTCCTCCAATAGACCAGGGCCCTCCACCTCCTCCTCCAATAGACCAGGGCCCTCCACCTCCTCCTCCAATAGACCAGGGCCCTCCTCCTCCTGCTCCAGTAGACCAGGGCCCTCATCCTCATCCTCCAATAGATCAGGGCCCTCCTCCTCATCCTCCAATAGACCAGGGCCCTCATCCTCCTTATCCAATAGACCGGGGCCCTCCTCCTCATCATCCAATAGACCAGGGCCCTCCTCCTCCAATAGACCAGGGCCCTGCTCCTCCTGCTCCAATAGACCAGGGCCCTCCTCCTCATCCTCCAATAGAACAGGGCCCTCCTCCTCCTCCTCCTCCTCCTCCTCCTCCAATAGACCAGGGCCCTCCTCCTCCTCCAATAGTCCAGGGCCCTCCTCATCCTCCAATAGACCAGGGCCCTCCTCCTCATCCTCTAATAGACCAGGGACCTCCTCCTCCAATAGACCAGGGCCCTCCTCCTCCTCCTCCAATAGACCAGGGACCTCCTCCTCCTCCTGCTCCAATAGACCAGGGCCCTCCTCCTCATCCTCCAATAGACCAGGGCCCCCCTCCTCCTCCTCCAATAGACCAGGGCCCTCCTCCTTATCCAATAGACCAGGGCCCTCCTCCATATCCAATAGACCAGGGCCCTCCACCTCCTAATCCAATAGACCAGGGCCCTCCTCCTCCTCCAATAGACCAGGGCCCTCCTCCTCAAATAGACCAGGGCCCTCCTCCTCCTCCAATAGACCAGGGACCTCCTCCTCCTAATCCAATAGACCAGGGCCCTCCTCCTCCTTATCCAATAGACCAGGGCCCTCCTCCTTATCCTCCAATAGACCAGGGCCCTCCTACTCCTCCTCCTCCAATAGACCAGGGACCTCCTCCTCCTGTTCCAACCAACAGACCAGGGCCCTCCTCCTCCTTATCCAATAGACCAGGGACCTCCTCCTCATCCTCCAATAGACCAGGGACCTCCTCCTACTTATCCAATAGACCAGGGACCTTCTCCTCCTTATCCAATAGACCAGGGCCCTACCCCTCCTCCTTATCCAATAGACCAGGGACTTCCTCCTCCTCCTCCAATAGACCAGGGACCTCCTCCTCCTTATCCAATAGACCAGGGCCCTCCTCCTCCTTATCCAATAGACCAGGGACCTCCTCCTCCAATAGACCAGGGACCTCCTCCTCCTTATCCAATAGACCAGGGCCCTCCTCCTCATCCTCCAATAGACCAGGGACCTCCTCCTCCTCCAATAGACCAGGGACATCCTCCTCCTCCAATAGACCAGGGCCCTTCTCCTCCTCCAATAGACCAGGGCCCTCCTCCTCATCCTCCAATAGACCAAGGACCTCCTCCTCATCCTCCAATAGACCAGGGCCCTCCTCCTCATCCTCCAATAGACCAGGGACCTCCTCCTCATCCTCCAATAGACCAGGGACCTCCTCCTCCTCCAATAGACCAGGGACCTCCTCCTAATGCTCCAATAGACCAGGGTCCTCCTCCTCATCCTCCAATAGACCAGGGCACTCCTCCTCCTCCTCCAATAGACCAGGGGCCTCCTCCTCATCCTCCAATAGACCAGGGACCTCCTCCTCCTCCAATAGACCAGGGACCTCCTCCTAATGCTCCAATAGACCAGGGTCCTCCTCCTCATCCTCCAATAGACCAGGGCACTCCTCCTCCTCCTCCAATAGACCAGGGCCCTCCACCTCCTCCTCCAATAGACCAGGGCCCTCCACCTCCTCCTCCAATAGACCAGGGCCCTCCTCCTCCTGCTCCAGTAGACCAGGGCCCTCATCCTCATCCTCCAATAGATCAGGGCCCTCCTCCTCATCCTCCAATAGACCAGGGCCCTCATCCTCCTTATCCAATAGACCAGGGCCCTCATCCTCATCATCCAATAGACCAGGGCCCTCCTCCTCCAATAGACCAGGGCCCTCCTCCTCCTGCTCCAATAGACCAGGGCCCTCCTCCTCATCCTCCAATAGAACAGGGCCCTCCTCCTCCTCCTCCTCCTCCTCCTCCTCCTCCAATAGACCAGGGCCCTCCTCCTCCTTATCCAATAGACCAAGGACCTCCTCCTCATCCTCCAATAGACCAGGGACCTCCTCCTACTTATCCAATAAACAAGGGACCTTCTCCTCCTTATCCAATAGACCAGGGCCCTCCTCCTCCTCCTTATCCAATAGACCAGGGACTTCCTCCTCCTCCTCCAATAGACCAGGGACCTTCTCCTCCTTATCCAATAGACCAGGGACCTCCTCCTAATGCTCCAATAGACCAGGGTCCTCCTCCTCATCCTCCAATAGACCAGGGCACTCCTCCTCCTCCTCCAATAGACCAGGGCCCTCCACCTCCTCCTCCAATAGACCAGGGCCCTCCAACCTCCTCCTCCAATAGACCAGGGCCCTCCTACTCCTGCTCCAGTAGACCACGGCCCTCATCCTCATCCTCCAATAGACCAGGGCCCTCCTCCTCATCATCCAATAGACCAGAGCCCTCCTCCTCCAATAGACCAGGGCCCTCCTCCTCCTGCTCCAATAGACCAGGGCCCTCCTCCTCATCCTCCAATAGAACAGGGCCCTCCTCCTCCTCCTCCTCCTCCAATAGACCAGGGCCCTCCTCCTCCTCCAATAGTCCAGGGCCCTCCTCATCCTCCAATAGACCAGGGCCCTGCTCCTCATCCTCTAATAGACCAGGGACCTCCTCCTCCAATAGACCAGGGCCCTCCTCCTCATCCTCCAATAGTCCAGGGCCCTCCTCATCCTCCAATAGACCAGGGCCCTCCTCCTCATTCTCCAATAGACCAGGGACCTCCTGCTCCTCATCCTCCAATAGACCAGGGCCCTCATCCTGCAATAGACTAGGGTCCTCCTCCTCCTCCTCAATAAACCAGGGACCTCCTCCTTCTCCTGCTCCAATAGACCAGGGCCCTCCTCCTCATCCTCCAATAGACCAGGGCCCTCCTCCTCCTCCAATAGACCAGGGCCCTCCTCCTCCTTATCCAATAGACCAGGGCCCTCCTCCTCCTTATCCAATAGACCAGGGACCTCCTCCTCATCCTCCAATAGACCAGGGACCTCCTCCTACTTATCCAATAGACCAGGGACCTTCTCCTCCTTATCCAATAGACCAGGGCCCTACCCCTCCTCCTTATCCAATAGACCAGGGACTTCCTCCTCCTCCTCCAATAGACCAGGGACCTCCTCCTCCTTATCCAATAGACCAGGGCCCTCCTCCTCCTTATCCAATAGACCAGGGACCTCCTCCTCCAATAGACCAGGGACCTCCTCCTCCTTATCCAATAGACCAGGGCCCTCCTCCTCATCCTCCAATAGACCAGGGACCTCCTCCTCCTCCAATAGACCAGGGACATCCTCCTCCTCCAATAGACCAGGGCCCTTCTCCTCCTCCAATAGACCAGGGCCCTCCTCCTCATCCTCCAATAGACCAAGGACCTCCTCCTCATCCTCCAATAGACCAGGGCCCTCCTCCTCATCCTCCAATAGACCAGGGACCTCCTCCTCATCCTCCAATAGACCAGGGCCCTCATCCTCCTTATCCAATAGACCAGGGCCCTCATCCTCATCATCCAATAGACCAGGGCCCTCCTCCTCCAATAGACCAGGGCCCTCCTCCTCCTGCTCCAATAGACCAGGGCCCTCCTCCTCATCCTCCAATAGAACAGGGCCCTCCTCCTCCTCCTCCTCCTCCTCCTCCAATAGACCAGGGCCCTCCTCCTCCTTATCCAATAGACCAGGGACCTCCTCCTCATCCTCCAATAGACCAGGGACCTCCTCCTACTTATCCAATAAACAAGGGACCTTCTCCTCCTTATCCAATAGACCAGGGCCCTCCTCCTCCTCCTTATCCAATAGACCAGGGACTTCCTCCTCCTCCTCCAATAGACCAGGGACCTTCTCCTCCTTATCCAATAGACCAGGGACCTCCTCCTAATGCTCCAATAGACCAGGGTCCTCCTCCTCATCCTCCAATAGACCAGGGCACTCCTCCTCCTCCTCCAATAGACCAGGGCCCTCCACCTCCTCCTCCAATAGACCAGGGCCCTCCAACCTCCTCCTCCAATAGACCAGGGCCCTCCTACTCCTGCTCCAGTAGACCACGGCCCTCATCCTCATCCTCCAATAGACCAGGGCCCTCCTCCTCATCATCCAATAGACCAGAGCCCTCCTCCTCCAATAGACCAGGGCCCTCCTCCTCCTGCTCCAATAGACCAGGGCCCTCCTCCTCATCCTCCAATAGAACAGGGCCCTCCTCCTCCTCCTCCTCCTCCAATAGACCAGGGCCCTCCTCCTCCTCCAATAGTCCAGGGCCCTCCTCATCCTCCAATAGACCAGGGCCCTGCTCCTCATCCTCTAATAGACCAGGGACCTCCTCCTCCAATAGACCAGGGCCCTCCTCCTCATCCTCCAATAGTCCAGGGCCCTCCTCATCCTCCAATAGACCAGGGCCCTCCTCCTCATCCTCTAATAGACCAGGGACCTCCTCCTCCAATAGACCAGGGCCCTCCTCCTCATCCTCCAATAGACCAGGGACCTCCTCCTCCTCCTGCTCCAATAGACCAGGGCCCTCCTCCTCATCCTCCAATAGACCAGGGCCCCCCTCCTCCTCCTCCAATAGACCAGGGCCCTCCTCCATATCCAATAGACCAGGGCCCTCCTCCTCCTTATCCAATAGACCAGGGCCCTCCACCTCCTAATCCAATAGACCAGGGCCCTCCTCCTCCTCCTCCAATAGACCAGGGCCCTCCTCCTCATCCTCCAATAGACCAGGGCCTTCCACCTCCTCCTCCAATAGACCAGGGACCTCCTCCTCCTCCTGCTCCAATAGACCAGGGCCCTCCTCCTCATCCTCCAATAGACCAGGGCCCCCCTCCTCCTCCTCCAATAGACCAGGGCCCTCCTCCATATCCAATAGACCAGGGCCCTCCTCCTCCTTATCCAATAGACCAGGGCCCTCCACCTCCTAATCCAATAGACCAGGGCCCTCCTCCTCCTCCTCCAATAGACCAGGGCCCTCCTCCTCCAATAGACCAGGGCCCTCCTCCTCCTCCAATAGACCAGGGCCCTCCTCCTCATCCTCCAATAGACCAGGGCCTTCCACCTCCTCCTCCAATAGACCAGGGACCTCCTCCTCCTCCTGCTCCAATAGACCAGGGCCCTCCTCCTCATCCTCCAATAGACCAGGGCCCCCCTCCTCCTCCTCCAATAGACCAGGGCCCTCCTCCATATCCAATAGACCAGGGCCCTCCTCCTCCTTATCCAATAGACCAGGGCCCTCCACCTCCTAATCCAATAGACCAGGGCCCTCCTCCTCCTCCTCCAATAGACCAGGGCCCTCCTCCTCCAATAGACCAGGGCCCTCCTCCTCCTCCAATAGACCAGGGACCTCCTCCAATAGACCAGGGACCTCCTCCTCCTGCTCCAATAGACCAGGGCCCTCCTCCTCATCCTCCAATAAACCAGGGCCCCCCTCCTCCTCCTCCAATAGACCAGGGCCCTCCTCCATATCCAATAGACCAGGGCCCTCCTCCTCCTTATCCAATAGACCAGGGCCCTCCACCTCATCATCCAATAGACCAGGGCCCTCCTCCTCATCCTCCAATAGACCAGGGACCTCCTCCTCATCCTCCAATAGACCAGGGCCCTCATCCTCCTTATCCAATAGACCAGGGCCCTCATCCTCATCATCCAATAGACCAGGGCCCTCCTCCTCCAATAGACCAGGGCCCTCCTCCTCCTGCTCCAATAGACCAGGGCCCTCCTCCTCATCCTCCAATAGAACAGGGCCCTCCTCCTCCTCCTCCTCCTCCTCCTCCAATAGACCAGGGCCCTCCTCCTCCTTATCCAATAGACCAGGGACCTCCTCCTCATCCTCCAATAGACCAGGGACCTCCTCCTACTTATCCAATAAACAAGGGACCTTCTCCTCCTTATCCAATAGACCAGGGCCCTCCTCCTCCTCCTTATCCAATAGACCAGGGACTTCCTCCTCCTCCTCCAATAGACCAGGGACCTTCTCCTCCTTATCCAATAGACCAGGGACCTCCTCCTAATGCTCCAATAGACCAGGGTCCTCCTCCTCATCCTCCAATAGACCAGGGCACTCCTCCTCCTCCTCCAATAGACCAGGGCCCTCCACCTCCTCCTCCAATAGACCAGGGCCCTCCAACCTCCTCCTCCAATAGACCAGGGCCCTCCTACTCCTGCTCCAGTAGACCACGGCCCTCATCCTCATCCTCCAATAGACCAGGGCCCTCCTCCTCATCATCCAATAGACCAGAGCCCTCCTCCTCCAATAGACCAGGGCCCTCCTCCTCCTGCTCCAATAGACCAGGGCCCTCCTCCTCATCCTCCAATAGAACAGGGCCCTCCTCCTCCTCCTCCTCCTCCAATAGACCAGGGCCCTCCTCCTCCTCCAATAGTCCAGGGCCCTCCTCATCCTCCAATAGACCAGGGCCCTGCTCCTCATCCTCTAATAGACCAGGGACCTCCTCCTCCAATAGACCAGGGCCCTCCTCCTCATCCTCCAATAGTCCAGGGCCCTCCTCATCCTCCAATAGACCAGGGCCCTCCTCCTCATCCTCTAATAGACCAGGGACCTCCTCCTCCAATAGACCAGGGCCCTCCTCCTCATCCTCCAATAGACCAGGGACCTCCTCCTCCTCCTGCTCCAATAGACCAGGGCCCTCCTCCTCATCCTCCAATAGACCAGGGCCCCCCTCCTCCTCCTCCAATAGACCAGGGCCCTCCTCCATATCCAATAGACCAGGGCCCTCCTCCTCCTTATCCAATAGACCAGGGCCCTCCACCTCCTAATCCAATAGACCAGGGCCCTCCTCCTCCTCCTCCAATAGACCAGGGCCCTCCTCCTCATCCTCCAATAGACCAGGGCCTTCCACCTCCTCCTCCAATAGACCAGGGACCTCCTCCTCCTCCTGCTCCAATAGACCAGGGCCCTCCTCCTCATCCTCCAATAGACCAGGGCCCCCCTCCTCCTCCTCCAATAGACCAGGGCCCTCCTCCATATCCAATAGACCAGGGCCCTCCTCCTCCTTATCCAATAGACCAGGGCCCTCCACCTCCTAATCCAATAGACCAGGGCCCTCCTCCTCCTCCTCCAATAGACCAGGGCCCTCCTCCTCCAATAGACCAGGGCCCTCCTCCTCCTCCAATAGACCAGGGCCCTCCTCCTCATCCTCCAATAGACCAGGGCCTTCCACCTCCTCCTCCAATAGACCAGGGACCTCCTCCTGCTCCAATAGACCAGGGCCCTCCTCCTCATCCTCCAATAGACCAGGGCCCCCCTCCTCCTCCTCCAATAGACCAGGGCCCTCCTCCATATCCAATAGACCAGGGCCCTCCTCCTCCTTATCCAATAGACCAGGGCCCTCCACCTCCTAATCCAATAGACCAGGGCCCTCCTCCTCCTCCTCCAATAGACCAGGGCCCTCCTCCTCCAATAGACCAGGGCCCTCCTCCTCCTCCAATAGACCAGGGACCTCCTCCAATAGACCAGGGACCTCCTCCTCCTGCTCCAATAGACCAGGGCCCTCCTCCTCATCCTCCAATAAACCAGGGCCCCCCTCCTCCTCCTCCAATAGACCAGGGCCCTCCTCCATATCCAATAGACCAGGGCCCTCCTCCTCCTTATCCAATAGACCAGGGCCCTCCACCTCATCATCCAATAGACCAGGGCCCTCCTCCTCCAATAGACCAGGGCCCTCCTCCTCCTGCTCCAATAGACCAGGGCCCTCCTCCTCATCCTCCAATAGAACAGGGCCCTCCTCCTCCTCCTCCTCCTCCAATAGACCAGGGCCCTCCTCCTCCTCCAATAGTCCAGGGCCCTCCTCATCCTCCAATAGACCAGGGCCCTCCTCCTCATCCTCTAATAGACCAGGGACCTCCTCCTCCAATAGACCAGGGCCCTCCTCCTCATCCTCCAATAGACCAGGGACCTCCTCCTCCTCCTGCTCCAATAGACCAGGGCCCTCCTCCTCATCCTCCAATAGACCAGGGCCCCCCTCCTCCTCCTCCAATAGACCAGGGCCCTCCTCCATATCCAATAGACCAGGGCCCTCCTCCTCCTTATCCAATAGACCAGGGCCCTCCACCTCCTAATCCAATAGACCAGGGCCCTCCTCCTCCTCCTCCAATAGACCAGGGCCCTCCTCCTCATCCTCCAATAGACCAGGGCCTTCCACCTCCTCCTCCAATAGACCAGGGACCTCCTCCTCCTCCTGCTCCAATAGACCAGGGCCCTCCTCCTCATCCTCCAATAGACCAGGGCCCCCCTCCTCCTCCTCCAATAGACCAGGGCCCTCCTCCATATCCAATAGACCAGGGCCCTCCTCCTCCTTATCCTATAGACCAGGGCCCTCCACCTCCTAATCCAATAGACCAGGGCCCTCCTCCTCCTCCTCCAATAGACCAGGGCCCTCCTCCTCCAATAGACCAGGGCCCTCCTCCTCCTCCAATAGACCAGGGCCCTCCTCCTCATCCTCCAATAGACCAGGGCCTTCCACCTCCTCCTCCAATAGACCAGGGACCTCCTCCTCCTCCTGCTCCAATAGACCAGGGCCCTCCTCCTCCTTATCCAATAGACCAGGGCCCCCCTCCTCCTCCTCCAATAGACCAGGGCCCTCCTCCATATCCAATAGACCAGGGCCCTCCTCCTCCTTATCAAATAGACCAGGGCCCTCCACCTCCTAATCCAATAGACCAGGGCCCTCCTCCTCCTCCTCCAATAGACCAGGGCCCTCCTCCTCCAATAGACCAGGGCCCTCCTCCTCCTCCAATAGACCAGGGACCTCCTCCTCCTAATCCAATAGACCAGGGCCCTCCACCTCCTAATCCAATAGACCAGGGCCCTCCTCCTCCTCCAATAGACCAGTGCCCTCCTCCTCATCCTCCAATAGACCAGGGCCTTCCACCTCCTCCTCCAATAGACCAGGGACCTCCTCCTCCTCCTGCTCCAATAGACCAGGGCCCTCCTCCTCATCCTCCAATAGACCAGGGCCCCCCTCCTCCTCCTCCAATAGACCAGGGCCCTCCTCCATATCCAATAGACCAGGGCCCTCCTCCTCCTTATCCTATAGACCAGGGCCCTCCACCTCCTAATCCAATAGACCAGGGCCCTCCTCCTCCTCCTCCAATAGACCAGGGCCCTCCTCCTCCAATAGACCAGGGCCCTCCTCCTCCTCCAATAGACCAGGGCCCTCCTCCTCATCCTCCAATAGACCAGGGCCTTCCACCTCCTCCTCCAATAGACCAGGGACCTCCTCCTCCTCCTGCTCCAATAGACCAGGGCCCTCCTCCTCCTTATCCAATAGACCAGGGCCCCCCTCCTCCTCCTCCAATAGACCAGGGCCCTCCTCCATATCCAATAGACCAGGGCCCTCCTCCTCCTTATCAAATAGACCAGGGCCCTCCACCTCCTAATCCAATAGACCAGGGCCCTCCTCCTCCTCCTCCAATAGACCAGGGCCCTCCTCCTCCAATAGACCAGGGCCCTCCTCCTCCTCCAATAGACCAGGGACCTCCTCCTCCTGCTCCAATAGACCAGGGCCCTCCTCCTCATCCTCCAATAGAACAGGGCCCTCCTCCTCCTCCTCCTCCTCCAATAGACCAGGGCCCTCCTCCTCCTCCAATAGTCCAGGGCCCTCCTCATCCTCCAATAGACCAGGGCCCTGCTCCTCATCCTCTAATAGACCAGGGACCTCCTCCTCCAATAGACCAAGGCCCTCCTCCTCATCCTCCAATAGTCCAGGGCCCTCCTCATCCTCCAATAGACCAGGGCCCTCCTCCTCATCCTCTAATAGACCAGGGACCTCCTCCTCCAATAGACCAGGGCCCTCCTCCTCATCCTCCAATAGACCAGGGACCTCCTCCTCCTCCTGCTCCAATAGACCAGGGCCCTCCTCCTCATCCTCCAATAGACCAGGGCCCCCCTCATCCTCCTCCAATAGACCAGGGCCCTCCTCCATATCCAATAGACCAGGGCCCTCCTCCTCCTTATCCAATAGACCAGGGCCCTCCACCTCCTAATCCAATAGACCAGGGCCCTCCTCCTCCTCCTCCAATAGACCAGGGCCCTCCTCCTCATCCTCCAATAGACCAGGGCCTTCCACCTCCTCCTCCAATAGACCAGGGACCTCCTCCTCCTCCTGCTCCAATAGACCAGGGCCCTCCTCCTCATCCTCCAATAGACCAGGGCCCCCCTCCTCCTCCTCCAATAGACCAGGGCCCTCCTCCATATCCAATAGACCAGGGCCCTCCTCCTCCTTATCCAATAGACCAGGGCCCTCCACCTCCTAATCCAATAGACCAGGGCCCTCCTCCTCCTCCTCCAATAGACCAGGGCCCTCCTCCTCCAATAGACCAGGGCCCTCCTCCTCCTCCAATAGACCAGGGCCCTCCTCCTCATCCTCCAATAGACCAGGGCCTTCCACCTCCTCCTCCAATAGACCAGGGACCTCCTCCTCCTCCTGCTCCAATAGACCAGGGCCCTCCTCCTCATCCTCCAATAGACCAGGGCCCCCCTCCTCCTCCTCCAATAGACCAGGGCCCTCCTCCATATCCAATAGACCAGGGCCCTCCTCCTCCTTATCCAATAGACCAGGGCCCTCCACCTCCTAATCCAATAGACCAGGGCCCTCCTCCTCCTCCTCCAATAGACCAGGGCCCTCCTCCTCCAATAGACCAGGGCCCTCCTCCTCCTCCAATAGACCAGGGACCTCCTCCAATAGACCAGGGACCTCCTCCTCCTGCTCCAATAGACCAGGGCCCTCCTCCTCATCCTCCAATAAACCAGGGCCCCCCTCCTCCTCCTCCAATAGACCAGGGCCCTCCTCCATATCCAATAGACCAGGGCCCTCCTCCTCCTTATCCAATAGACCAGGGCCCTCCACCTCATCATCCAATAGACCAGGGCCCTCCTCCTCCAATAGACCAGGGCCCTCCTCCTCCTGCTCCAATAGACCAGGGCCCTCCTCCTCATCCTCCAATAGAACAGGGCCCTCCTCCTCCTCCTCCTCCTCCAATAGACCAGGGCCCTCCTCCTCCTCCAATAGTCCAGGGCCCTCCTCATCCTCCAATAGACCAGGGCCCTCCTCCTCATCCTCTAATAGACCAGGGACCTCCTCCTCCAATAGACCAGGGCCCTCCTCCTCATCCTCCAATAGACCAGGGACCTCCTCCTCCTCCTGCTCCAATAGACCAGGGCCCTCCTCCTCATCCTCCAATAGACCAGGGCCCCCCTCCTCCTCCTCCAATAGACCAGGGCCCTCCTCCATATCCAATAGACCAGGGCCCTCCTCCTCCTTATCCAATAGACCAGGGCCCTCCACCTCCTAATCCAATAGACCAGGGCCCTCCTCCTCCTCCTCCAATAGACCAGGGCCCCCCTCCTCATCCTCCAATAGACCAGGGCCTTCCACCTCCTCCTCCAATAGACCAGGGACCTCCTCCTCCTCCTGCTCCAATAGACCAGGGCCCTCCTCCTCATCCTCCAATAGACCAGGGCCCCCCTCCTCCTCCTCCAATAGACCAGGGCCCTCCTCCATATCCAATAGACCAGGGCCCTCCTCCTCCTTATCCTATAGACCAGGGCCCTCCACCTCCTAATCCAATAGACCAGGGCCCTCCTCCTCCTCCTCCAATAGACCAGGGCCCTCCTCCTCCAATAGACCAGGGCCCTCCTCCTCCTCCAATAGACCAGGGCCCTCCTCCTCATCCTCCAATAGACCAGGGCCTTCCACCTCCTCCTCCAATAGACCAGGGACCTCCTCCTCCTCCTGCTCCAATAGACCAGGGCCCTCCTCCTCCTTATCCAATAGACCAGGGCCCCCCTCCTCCTCCTCCAATAGACCAGGGCCCTCCTCCATATCCAATAGACCAGGGCCCTCCTCCTCCTTATCAAATAGACCAGGGCCCTCCACCTCCTAATCCAATAGACCAGGGCCCTCCTCCTCCTCCTCCAATAGACCAGGGCCCTCCTCCTCCAATAGACCAGGGCCCTCCTCCTCCTCCAATAGACCAGGGACCTCCTCCTCCTAATCCAATAGACCAGGGCCCTCCACCTCCTAATCCAATAGACCAGGGCCCTCCTCCTCCTCCTCCAATAGACCAGGGCCCTCCTCCTCATCCTCCAATAGACCAGGGCCTTCCACCTCCTCCTCCAATAGACCAGGGACCTCCTCCTCCTCCAATAGACCAGGGCCCTCCTCCTCATCCTCCAATAGACCAGGGCCCTCCTCCTCATCCTCCAATAGACCAGGGCCTTCCACCTCCTCCTCCAATAGACCAGGGACCTCCTCCTCCTCCTGCTCCAATAGACCAGGGCCCTCCTCCTCCTTATCCAATAGACCAGGGCCCCCCTCCTCCTCCTCCAATAGACCAGGGCCCTCCTCCATATCCAATAGACCAGGGCCCTCCTCCTCCTTATCAAATAGACCAGGGCCCTCCACCTCCTAATCCAATAGACCAGGGCCCTCCTCCTCCTCCTCCAATAGACCAGGGCCCTCCTCCTCCAATAGACCAGGGCCCTCCTCCTCCTCCAATAGACCAGGGACCTCCTCCTCCTAATCCAATAGACCAGGGCCCTCCACCTCCTAATCCAATAGACCAGGGCCCTCCTCCTCCTCCTCCAATAGACCAGGGCCCTCCTCCTCATCCTCCAATAGACCAGGGCCTTCCACCTCCTCCTCCAATAGACCAGGGACCTCCTCCTCCTCCTGCTCCAATAGACCAGGGCCCTCCTCCTCATCCTCCAATAGACCAGGGCCCCCCTCCTCCTCCTCCAATAGACCAGGGCCCTCCTCCATATCCAATAGACCAGGGCCCTCCTCCTCCTTATCCTACAGACCAGGGCCCTCCACCTCCTAATCCAATAGACCAGGGCCCTCCTCCTCCTCCTCCAATAGACCAGGGCCCTCCTCCTCCAATAGACCAGGGCCCTCCTCCTCCTCCAATAGACCAGGGCCCTCCTCCTCATCCTCCAATAGACCAGGGCCTTCCACCTCCTCCTCCAATAGACCAGGGACCTCCTCCTCCTCCTGCTCCAATAGACCAGGGCCCTCCTCCTCCTTATCCAATAGACCAGGGCCCCCCTCCTCCTCCTCCAATAGACCAGGGCCCTCCTCCATATCCAATAGACCAGGGCCCTCCTCCTCCTTATCAAATAGACCAGGGCCCTCCACCTCCTAATCCAATAGACCAGGGCCCTCCTCCTCCTCCTCCAATAGACCAGGGCCCTCCTCCTCCAATAGACCAGGGCCCTCCTCCTCCTCCAATAGACCAGGGACCTCCTCCTCCTGCTCCAATAGACCAGGGCCCTCCTCCTCATCCTCCAATAGAACAGGGCCCTCCTCCTCCTCCTCCTCCTCCAATAGACCAGGGCCCTCCTCCTCCTCCAATAGTCCAGGGCCCTCCTCATCCTCCAATAGACCAGGGCCCTGCTCCTCATCCTCTAATAGACCAGGGACCTCCTCCTCCAATAGACCAGGGCCCTCCTCCTCATCCTCCAATAGTCCAGGGCCCTCCTCATCCTCCAATAGACCAGGGCCCTCCTCCTCATCCTCTAATAGACCAGGGACCTCCTCCTCCAATAGACCAGGGCCCTCCTCCTCATCCTCCAATAGACCAGGGACCTCCTCCTCCTCCTGCTCCAATAGACCAGGGCCCTCCTCCTCATCCTCCAATAGACCAGGGCCCCCCTCCTCCTCCTCCAATAGACCAGGGCCCTCCTCCATATCCAATAGACCAGGGCCCTCCTCCTCCTTATCCAATAGACCAGGGCCCTCCACCTCCTAATCCAATAGACCAGGGCCCTCCTCCTCCTCCTCCAATAGACCAGGGCCCTCCTCCTCATCCTCCAATAGACCAGGGCCTTCCACCTCCTCCTCCAATAGACCAGGGACCTCCTCCTCCTCCTGCTCCAATAGACCAGGGCCCTCCTCCTCATCCTCCAATAGACCAGGGCCCCCCTCCTCCTCCTCCAATAGACCAGGGCCCTCCTCCATATCCAATAGACCAGGGCCCTCCTCCTCCTTATCCAATAGACCAGGGCCCTCCACCTCCTAATCCAATAGACCAGGGCCCTCCTCCTCCTCCTCCAATAGACCAGGGCCCTCCTCCTCCAATAGACCAGGGCCCTCCTCCTCCTCCAATAGACCAGGGCCCTCCTCCTCATCCTCCAATAGACCAGGGCCTTCCACCTCCTCCTCCAATAGACCAGGGACCTCCTCCTCCTCCTGCTCCAATAGACCAGGGCCCTCCTCCTCATCCTCCAATAGACCAGGGCCCCCCTCCTCCTCCTCCAATAGACCAGGGCCCTCCTCCATATCCAATAGACCAGGGCCCTCCTCCTCCTTATCCAATAGACCAGGGCCCTCCACCTCCTAATCCAATAGACCAGGGCCCTCCTCCTCCTCCTCCAATAGACCAGGGCCCTCCTCCTCCAATAGACCAGGGCCCTCCTCCTCCTCCAATAGACCAGGGACCTCCTCCAATAGACCAGGGACCTCCTCCTCCTGCTCCAATAGACCAGGGCCCTCCTCCTCATCCTCCAATAAACCAGGGCCCCCCTCCTCCTCCTCCAATAGACCAGGGCCCTCCTCCATATCCAATAGACCAGGGCCCTCCTCCTCCTTATCCAATAGACCAGGGCCCTCCACCTCATCATCCAATAGACCAGGGCCCTCCTCCTCCAATAGACCAGGGCCCTCCTCCTCCTGCTCCAATAGACCAGGGCCCTCCTCCTCATCCTCCAATAGAACAGGGCCCTCCTCCTCCTCCTCCTCCTCCTCCAATAGACCAGGGCCCTCCTCCTCCTCCAATAGTCCAGGGCCCTCCTCATCCTCCAATAGACCACGGCCCTCCTCCTCATCCTCTAATAGACCAGGGACCTCCTCCTCCAATAGACCAGGGCCCTCCTCCTCCTTATCAAATAGACCAGGGCCCTCCACCTCCTAATCCAATAGACCAGGGCCCTCCTCCTCCTCCTCCAATAGACCAGGGCCCTCCTCCTCCAATAGACCAGGGCCCTCCTCCTCCTCCAATAGACCAGGGACCTCCTCCTCCTAATCCAATAGACCAGGGCCCTCCACCTCCTAATCCAATAGACCAGGGCCCTCCTCCTCCTCCTCCAATAGACCAGGGCCCTCCTCCTCATCCTCCAATAGACCAGGGCCTTCCACCTCCTCCTCCAATAGACCAGGGACCTCCTCCTCCTCCTGCTCCAATAGACCAGGGCCCTCCTCCTCATCCTCCAATAGACCAGGGCCCCCCTCCTCCTCCTCCAATAGACCAGGGCCCTCCTCCATATCCAATAGACCAGGGCCCTCCTCCTCCTTATCCTACAGACCAGGGCCCTCCACCTCCTAATCCAATAGACCAGGGCCCTCCTCCTCCTCCTCCAATAGACCAGGGCCCTCCTCCTCCAATAGACCAGGGCCCTCCTCCTCCTCCAATAGACCAGGGCCCTCCTCCTCATCCTCCAATAGACCAGGGCCTTCCACCTCCTCCTCCAATAGACCAGGGACCTCCTCCTCCTCCTGCTCCAATAGACCAGGGCCCTCCTCCTCCTTATCCAATAGACCAGGGCCCCCCTCCTCCTCCTCCAATAGACCAGGGCCCTCCTCCATATCCAATAGACCAGGGCCCTCCTCCTCCTTATCAAATAGACCAGGGCCCTCCACCTCCTAATCCAATAGACCAGGGCCCTCCTCCTCCTCCTCCAATAGACCAGGGCCCTCCTCCTCCAATAGACCAGGGCCCTCCTCCTCCTCCAATAGACCAGGGACCTCCTCCTCCTGCTCCAATAGACCAGGGCCCTCCTCCTCATCCTCCAATAGAACAGGGCCCTCCTCCTCCTCCTCCTCCTCCAATAGACCAGGGCCCTCCTCCTCCTCCAATAGTCCAGGGCCCTCCTCATCCTCCAATAGACCAGGGCCCTGCTCCTCATCCTCTAATAGACCAGGGACCTCCTCCTCCAATAGACCAGGGCCCTCCTCCTCATCCTCCAATAGTCCAGGGCCCTCCTCATCCTCCAATAGACCAGGGCCCTCCTCCTCATCCTCTAATAGACCAGGGACCTCCTCCTCCAATAGACCAGGGCCCTCCTCCTCATCCTCCAATAGACCAGGGACCTCCTCCTCCTCCTGCTCCAATAGACCAGGGCCCTCCTCCTCATCCTCCAATAGACCAGGGCCCCCCTCCTCCTCCTCCAATAGACCAGGGCCCTCCTCCATATCCAATAGACCAGGGCCCTCCTCCTCCTTATCCAATAGACCAGGGCCCTCCACCTCCTAATCCAATAGACCAGGGCCCTCCTCCTCCTCCTCCAATAGACCAGGGCCCTCCTCCTCATCCTCCAATAGACCAGGGCCCTCCACCTCCTCCTCCAATAGACCAGGGACCTCCTCCTCCTCCTGCTCCAATAGACCAGGGCCCTCCTCCTCATCCTCCAATAGACCAGGGCCCCCCTCCTCCTCCTCCAATAGACCAGGGCCCTCCTCCATATCCAATAGACCAGGGCCCTCCTCCTCCTTATCCAATAGACCAGGGCCCTCCACCTCCTAATCCAATAGACCAGGGCCCTCCTCCTCCTCCTCCAATAGACCAGGGCCCTCCTCCTCCAATAGACCAGGGCCCTCCTCCTCCTCCAATAGACCAGGGCCCTCCTCCTCATCCTCCAATAGACCAGGGCCTTCCACCTCCTCCTCCAATAGACCAGGGACCTCCTCCTCCTCCTGCTCCAATAGACCAGGGCCCTCCTCCTCATCCTCCAATAGACCAGGGCCCCCCTCCTCCTCCTCCAATAGACCAGGGCCCTCCTCCATATCCAATAGACCAGGGCCCTCCTCCTCATCCTCCAATAGACCAGGGCCTTCCACCTCCTCCTCCAATAGACCAGGGACCTCCTCCTCCTCCTGCTCCAATAGACCAGGGCCCTCCTCCTCCTCCTCCAATAGACCAGGGCCCTCCTCCTCCAATAGACCAGGGCCCTCCTCCTCATCCTCCAATAGACCAGGGCCTTCCACCTCCTCCTCCAATAGACCAGGGACCTCCTCCTCCTCCTGCTCCAATAGACCAGGGCCCTCCTCCTCATCCTCCAATAGACCAGGGCCCCCCTCCTCCTCCTCCAATAGACCAGGGCCCTCCTCCATATCCAATAGACCAGGGCCCTCCTCCTCCTTATCCAATAGACCAGGGCCCTCCACCTCCTAATCCAATAGACCAGGGCCCTCCTCCTCCTCCTCCAATAGACCAGGGCCCTCCTCCTCCAATAGACCAGGGCCCTCCTCCTCCTCCAATAGACCAGGGACCTCCTCCAATAGACCAGGGACCTCCTCCTCCTGCTCCAATAGACCAGGGCCCTCCTCCTCATCCTCCAATAAACCAGGGCCCCCCTCCTCCTCCTCCAATAGACCAGGGCCCTCCTCCATATCCAATAGACCAGGGCCCTCCTCCTCCTTATCCAATAGACCAGGGCCCTCCACCTCATCATCCAATAGACCAGGGCCCTCCTCCTCCAATAGACCAGGGCCCTCCTCCTCCTGCTCCAATAGACCAGGGCCCTCCTCCTCATCCTCCAATAGAACAGGGCCCTCCTCCTCCTCCTCCTCCTCCTCCTCCAATAGACCAGGGCCCTCCTCCTCCTCCAATAGTCCAGGGCCCTCCTCATCCTCCAATAGACCACGGCCCTCCTCCTCATCCTCTAATAGACCAGGGACCTCCTCCTCCAATAGACCAGGGCCCTCCTCCTCATCCTCCAATAGACCAGGGACCTCCTCCTCCTCCTGCTCCAATAGACCAGGGCCCTCCTCCTCATCCTCCAATAGACCAGGGCCCCCCTCCTCCTCCTCCAATAGACCAGGGCCCTCCTCCATATCCAATAGACCAGGGCCCTCCTCCTCCTTATCCAATAGACCAGGGCCCTCCACCTCCTAATCCAATAGACCAGGGCCCTCCTCCTCCTCCTCCAATAGACCAGGGCCCTCCTCCTCATCCTCCAATAGACCAGGGCCTTCCACCTCCTCCTCCAATAGACCAGGGACCTCCTCCTCCTCCTGCTCCAATAGACCAGGGCCCTCCTCCTCATCCTCCAATAGACCAGGCCCCCCTCCTCCTCCTCCAATAGACCAGGGCCCTCCTCCATATCCAATAGACCAGGGCCCTCCTCCTCCTTATCCTATAGACCAGGGCCCTCCACCTCCTAATCCAATAGACCAGGGCCCTCCTCCTCCTCCTCCAATAGACCAGGGCCCTCCTCCTCCAATAGACCAGGGCCCTCCTCCTCCTCCAATAGACCAGGGCCCTCCTCCTCAT
Organism: Oncorhynchus mykiss; assembly: GCF_057628025.1. Classification (NCBI taxonomy): domain Eukaryota; kingdom Metazoa; phylum Chordata; class Actinopteri; order Salmoniformes; family Salmonidae; genus Oncorhynchus; species Oncorhynchus mykiss. Next base: position 81,429,755 of record NC_143028.1, read on the forward strand.
CCTCCAATAGACCAGGGCCTTCCACCTCCTCCTCCAATAGACCAGGGACCTCCTCCTCCTCCTGCTCCAATAGACCAGGGCCCTCCTCCTCCTTATCCAATAGACCAGGGCCCCCCTCCTCCTCCTCCAATAGACCAGGGCCCTCCTCCATATCCAATAGACCAGGGCCCTCCTCCTCCTTATCAAATAGACCAGGGCCCTCCACCTCCTAATCCAATAGACCAGGGCCCTCCTCCTCCTCCTCCAATAGACCAGGGCCCTCCTCCTCCAATAGACCAGGGCCCTCCTCCTCCTCCAATAGACCAGGGACCTCCTCCTCCTAATCCAATAGACCAGGGCCCTCCTCCTCCTTATCCAATAGACCAGGGCCCTCCTCCTTATCCTCCAATAGACCAGGGCCCTCCTACTCCTCCTCCTCCAATAGACCAGGGACCTCCTCCTCCTGCTCCAACAGACCAGGGCCCTCCTCCTCATTCTCCAATAGACCAGGGACCTCCTGCTCCTCATCCTCCAATAGACCAGGGCCCTCCTCCTCATCCTGCAATAGACTAGGGTCCTCCTCCTCCTCCTCAATAAACCAGGGACCTCCTCCTCCTCCTGCTCCAATAGACCAGGGCCCTCCTCCTCATCCTCCAATAGACCAGGGCCCTCCTCCTCCTCCAATAGACCAGGGCCCTCCTCCTCCTTATCCAATAGACCAGGGCCCTCCTCCTCCTTATCCAATAGACCAGGGACCTCCTCCTCATCCTCCAATAGACCAGGGCCCTCCTCCTCATCCTCCAATAGACCAGGGCCTTCCACCTCCTCCTCCAATAGACCAGGGACCTCCTCCTCCTCCTGCTCCAATAGACCAGGGCCCTCCTCCTCATCCTCCAATAGACCAGGGCCCCCCTCCTCCTCCTCCAATAGACCAGGGCCCTCCTCCATATCCAATAGACCAGTGCCCTCCTCCTCCTTATCCTATAGACCAGGGCCCTCCACCTCCTAATCCAATAGACCAGGGCCCTCCTCCTCCTCCTCCAATAGACCAGGGCCCTCCTCCTCCAATAGACCAGGGCCCTCCTCCTCCTCCAATAGACCAGGGCCCTCCTCCTCATCCTCCAATAGACCAGGGCCTTCCACCTCCTCCTCCAATAGACCAGGGACCTCCTCTTCCTCCTGCTCCAATAGACCAGGGCCCTCCTCCTCCTTATCCAATAGACCAGGGCCCCCCTCCTCCTCCTCCAATAGACCAGGGCCCTCCTCCATATCCAATAGACCAGGGCCCTCCTCCTCCTTATCAAATAGACCAGGGCCCTCCACCTCCTAATCCAATAGACCAGGGCCCTCCTCCTCCTCCTCCAATAGACCAGGGCCCTCCTCCTCCAATAGACCAGGGCCCTCCTCCTCCTCCAATAGACCAGGGACCTCCTCCTCCTAATCCAATAGACCAGGGCCCTCCTCCTCCTTATCCAATAGACCAGGGCCCTCCTCCTTATCCTCCAATAGACCAGGGCCCTCCTACTCCTCCTCCTCCAATAGACCAGGGACCTCCTCCTCCTGCTCCAACAGACCAGGGCCCTCCTCCTCATTCTCCAATAGACCAGGGACCTCCTGCTCCTCATCCTCCAATAGACCAGGGCCCTCCTCCTCATCCTGCAATAGACTAGGGTCCTCCTCCTCCTCCTCAATAAACCAGGGACCTCCTCCTCCTCCTGCTCCAATAGACCAGGGCCCTCCTCCTCATCCTCCAATAGACCAGGGCCCTCCTCCTCCTCCAATAGACCAGGGCCCTCCTCCTCCTTATCCAATAGACCAGGGCCCTCCTCCTCCTTATCCAATAGACCAGGGACCTCCTCCTCATCCTCCAATAGACCAGGGACCTCCTCCTACTTATCCAATAGACCAGGGACCTTCTCCTCCTTATCCAATAGACCTGGGCCCTCCTCCTCCTCCTTATCCAATAGACCAGGGACTTCCTCCTCCTCCTCCAATAGACCAGGGACCTCCTCCTCCTTATCCAATAGACCAGGGCCCCCCTCCTCCTTATCCAATAGACCAGGGACCTCCTCCTCCAATAGACCAGGGACCTCCTCCTCCTTATCCAATAGACCAGGGCCCTCCTCCTCATCCTCCAATAGACCAGGGACCTCCTCCTCCTCCAATAGACCAGGGCCCTCCTCCATATCCAATAGACCAGGGCCCTCCTCCTCCTTATCCAATAGACCAGGGCCCTCCACCTCATCATCCAATAGACCAGGGCCCTCCTCCTCCAATAGACCAGGGCCCTCCTCCTCCTGCTCCAATAGACCAGGGCCCTCCTCCTCATCCTCCAATAGAACAGGGCCCTCCTCCTCCTCCTCCTCCTCCTCCAATAGACCAGGGCCCTCCTCCTCCTCCAATAGTCCAGGGCCCTCCTCATCCTCCAATAGACCACGGCCCTCCTCCTCATCCTCTAATAGACCAGGGACCTCCTCCTCCAATAGACCAGGGCCCTCCTCCTCATCCTCCAATAGACCAGGGACCTCCTCCTCCTCCTGCTCCAATAGACCAGGGCCCTCCTCCTCATCCTCCAATAGACCAGGGCCCCCCTCCTCCTCCTCCAATAGACCAGGGCCCTCCTCCATATCCAATAGACCAGGGCCCTCCTCCTCCTTATCCAATAGACCAGGGCCCTCCACCTCCTAATCCAATAGACCAGGGCCCTCCTCCTCCTCCTCCAATAGACCAGGGCCCTCCTCCTCATCCTCCAATAGACCAGGGCCTTCCACCTCCTCCTCCAATAGACCAGGGACCTCCTCCTCCTCCTGCTCCAATAGACCAGGGCCCTCCTCCTCATCCTCCAATAGACCAGGGCCCCCCTCCTCCTCCTCCAATAGACCAGGGCCCTCCTCCATATCCAATAGACCAGGGCCCTCCTCCTCCTTATCCTATAGACCAGGGCCCTCCACCTCCTAATCCAATAGACCAGGGCCCTCCTCCTCCTCCTCCAATAGACCAGGGCCCTCCTCCTCCAATAGACCAGGGCCCTCCTCCTCCTCCAATAGACCAGGGCCCTCCTCCTCATCCTCCAATAGACCAGGGCCTTCCACCTCCTCCTCCAATAGACCAGGGACCTCCTCCTCCTCCTGCTCCAATAGACCAGGGCCCTCCTCCTCCTTATCCAATAGACCAGGGCCCCCCTCCTCCTCCTCCAATAGACCAGGGCCCTCCTCCATATCCAATAGACCAGGGCCCTCCTCCTCCTTATCAAATAGACCAGGGCCCTCCACCTCCTAATCCAATAGACCAGGGCCCTCCTCCTCCTCCTCCAATAGACCAGGGCCCTCCTCCTCCAATAGACCAGGGCCCTCCTCCTCCTCCAATAGACCAGGGACCTCCTCCTCCTAATCCAATAGACCAGGGCCCTCCTCCTCCTTATCCAATAGACCAGGGCCCTCCTCCTTATCCTCCAATAGACCAGGGCCCTCCTACTCCTCCTCCTCCAATAGACCAGGGACCTCCTCCTCCTGCTCCAACAGACCAGGGCCCTCCTCCTCATTCTCCAATAGACCAGGGACCTCCTGCTCCTCATCCTCCAATAGACCAGGGCCCTCCTCCTCATCCTGCAATAGACTAGGGTCCTCCTCCTCCTCCTCAATAAACCAGGGACCTCCTCCTCCTCCTGCTCCAATAGACCAGGGCCCTCCTCCTCATCCTCCAATAGACCAGGGCCCTCCTCCTCCTCCAATAGACCAGGGCCCTCCTCCTCCTTATCCAATAGACCAGGGCCCTCCTCCTCCTTATCCAATAGACCAGGGACCTCCTCCTCATCCTCCAATAGACCAGGGCCCTCCTCCTCATCCTCCAATAGACCAGGGCCTTCCACCTCCTCCTCCAATAGACCAGGGACCTCCTCCTCCTCCTGCTCCAATAGACCAGGGCCCTCCTCCTCATCCTCCAATAGACCAGGGCCCCCCTCCTCCTCCTCCAATAGACCAGGGCCCTCCTCCATATCCAATAGACCAGGGCCCTCCTCCTCCTTATCCTATAGACCAGGGCCCTCCACCTCCTAATCCAATAGACCAGGGCCCTCCTCCTCCTCCTCCAATAGACCAGGGCCCTCCTCCTCCAATAGACCAGGGCCCTCCTCCTCCTCCAATAGACCAGGGCCCTCCTCCTCATCCTCCAATAGACCAGGGCCTTCCACCTCCTCCTCCAATAGACCAGGGACCTCCTCTTCCTCCTGCTCCAATAGACCAGGGCCCTCCTCCTCCTTATCCAATAGACCAGGGCCCCCCTCCTCCTCCTCCAATAGACCAGGGCCCTCCTCCATATCCAATAGACCAGGGCCCTCCTCCTCCTTATCAAATAGACCAGGGCCCTCCACCTCCTAATCCAATAGACCAGGGCCCTCCTCCTCCTCCTCCAATAGACCAGGGCCCTCCTCCTCCAATAGACCAGGGCCCTCCTCCTCCTCCAATAGACCAGGGACCTCCTCCTCCTAATCCAATAGACCAGGGCCCTCCTCCTCCTTATCCAATAGACCAGGGCCCTCCTCCTTATCCTCCAATAGACCAGGGCCCTCCTACTCCTCCTCCTCCAATAGACCAGGGACCTCCTCCTCCTGCTCCAACAGACCAGGGCCCTCCTCCTCATTCTCCAATAGACCAGGGACCTCCTGCTCCTCATCCTCCAATAGACCAGGGCCCTCCTCCTCATCCTGCAATAGACTAGGGTCCTCCTCCTCCTCCTCAATAAACCAGGGACCTCCTCCTCCTCCTGCTCCAATAGACCAGGGCCCTCCTCCTCATCCTCCAATAGACCAGGGCCCTCCTCCTCCTCCAATAGACCAGGGCCCTCCTCCTCCTTATCCAATAGACCAGGGCCCTCCTCCTCCTTATCCAATAGACCAGGGACCTCCTCCTCATCCTCCAATAGACCAGGGACCTCCTCCTACTTATCCAATAGACCAGGGACCTTCTCCTCCTTATCCAATAGACCTGGGCCCTCCTCCTCCTCCTTATCCAATAGACCAGGGACTTCCTCCTCCTCCTCCAATAGACCAGGGACCTCCTCCTCCTTATCCAATAGACCAGGGCCCCCCTCCTCCTTATCCAATAGACCAGGGACCTCCTCCTCCAATAGACCAGGGACCTCCTCCTCCTTATCCAATAGACCAGGGCCCTCCTCCTCATCCTCCAATAGACCAGGGACCTCCTCCTCCTCCAATAGACCAGGGCCCTCCTCCTCATCCTCTAATAGACCAGGGACCTCCTCCTCCAATAGACCAGGGCCCTCCTCCTCATCCTCCAATAGACCAGGGACCTCCTCCTCCTCCTGCTCCAATACACCAGGGCCCTCCTCCTCATCCTCCAATAGACCAGGGCCCCCCTCCTCCTCCTCCAATAGACCAGGGCCCTCCTCCATATCCAATAGACCAGGGCCCTCCTCCTCCTTATCCAATAGACCAGGGCCCTCCACCTCCTAATCCAATAGACCAGGGCCCTCCTCCTCCTCCTCCAATAGACCAGGGCCCTCCTCCTCATCCTCCAATAGACCAGGGCCTTCCACCTCCTCCTCCAATAGACCAGGGACCTCCTCCTCCTCCTGCTCCAATAGACCAGGGCCCTCCTCCTCATCCTCCAATAGACCAGGGCCCCCCTCCTCCTCCTCCAATAGACCAGGGCCCTCCTCCATATCCAATAGACCAGGGCCCTCCTCCTCCTTATCCAATAGACCAGGGCCCTCCACCTCCTAATCCAATAGACCAGGGCCCTCCTCCTCCTCCTCCAATAGACCAGGGCCCTCCTCCTCCAATAGACCAGGGCCCTCCTCCTCCTCCAATAGACCAGGGCCCTCCTCCTCATCCTCCAATAGACCAGGGCCTTCCACCTCCTCCTCCAATAGACCAGGGACCTCCTCCTCCTCCTGCTCCAATAGACCAGGGCCCTCCTCCTCATCCTCCAATAGACCAGGGCCCCCCTCCTCCTCCTCCAATAGACCAGGGCCCTCCTCCATATCCAATAGACCAGGGCCCTCCTCCTCCTTATCCAATAGACCAGGGCCCTCCACCTCCTAATCCAATAGACCAGGGCCCTCCTCCTCCTCCTCCAATAGACCAGGGCCCTCCTCCTCCAATAGACCAGGGCCCTCCTCCTCCTCCAATAGACCAGGGACCTCCTCCTCCTAATCCAATAGACCAGGGCCCTCCTCCTCCTTATCCAATAGACCAGGGCCCTCCTCCTTATCCTCCAATAGACCAGGGCCCTCCTACTCCTCCTCCTCCAATAGACCAGGGACCTCCTCCTCCTGCTCCAACAGACCAGGGCCCTCCTCCTCATTCTCCAATAGACCAGGGACCTCCTGCTCCTCATCCTCCAATAGACCAGGGCCCTCCTCCTCATCCTGCAATAGACTAGGGTCCTCCTCCTCCTCCTCAATAAACCAGGGACCTCCTCCTCCTCCTGCTCCAATAGACCAGGGCCCTCCTCCTCATCCTCCAATAGACCAGGGCCCTCCTCCTCCTCCAATAGACCAGGGCCCTCCTCCTCCTTATCCAATAGACCAGGGCCCTCCTCCTCCTTATCCAATAGACCAGGGACCTACTCCTACTTATCCAATAGACCAGGGACCTTCTCCTCCTTATCCAATAGACCTGGGCCCTCCTCCTCCTCCTTATCCAATAGACCAGGGACTTCCTCCTCCTCCTCCAATAGACCAGGGACCTCCTCCTCCTTATCCAATAGACCAGGGCCCTCCTCCTCCTTATCCAATAGACCAGGGACCTCCTCCTCCAATAGACCAGGGACCTCCTCCTCCTTATCCAATAGACCAGGGCCCTCCTCCTCATCCTCCAATAGACCAGGGACCTCCTCCTCCTCCAATAGACCAGGGACATCCTCCTCCTCCAATAGACCAGGGCCCTCCTCCTCATCCTCCAATAGACTAGGGACCTCCTCCTCCTCCAATAGACCAGGGCCCTTCTCCTCCTCTAATAGACCAGGGCCCTCCTCCTCATCCTCCAATAGACCAAGGACCTCCTCCTCATCCTCCAATAGACCAGGGCCCTCCTCCTCATCCTCCAATAGACCAGGGACCTCCTCCTCATCCTCCAATAGACCAGGGACCTACCTCCTCCTCCAATAGACCAGGGACCTCCTCCTAATGCTCCAATAGACCAGGGTCCTCCTCCTCATCCTCCAATAGACCAGGGCTTTCCTCCTCCTCCTCCAATAGACCAGGGCCCTCCACCTCCTCCTCCAATAGACCAGGGCCCTCCACCTCCTCCTCCAATAGACCAGGGCCCTCCTCCTCCTGCTCCAGTAGACCAGGGCCCTCATCCTTATCCTCCAATAGATCAGGGCCCTCCTCCTCATCCTCCAATAGACCAGGGCCCTCATCCTCCTTATCCAATAGACCAGGGCCCTCCTCCTCATCATCCAATAGACCAGGGCCCTCCTCCTCCAATAGACCAGGGCCCTCCTCCTCCTGCTCCAATAGACCAGGGCCCTCCTCCTCATCCTCCAATAGAACAGGGCCCTCCTCCTCCAATAGACCAGGGCCCTCCTCCTCCTCCTCCAATAGACCAGGGCCCTCCTCCTCCTCCAATAGTCCAGGGCCCTCCTCATCCTCCAATAGACCAGGGCCCTCCTCCTCATCCTCCAATAGACCAGGGCCCCCCTCCTCCTCCTCCAATAGACCAGGGCCCTCCTCCTTATCCAATAGACCAGGGCCCTCCTCCTTATCCAATAGACCAGGGCCCTCCTCCTCCTCCTCCAATAGACCAGGGCCCTCCTCCTCCAATAGACCAGGGCCCTCCTCCTCCTCCAATAGACCAGGGACCTCCTCCTCCTAATCCAATAGACCAGGGCCCTCCTCCTCCTTATCCAATAGACCAGGGCCCTCCTCCTTATCCTCCAATAGACCAGGGCCCTCCTACTCCTCCTCCTCCAATAGACCAGGGACCTCCTCCTCCTGCTCCAACAGACCAGGGCCCTCCTCCTCATTCTCCAATAGACCAGGGACCTCCTGCTCCTCATCCTCCAATAGACCAGGGCCCTCCTCCTCATCCTGCAATAGACTAGGGTCCTCCTCCTCCTCCTCAATAAACCAGGGACCTCCTCCTCCTCCTGCTCCAATAGACCAGGGCCCTCCTCCTCATCCTCCAATAGACCAGGGCCCTCCTCCTCCTCCAATAGACCAGGGCCCTCCTCCTCCTTATCCAATAGACCAGGGCCCTCCTCCTCCTTATCCAATAGACCAGGGACCTCCTCCTCATCCTCCAATAGACCAGGGACCTCCTCCTACTTATCCAATAGACCAGGGACCTTCTCCTCCTTATCCAATAGACCAGGGCCCTCCTCCTCCTTATCCAATAGACCAGGGACCTCCTCCTCCAATAGACCAGGGACCTCCTCCTCCTTATCCAATAGACCAGGGCCCTCCTCCTCATCCTCCAATAGACCAGGGACCTCCTCCTCCTCCAATAGACCAGGGACATCCTCCTCCTCCAATAGACCAGGGCCCTCCTCCTCATCCTCCAATAGACTAGGGACCTCCTCCTCCTCCAATAGACCAGGGCCCTTCTCCTCCTCTAATAGACCAGGGCCCTCCTCCTCATCCTCCAATAGACCAAGGACCTCCTCCTCATCCTCCAATAGACCAGGGCCCTCCTCCTCATCCTCCAATAGACCAGGGACCTCCTCCTCATCCTCCAATAGACCAGGGACCTACCTCCTCCTCCAATAGACCAGGGACCTCCTCCTAATGCTCCAATAGACCAGGGTCCTCCTCCTCATCCTCCAATAGACCAGGGCTTTCCTCCTCCTCCTCCAATAGACCAGGGCCCTCCACCTCCTCCTCCAATAGACCAGGGCCCTCCACCTCCTCCTCCAATAGACCAGGGCCCTCCTCCTCCTGCTCCAGTAGACCAGGGCCCTCATCCTTATCCTCCAATAGATCAGGGCCCTCCTCCTCATCCTCCAATAGACCAGGGCCCTCATCCTCCTTATCCAATAGACCAGGGCCCTCCTCCTCATCATCCAATAGACCAGGGCCCTCCTCCTCCAATAGACCAGGGCCCTCCTCCTCCTGCTCCAATAGACCAGGGCCCTCCTCCTCATCCTCCAATAGAACAGGGCCCTCCTCCTCCAATAGACCAGGGCCCTCCTCCTCCTCCTCCAATAGACCAGGGCCCTCCTCCTCCTCCAATAGTCCAGGGCCCTCCTCATCCTCCAATAGACCAGGGCCCTCCTCCTCATCCTCCAATAGACCAGGGCCCCCCTCCTCCTCCTCCAATAGACCAGGGCCCTCCTCCTTATCCAATAGACCAGGGCCCTCCTCCTCCTTATCCAATAGACCAGGGCCCTCCACCTCCTAATCCAATAGACCAGGGCCCTCCTCCTCCTCCTCCAATAGACCAGGGCCCTCCTCCTCCAATAGACCAGGGCCCTCCTCCTCCTCCAATAGACCAGGGACCTCCTCCTCCTAATCCAATAGACCAGGGCCCTCCTCCTTATCCTCCAATAGACCAGGGCCCTCCTACTCCTCCTCCTCCAATAGACCAGGGACCTCCTCCTCCTGCTCCAATAGACCAGGGCCCTCCTCCTCATTCTCCAATAGACCAGGGACCTCCTGCTCCTCATCCTCCAATAGACCAGGGCCCTCCTCCTCATCCTGCAACAGACTAGGGTCCTCCTCCTCCTCCTCAATAAACCAGGGACCTCCTCCTCCTCCTGCTCCAATAGACCAGGGCCCTCCTCCTCATCCTCCAATAGACCAGGGCCCTCCTCCTCCTCCAATAGACCAGGGCCCTCCTCCTCCTTATCCAATAGACCAGGGCCCTCCTCCTCCTTATCCAATAGACCAGGGACCTCCTCCTCATCCTCCAATAGACCAGGGACCTCCTCCTACTTATCCAATAGACCAGGGACCTTCTCCTCCTCATCCAATAGACCAGGGCCCTCCTCCTCCTCCTTATCCAATAGACCAGGGACTTCCTCCTCCTCCTCCAATAGACCAGGGACCTCCTCCTCCTTATCCAATAGACCAGGGCCCTCCTCTTCCTTATCCAATAGACCAGGGACCTCCTCCTCCAATAGACCAGGGACCTCCTCCTCCTCCTCCAATAGACCAGGGACCTGCTCCTCATCCTCCAATAGACCAGGGACCTCCTCCTCCTCCAATAGACCAGGGACATCCTCCTTCTCCAATAGACCAGGGCCCTTCTCCTCATCCTCCAATAGACCAGGGCCCTTCTCCTCATCCTCCAATAGACCAAGGCCCTCCTCCTCATCCTCCAATAGACCAAGGACCTCCTCCTCATCCTCCAATAGACCAGGGCCCTCCTCCTCATCCTCCAATAGACCAGGGCCCTCCTCCTCATCCTGCAATAGACTAGGGCCCTCCTCCTCCTCCTCAATAAACCAGGGACCTCCTCCTCCTCCTGCTCCAATAGACCAGGGCCCTCCTCCTCATCATCCAATAGACCAGGGCCCTCCTCCTCCTCCAATAGACCAGGGCCCTCCTCCTCCTTATCCAATAGACCAGGGACCTCCTCCTCCTCCAATAGACCAGGGCCCTCCTCCTCATCCTCCAATAGACTAGGGACCTCCTACTGCTCCAATAGACCAGGACCCTCCTCCTCATCCTCTAATAGACCAGGGACCTCCTTCTCCAATAGACCAGGGACCTCCTCCTCATCCTCCAATAGACCAGGGCCTTCCACCTCCTCCTTCAATAGACCAGGGACCTCCTCCTCCTACTGCTCCAGTAGACCAGGGCCCTCCTCTTCCTGCTCCAATAGACCAGGACCCTCCTCCTCATCCTCCAATAGACCAGGGACCTCCTCCTCCAATAGTCCAGGGACCTCCTTCTCATCCTCCAATAGACCAGGGCCCTCCTCCTCATCCTCCAATAGACCAGGGCCTTCCACCTCCTCCTCCAATAGACCAGGGACCTCCTCCTCCTCATTCTCCAATAGACCAGGGACCTCCTGCTCCTCATCCTCCAATAGACCAGGGCACTCCTTCTCATCCTCCAATAGACCAGGGCCCTCCTCCTCCTTATCCAATAGACCAGGGCCCTCCTCCTCCTGCTCCAATAGACCAGGGCCCTCCTCCTCCTCCTCCAATAGACCAGGGACCTCCTCCTCCTCCTCCAATAGACCAGGGCCCTCCTCTTCCTCCAATAGACCAGGGACCTCCTCCTCCTTATCCAATAGACCAGGGCCCTCCTCCTCCTTATCCAATAGACCAGGGCCCTCCTCCTTATCCTCCAATAGACCAGGGACCTCCTCCTCCTTATCCAATAGACCAGGGACCTTCTCCTCCTTATCCAATAGACCAGGGACCTCCTCCTCCTTATCCAATAGACCAGGGCCCTCCTCCTCCTCCTCCAATAGACCAGGGACCTCCTCCTCCTCCAATAGACCAGGGCCCTCCTCCTCATCCTCCAATAGACTAGGGACCTCCTCCTCCTCCAATAGACCAGGGCCCTTCTCCTCCTCCAATAGACCAGGGCCCTCCTCCTCATCCTCCAATAGACCAGGGACCTCCTCCTCCTTATCCAATAGACCAGGGCCCTCCTCCTCCTCCTCCAATAGACCAGGGACCTCCTCCTCCTCCAATAGACCAGGGCCCTCCTCCTCATCCTCCAATAGACTAGGGACCTCCTCCTCCTCCAATAGACCAGGGCCCTCCTCCTCCTCCAATAGACCAGGGCCCTCCTCCTCATCCTCCAATAGACCAAGGACCTCCTCCTCATCCTCCAATAGACCAGGGCCCTCCTCCTCATCCTCCAATAGACCAGGGACCTCCTCCTCATCCTCCAATAGACCAGGGACCTCCTCCTCCTCCAATAGACCAGGGACCTCCTCCTAATGCTCCAATAGACCAGGGTCCTCCTCCTCATCCTCCAATAGACCAGGGCACTTCTCCTCCTCCTCCTCCTCCAATAGACCAGGGCCCTCCACCTCCTCCTCCAATAGACCAGGGCCCTCCACCTCCTCCTCCAGTAGACCAGGGCCCTCCTCCTCCTGCTCCAGTAGACCAGGGCCCTCATCCTCATCCTCCAATAGATCAGGGCCCTCCTCCTCATCCTCCAATAGACCAGGGCCCTCATCCTCCTTATCCAATAGACCAGGGCCCTCCTCCTCCAATAGACCAGGGCCCTCCTTCTCCTGCTCCAATAGACCAGGCCCCTCCTCCTCATCCTCCAATAGAACAGGGCCCTCCTCCTCCTCCTCCTCCTCCAATAGACCAGGGCCCTCCTCCTCCTCCAATAGTCCAGGGCCCTCCTCATCCTCCAATAGACCAGGGCCCTCCTCCTCATCCTCCAATAGACCAGGGACCTCCTCGTCATCCTCCAATAGACCAGGGACCTCCTCCTCATCCTGCAATAGACTAGGGTCCTCCTCCTCCTCCTCAATAAACCAGGGACCTCCTCCTCCTCCTGCTCCAATAGACCAGGGCCCTCCTCCTCCAATAGACCAGGGCCATCCTCCTCCTCCAATAGACCAGGGACCTCCTCCTCCTAATCCAATAGACCAGGGCCCTCCTCCTCCTTATCCAATAGACCAGGGCCCTCCTCCTTATCCTCCAATAGACCAGGGCCCTCCTACTCCTCCTCCTCCAATAGACCAGGGACCTCCTCCTCCTGCTCCAACAGACCAGGGCCCTCCTCCTCATTCTCCAATAGACCAGGGACCTCCTGCTCCTCATCCTCCAATAGACCAGGGCCCTCCTCCTCATCCTGCAATAGACTAGGGTCCTCCTCCTCCTCCTCAATAAACCAGGGACCTCCTCCTCCTCCTGCTCCAATAGACCAGGGCCCTCCTCCTCATCCTCCAATAGACCAGGGCCCTCCTCCTCCTCCAATAGACCAGGGCCCTCCTCCTTATCCAATAGACCAGGGCCCTCCTCCTCCTTATCCAATAGACCAGGGACCTCCTCCTCCTCCTCCAATAGACCAGGGCCCTCCTCCTCCTCCTCCAATAGACCAGGGACCTCCTCCTCCTCCAATAGACCAGGGCCCTCCTCCTCCTCCTCCAATAGACCAGGGCCCTCCTCCTCATCCTCCAATAGACCAGGGACCTCCTCCTCCTTATCCAATAGACCAGGGCCCTCCTCCTCCTCCTCCAATAGACCAGGGACCTCCTCCTCCTCCAATAGACCAGGGCCCTCCTCCTCATCCTCCAATAGACTAGGGACCTCCTCCTCCTCCAATAGACCAGGGCCCTCCTCCTCCTCCAATAGACCAGGGCCCTCCTCCTCATCCTCCAATAGACCAAGGACCTCCTCCTCATCCTCCAATAGACCAGGGCCCTCCTCCTCATCCTCCAATAGACCAGGGACCTCCTCCTCATCCTCCAATAGACCAGGGACCTCCTCCTCCTCCAATAGACCAGGGACCTCCTCCTAATGCTCCAATAGACCAGGGTCCTCCTCCTCATCCTCCAATAGACCAGGGCACTCCTCCTCCTCCTCCAATAGACCAGGGCCCTCCACCTCCTCCTCCAATAGACCAGGGCCCTCCACCTCCTCCTCCAGTAGACCAGGGCCCTCCTCCTCCTGCTCCAGTAGACCAGGGCCCTCATCCTCATCCTCCAATAGATCAGGGCCCTCCTCCTCATCCTCCAATAGACCAGGGCCCTCATCCTCCTTATCCAATAGACCAGGGCCCTCCTCCTCATCATCCAATAGACCAGGGCCCTCCTCCTCCAATAGACCAGGGCCCTCCTCCTCCTGCTCCAATAGACCAGGCCCCTCCTCCTCATCCTCCAATAGAACAGGGCCCTCCTCCTCCTCCTCCTCCAATAGACCAGGGCCCTCCTCCTCCTCCAATAGTCCAGGGCCCTCCTCATCCTCTAATAGACCAGGGACCTCCTCCTCCAATAGACCAGGGCCCTCCTCCTCATCCTCCAATAGACCAGGGCCTTCCACCTCCTCCTCCAATAGACCAGGGACCTCCTCCTCCTCCTGCTCCAATAGACCAGGGCCCTCCTCCTCCTCCTCCAATAGACCAGGGCCCTCCTCCTTATCCAATAGACCAGGGCCCTCCTCCTTATCCAATAGACCAGGGCCCTCCACCTCCTAATCCAATAGACCAGGGCCCTCCTCCTCCTCCTCCAATAGACCAGGGCCCTCCTCCTCCAATAGACCAGGGCCCTCCTCCTCCTCCAATAGACCAGGGACCTCCTCCTCCTAATCCAATAGACCAGGGCCCTCCTCCTCCTTATCCAATAGACCAGGGCCCTCCTCCTTATCCTCCAATAGACCAGGGCCCTCCTACTCCTCCTCCTCCAATAGACCAGGGACCTCCTCCTCCTGCTCCAACAGACCAAGGCCCTCCTCCTCATTCTCCAATAGACCAGGGACCTCCTGCTCCTCATCCTCCAATAGACCAGGGCCCTCCTCCTCATCCTGCAATAGACTAGGGTCCTCCTCCTCCTCCTCAATAAACCAGGGACCTCCTCCTCCTCCTGCTCCAATAGACCAGGGCCCTCCTCCTCATCCTCCAATAGACCAGGGCCCTCCTCCTCCTCCAATAGACCAGGGCCCCCCTCCTCCTTATCCAATAGACCAGGGACCTCCTCCTCCTCCTCCAATAGACCAGGGCCCTCCTCCTCCTCCTCCAATAGACCAGGGACCTCCTCCTCCTCCAATAGACCAGGGCCCTCCTCCTCCTCCTCCTCCAATAGACCAGGGCCCTCCTCCTCATCCTCCAATAGACCAGGGACCTCCTCCTCCTTATCCAATAGACCAGGGCCCTCCTCCTCCTCCTCCAATAGACCAGGGACCTCCTCCTCCTCCAATAGACCAGGGCCCTCCTCCTCATCCTCCAATAGACTAGGGACCTCCTCCTCCTCCAATAGACCAGGGCCCTCCTCCTCCTCCAATAGACCAGGGCCCTCCTCCTCATCCTCCAATAGACCAAGGACCTCCTCCTCATCCTCCAATAGACCAGGGCCCTCCTCCTCATCCTCCAATAGACCAGGGCCCTCCTCCTCATCCTCCAATAGACCAGGGACCTCCTCCTCCTCCAATAGACCAGGGACCTCCTCCTAATGCTCCAATAGACCAGGGTCCTCCTCCTCATCCTCCAATAGACCAGGGCACTCCTCCTCCTCCTCCTCCTCCAATAGACCAGGGCCCTCCACCTCCTCCTCCAATAGACCAGGGCCCTCCACCTCCTCCTCCAGTAGACCAGGGCCCTCCTCCTCCTGCTCCAGTAGACCAGGGCCCTCATCCTCATCCTGCAATAGATCAGGGCCCTCCTCCTCATCCTCCAATAGACCAGGGCCCTCATCCTCCTTATCCAATAGACCAGGGCCCTCCTCCTCATCATCCAATAGACCAGGGCCCTCCTCCTCCAATAGACCAGGGCCCTCCTCCTCCTGCTCCAATAGACCAGGCCCCTCCTCCTCATCCTCCAATAGAACAGGGCCCTCCTCCTCCTCCTCCTCCAATAGACCAGGGCCCTCCTCCTCCTCCAATAGTCCAGGGCCCTCCTCATCCTCCAATAGACCAGGGCCCTCCTCCTCATCCTCTAACAGACCAGGGACCTCCTCCTCCAATAGACCAGGGCCCTCCTCCTCATCCTCCAATAGACCAGGGCCTTCCACCTCCTCCTCCAATAGACCAGGGACCTCCTCCTCCTCCTGCTCCAATAGACCAGGGCCCTCCTCCTCCTCCTCCAATAAACCAGGGCCCTCCTCCTTATCCAATAGACCAGGGCCCTCCTCCTCCTTATCCAATAGACCAGGGCCCTCCACCTCCTAATCCAATAGACCAGGGCCCTCCTCCTCCTCCTCCAATAGAACAGGGCCCTCCTCCTCCAATAGACCAGGGCCCTCCTCCTCCTCCAATAGACCAGGGACCTCCTCCTCCTAATCCAATAGACCAGGGCCCTCCTCCTCCTTATCCAATAGACCAGGGCCCTCCTCCTTATCCTCCAATAGACCAGGGCCCTCCTACTCCTCCTCCTCCAATAGACCAGGGACCTCCTCCTCCTGCTCCAACAGACCAGGGCCCTCCTCCTCATTCTCCAATAGACCAGGGACCTCCTGCTCCTCATCCTCCAATAGACCAGGGCCCTCCTCCTCATCCTGCAATAGACTAGGGTCCTCCTCCTCCTCCTCAATAAACCAGGGACCTCCTCCTCCTCCTGCTCCAATAGACCAGGGCCCTCCTCCTCATCCTCCAATAGACCAGGGCCCTCCTCCTCCTCCAATAGACTAGGGTCCTCCTCCTCCTCCTCAATAAACCAGGGACCTCCTCCTCCTCCTGCTCCAATAGACCAGGGCCCTCCTCCTCATCCTCCAATAGACCAGGGCCCTCCTCATCCTCCAATAGACCAGGGCCCTCCTCCTCATCCTCTAATAGACCAGGGACCTCCTCCTCCAATAGACCAGGGCCCTCCTCCTCATCCTCCAATAGACCAGGGCCTTCCACCTCCTCCTCCAATAGACCAGGGACCTCCTCCTCCTCCTGCTCCAATAGACCAGGGCCCTCCTCCTCCTCCTCCAATAAACCAGGGCCCTCCTCCTTATCCAATAGACCAGGGCCCTCCTCCTCCTTATCCAATAGACCAGGGCCCTCCACCTCCTAATCCAATAGACCAGGGCCCTCCTCCTCCTCCTCCAATAGACCAGGGCCCTCCTCCTCCAATAGACCAGGGCCCTCCTCCTCCTCCAATAGACCAGGGACCTCCTCCTCCTAATCCAATAGACCAGGGCCCTCCTCCTCCTTATCCAATAGACCAGGGCCCTCCTCCTTATCCTCCAATAGACCAGGGCCCTCCTACTCCTCCTCCTCCAATAAACCAGGGACCTCCTCCTCCTCCTGCTCCAATAGACCAGGGCCCTCCTCCTCATCCTCCAATAGACCAGGGCCCTCCTCCTCCTCCAATAGACCAGGGCCCTCCTCCTCCTTATCCAATAGACCAGGGCCCTCCTCCTCCTAATCCAATAGACCAGGGCCCTCCTCCTCCTCCTTATCCAATAGACCAGGGACTTCCTCCTCCAATAGACCAGGGACCTCCTCCTCCTTATCCAATAGACCAGGGACCTCCTCCTCCAATAGACCAGGGACCTCCTCCTCCTTATCCAATAGACCAGGGCCCTCCTCCTCATCCTCCAATAGACCAGGGACCTCCTCCTCCTCCAATAGACCAGTGACCTCCTCCTCCTTATCCAATAGACCAGGGCCCTCCTCCTCCTTATCCAATAGTCCAGGGCCCTCCTCCTCCTTATCCAATAGACCAGGGACCTCCTCCTCCTCCAATAGACCAGGGCCCTCCTCCTCATCCTCCAATAGACTAGGGACCTCCTACTGCTCCAATAGACCAGGACCCTCCTCCTCATCCTCTAATAGACCAGGGACCTCCTCCTCCAATAGACCAGGGACCTCCTCCTCATCCTCCAATAGACCAGGGCCCTCCTCCTCATCCTCCAATAGACCAGGGCCTTCCACCTCCTCCTTCAATAGACCAGGGACCTCCTCCTCCTCCTGCTCCAGTAGACCAGGGCCCTCCTCTTCCTGCTCCAATAGACCAGGACCCTCCTCCTCATCCTCCAATAGACCAGGGACCTCCTCCTCCAATAGTCCAGGGACCTCCTCCTCATCCTCCAATAGACCAGGGCCCTCCTCCTCATCCTCCAATAGACCAGGGCCTTCCACCTCCTCCTCCAATAGACCAGGGACCTCCTCCTCCTCCTGCTCCAATAGACCAGGGCCCTCCTCCTCATCCTCCAATAGACCAGGGCACTCCTTCTCATCCTCCAATAGACCAGGGCCCTCCTCCTCCTTATCCAATAGACCAGGGCCCTCCTCCTCCTGCTCCAATAGACCAGGGCCCTCCTCCTCCTCCTCCAATAGACCAGGGCCCTCCTCCTCCTCCAATAGACCAGGGCCCTCCTCCTCCTCCAATAGACCAGGGACCTCCTCCTCCTTATCCAATAGACCAGGGCCCTCCTCCTCCTTATCCAATAGACCAGGGCCCTCCTCCTTATCCTCCAATAGACCAGGGACCTCCTCCTCCTTATCCAATAGACCAGGGACCTTCTCCTCCTTATCCAATAGACCAGGGCCCTCCTCCTCCTCCTTATCCAATAGACCAGGGACCTCCTCCTCCTCCTCCAATAGACCAGGGACCTCCTCCTCCTTATCCAATAGACCAGGGCCCTCCTCCTCCTCCTCCAATAGACCAGGGACCTCCTCCTCCTCCAATAGACCAGGGCCCTCCTCCTCATCCTCCAATAGACTAGGGACCTCCTCCTCCTCCAATAGACCAGGGCCCTTCTCCTCCTCCAATAGACCAGGGCCCTCCTCCTCATCCTCCAATAGACCAGGGACCTCCTCCTCCTTATCCAATAGACCAGGGCCCTCCTCCTCCTCCAATAGACCAGGGACCTCCTCCTCCTCCAATAGACCAGGGCCCTCCTCCTCATCCTCCAATAGACTAGGGACCTCCTCCTCCTCCAATAGACCAGGGCCCTTCTCCTCCTCCAATAGACCAGGGCCCTCCTCCTCATCCTCCAATAGACCAAGGACCTCCTCCTCATCCTCCAATAGACCAGGGCCCTCCTCCTCATCCTCCAATAGACCAGGGACCTCCTCCTCATCCTCCAATAGACCAGGGACCTCCTCCTCCTCCAATAGACCAGGGACCTCCTCCTAATGCTCCAATAGACCAGGGTCCTCCTCCTCATCCTCCAATAGACCAGGGCACTCCTCCTCCTCCTCCTCCTCCAATAGACCAGGGCCCTCCACCTCCTCCTCCAATAGACCAGGGCCCTCCACCTCCTCCTCCAGTAGACCAGGGCCCTCCTCCTCCTGCTCCAGTAGACCAGGGCCCTCATCCTCATCCTCCAATAGATCAGGGCCCTCCTCCTCATCCTCCAATAGACCAGGGCCCTCATCCTCCTTATCCAATAGACCAGGGCCCTCCTCCTCATCATCCAATAGACCAGGGCCCTCCTCCTCCAATAGACCAGGGCCCTCCTCCTCCTGCTCCAATAGACCAGGGCCCTCCTCCTCATCCTCCAATAGAACAGGGCCCTCCTCCTCCTCCTCCAATAGACCAGGGCCCTCCTCCTCCTCCAATAGTCCAGGGCCCTCCTCATCCTCCAATAGACCAGGGCCCTCCTCCTCATCCTCTAATAGACCAGGGACCTCCTCCTCCAATAGACCAGGGCCCTCCTCCTCATCCTCCAATAGACCAGGGCCTTCCACCTCCTCCTCCAATAGACCAGGGACCTCCTCCTCCTCCTGCTCCAATAGACCAGGGCCCTCCTCCTCCTCCAATAGACCAGGGCCCTCCTCCTTATCCAATAGACCAGGGCCCTCCTCCTACTTATCCAATAGACCAGGGCCCTCCACCTCCTAATCCAATAGACCAGGGCCCTCCTCCTCCTTATCCAATAGACCAGGGCCTTCCTCCTCCTAATCCAATAGACCAGGGCCCTCCTCCTCATCCTCCAATAGGCCAAGGACCTCCTCCTACTTATCCAATAGACCAGGGACCTTCTCCTCCTTATCCAATAGACCAGGGCCCTCCTCCTCCTCCTTATCCAATAGACCAGGGACTTCCTCCTCCAATAGACCAGGGACCTCCTCCTCCTTATCCAATAGACCAGGGACCTCCTCCTCCAATAGACCAGGGACCTCCTCCTCCTTATCCAATAGACCAGGGCCCTCCTCCTCATCCTCCAATAGACCAGGGACCTCCTCCTCCTCCAATAGACCAGGGACCTCCTCCTCCTTATCCAATAGACCAGGGCCCTCCTCCTCCTTATCCAATAGTCCAGGGCCCTCCTCCTCCTTATCCAATAGACCAGGGACCTCCTCCTCCTCCAATAGACCAGGGCCCTCCTCCTCATCCTCCAATAGACTAGGGACCTCCTACTGCTCCAATAGACCAGGACCCTCCTCCTCATCCTCTAATAGACCAGGGACCTCCTCCTCCAATAGACCAGGGACCTCCTCCTCATCCTCCAATAGACCAGGGCCCTCCTCCTCATCCTCCAATAGACCAGGGCCTTCCACCTCCTCCTTCAATAGACCAGGGACCTCCTCCTCCTCCTGCTCCAGTAGACCAGGGCCCTCCTCTTCCTGCTCCAATAGACCAGGACCCTCCTCCTCATCCTCCAATAGACCAGGGACCTCCTCCTCCAATAGTCCAGGGACCTCCTCCTCATCCTCCAATAGACCAGGGCCCTCCTCCTCATCCTCCAATAGACCAGGGCCTTCCACCTCCTCCTCCAATAGACCAGGGACCTCCTCCTCCTCCTGCTCCAATAGACCAGGGCCCTCCTCCTCATCCTCCAATAGACCAGGGCACTCCTTCTCATCCTCCAATAGACCAGGGCCCTCCTCCTCCTTATCCAATAGACCAGGGCCCTCCTCCTCCTGCTCCAATAGACCAGGGCCCTCCTCCTCCTCCTCCAATAGACCAGGGCCCTCCTCCTCCTCCAATAGACCAGGGCCCTCCTCCTCCTCCAATAGACCAGGGACCTCCTCCTCCTTATCCAATAGACCAGGGCCCTCCTCCTCATCCTCCAATAGAACAGGGCCCTCCTCCTCCTCCTCCAATAGACCAGGGCCCTCCTCCTCCTCCAATAGTCCAGGGCCCTCCTCATCCTCCAATAGACCAGGGCCCTCCTCCTCATCCTCTAATAGACCAGGGACCTCCTCCTCCAATAGACCAGGGCCCTCCTCCTCATCCTCCAATAGACCAGGGCCTTCCACCTCCTCCTCCAATAGACCAGGGACCTCCTCCTCCTCCTGCTCCAATAGACCAGGGCCCTCCTCCTCCTCCAATAGACCAGGGCCCTCCTCCTTATCCAATAGACCAGGGCCCTCCTCCTACTTATCCAATAGACCAGGGCCCTCCACCTCCTAATCCAATAGACCAGGGCCCTCCTCCTCCTTATCCAATAGACCAGGGCCCTCCTCCTCCTAATCCAATAGACCAGGGCCCTCCTCCTCATCCTCCAATAGGCCAAGGACCTCCTCCTACTTATCCAATAGACCAGGGACCTTCTCCTCCTTATCCAATAGACCAGGGCCCTCCTCCTCCTCCTTATCCAATAGACCAGGGACTTCCTCCTCCAATAGACCAGGGACCTCCTCCTCCTTATCCAATAGACCAGGGACCTCCTCCTCCAATAGACCAGGGACCTCCTCCTCCTTATCCAATAGACCAGGGCCCTCCTCCTCATCCTCCAATAGACCAGGGACCTCCTCCTCCTCCAATAGACCAGGGACCTCCTCCTCCTTATCCAATAGACCAGGGCCCTCCTCCTCCTTATCCAATAGTCCAGGGCCCTCCTCCTCCTTATCCAATAGACCAGGGACCTCCTCCTCCTCCAATAGACCAGGGCCCTCCTCCTCATCCTCCAATAGACTAGGGACCTCCTACTGCTCCAATAGACCAGGACCCTCCTCCTCATCCTCTAATAGACCAGGGACCTCCTCCTCCAATAGACCAGGGACCTCCTCCTCATCCTCCAATAGACCAGGGCCCTCCTCCTCATCCTCCAATAGACCAGGGCCTTCCACCTCCTCCTTCAATAGACCAGGGACCTCCTCCTCCTCCTGCTCCAGTAGACCAGGGCCCTCCTCTTCCTGCTCCAATAGACCAGGACCCTCCTCCTCATCCTCCAATAGACCAGGGACCTCCTCCTCCAATAGTCCAGGGACCTCCTCCTCATCCTCCAATAGACCAGGGCCCTCCTCCTCATCCTCCAATAGACCAGGGCCTTCCACCTCCTCCTCCAATAGACCAGGGACCTCCTCCTCCTCCTGCTCCAATAGACCAGGGCCCTCCTCCTCATCCTCCAATAGACCAGGGCACTCCTTCTCATCCTCCAATAGACCAGGGCCCTCCTCCTCCTTATCCAATAGACCAGGGCCCTCCTCCTCCTGCTCCAATAGACCAGGGCCCTCCTCCTCCTCCTCCAATAGACCAGGGCCCTCCTCCTCCTCCAATAGACCAGGGCCCTAGTCCTCCTCCAATAGACCAGGGACCTCCTCCTCCTTATCCAATAGACCAGGGCCCTCCTCCTCCTTATCCAATAGACCAGGGCCCTCCTCCTTATCCTCCAATAGACCAGGGACCTCCTCCTCCTTATCCAATAGACCAGGGACCTTCTCCTCCTTATCCAATAGACCAGGGCCCTCCTCCTCCTCCTTATCCAATAGACCAGGGACCTCCTCCTCCTCCTCCAATAGACCAGGGACCTCCTCCTCCTTATCCAATAGACCAGGGCCCTCCTCCTCCTCCTCCAATAGACCAGGGACCTCCTCCTCCTCCAATAGACCAGGGCCCTCCTCCTCATCCTCCAATAGACTAGGGACCTCCTCCTCCTCCAATAGACCAGGGCCCTTCTCCTCCTCCAATAGACCAGGGCCCTCCTCCTCATCCTCCAATAGACCAGGGACCTCCTCCTCCTTATCCAATAGACCAGGGCCCTCCTCCTCCTCCAATAGACCAGGGACCTCCTCCTCCTCCAATAGACCAGGGCCCTCCTCCTCATCCTCCAATAGACTAGGGACCTCCTCCTCCTCCAATAGACCAGGGCCCTTCTCCTCCTCCAATAGACCAGGGCCCTCCTCCTCATCCTCCAATAGACCAAGGACCTCCTCCTCATCCTCCAATAGACCAGGGCCCTCCTCCTCATCCTCCAATAGACCAGGGACCTCCTCCTCATCCTCCAATAGACCAGGGACCTCCTCCTCCTCCAATAGACCAGGGACCTCCTCCTAATGCTCCAATAGACCAGGGTCCTCCTCCTCATCCTCCAATAGACCAGGGCACTCCTCCTCCTCCTCCTCCTCCAATAGACCAGGGCCCTCCACCTCCTCCTCCAATAGACCAGGGCCCTCCACCTCCTCCTCCAGTAGACCAGGGCCCTCCTCCTCCTGCTCCAGTAGACCAGGGCCCTCATCCTCATCCTCCAATAGATCAGGGCCCTCCTCCTCATCCTCCAATAGACCAGGGCCCTCATCCTCCTTATCCAATAGACCAGGGCCCTCCTCCTCATCATCCAATAGACCAGGGCCCTCCTCCTCCAATAGACCAGGGCCCTCCTCCTCCTGCTCCAATAGACCAGGGCCCTCCTCCTCATCCTCCAATAGAACAGGGCCCTCCTCCTCCTCCTCCAATAGACCAGGGCCCTCCTCCTCCTCCAATAGTCCAGGGCCCTCCTCATCCTCCAATAGACCAGGGCCCTCCTCCTCATCCTCTAATAGACCAGGGACCTCCTCCTCCAATAGACCAGGGCCCTCCTCCTCATCCTCCAATAGACCAGGGCCTTCCACCTCCTCCTCCAATAGACCAGGGACCTCCTCCTGCTCCAATAGACCAGGGCCCTCCTCCTCCTCCAATAGACCAGGGCCCTCCTCCTTATCCAATAGACCAGGGCCCTCCTCCTACTTATCCAATAGACCAGGGCCCTCCACCTCCTAATCCAATAGACCAGGGCCCTCCTCCTCCTCCTCCTCCAATAGACCAGGGCCCTCCTCCTCCAATAGACCAGGGCCCTTCTCCTCCTCCAATAGACCAGGGCCCTCCTCCTCATCCTCCAATAGACCAAGGACCTCCTCCTCATCCTCCAATAGACCAGGGCCCTCCTCCTCATCCTCCAATAGACCAGGGACCTCCTCCTCATCCTCCAATAGACCAGGGACCTCCTCCTCCTCCAATAGACCAGGGACCTCCTCCTAATGCTCCAATAGACCAGGGTCCTCCTCCTCATCCTCCAATAGACCAGGGCACTCCTCCTCCTCCTCCTCTTCCAATAGACCAGGGCCCTCCACCTCCTCCTCCAATAGACCAGGGCCCTCCACCTCCTCCTCCAGTAGACCAGGGCCCTCCTCCTCCTGCTCCAGTAGACCAGGGCCCTCATCCTCATCCTCCAATAGATCAGGGCCCTCCTCCTCATCCTCCAATAGACCAGGGCCCTCATCCTCCTTATCCAATAGACCAGGGCCCTCCTCCTCATCATCCAATAGACCAGGGCCCTCCTCCTCCAATAGACCAGGGCCCTCCTCCTCCTGCTCCAATAGACCAGGGCCCTCCTCCTCATCCTCCAATAGAACAGGGCCCTCCTCCTCCTCCTCCTCCAATAGACCAGGGCCCTCCTCCTCCTCCAATAGTCCAGGGCCCTCCTCATCCTCCAATAGACCAGGGCCCTCCTCCTCATCCTCTAATAGACCAGGGACCTCCTCCTCCAATAGACCAGGGCCCTCCTCCTCATCCTCCAATAGACCAGGGCCTTCCACCTCCTCCTCCAATAGACCAGGGACCTCCTCCTCCTCCTGCTCCAATAGACCAGGGCCCTCCTCCTCCTCCTCCAATAGACCAGGGCCCTCCTCCTTATCCAATAGACCAGGGCCCTCCTCCTCCTTATCCAATAGACCAGGGCCCTCCACCTCCTAATCCAATAGACCAAGGCCCTCCTCCTCCTCCAATAGACCAGGGCCCTCCTCCTCCAATAGACCAGGGCCCTCCTCCTCATCCTCCAATAGACCAAGGACCTCCTCCTCATCCTCCAATAGACCAGGGCCCTCCTCCTCATCCTCCAATAGACCAGGGACCTCCTCCTCATCCTCCAATAGACCAGGGACCTCCTCCTCCTCCAATAGACCAGGGACCTCCTCCTAATGCTCCAATAGACCAGGGTCCTCCTCCTCATCCTCCAATAGACCAGGGCCCTCCACCTCCTCCTCCAATAGACCAGGACCCTCCACCTCCTCCTCCAGTAGACCAGGGCCCTCCTCCTCCTGCTCCAGTAGACCAGGGCCCTCATCCTCATCCTCCAATAGATCAGGGCCCTCCTCCTCATCCTCCAATAGACCAGGGCCCTCATCCTCCTTATCCAATAGACCAGGGCCCTCCTCCTCATCATCCAATAGACCAGGGCCCTCCTCCTCCAATAGACCAGGGCCCTCCTCCTCCTGCTCCAATAGACCAGGGCCCTCCTCCTCATCCTCCAATAGAACAGGGCCCTCCTCCTCCTCCTCCAATAGACCAGGGCCCTCCTCCTCCTCCAATAGACCAGGGACCTCCTCCTCCTCCTGCTCCAATAGACCAGGGCCCTCCTCCTCCTCCTCCAATAGACCAGGGCCCTCCTCCTTATCCAATAGACCAGGGCCCTCCTCCTCCTTATCCAATAGACCAGGGCCCTCCACCTCCTAATCCAATAGACCAGGGCCCTCCTCCTCCTCCTCCTCCAATAGACCAGGGCCCTCCTCCTCATCCTCCAATAGAACAGGGCCCTCCTCCTCCTCCTCCAATAGACCAGGGCCCTCCTCCTCCTCCAATAGACCAGGGACCTCCTCCTCCTCCTGCTCCAATAGACCAGGGCCCTCCTCCTCCTCCTCCAATAGACCAGGGCCCTCCTCCTTATCCAATAGACCAGGGCCCTCCTCCTCCTTATCCAATAGACCAGGGCCCTCCACCTCCTAATCCAATAGACCAGGGCCCTCCTCCTCCTCCTCCTCCAATAGACCAGGGCCCTCCTCCTCCAACCCTCCTCCTCCAATAGATCAGGGCCCTCCTCCTCATCCTCCAATAGACCAGGGCCCTCATCCTCCTTATCCAATAGACCAGGGCCCTCCTCCTCATCATCCAATAGACCAGGGCCCTCCTCCTCCAATAGACCAGGGCCCTCCTCCTCCTGCTCCAATAGATCAGGGCCCTCCTCCTCATCCTCCAATAGAACAGGGCCCTCCTCCTCCTCCTCCAATAGACCAGGGCCCTCCTCCTCCTCCAATAGACCAGGGACCTCCTCCTCCTCCTGCTCCAATAGACCAGGGCCCTCCTCCTCCTCCTCCAATAGACCAGGGCCCTCCTCCTTATCCAATAGACCAGGGCCCTCCTCCTCCTTATCCAATAGACCAGGGCCCTCCACCTCCTAATCCAATAGACCAGGGCCCTCCTCCTCCTCCTCCTCCAATAGACCAGGGCCCTCCTCCTCCAACCCTCCTCCTCCAATAGACCAGGGCCCTCCTCCTCCTCCAATAGACCAGGGACCTCCTCCTCCTAATCCAATAGACCAGGGCCCTCCTCCTCCTTATCCAATAGACCAGGGCCCTCCTCCTTATCCTCCAATAGACCAGGGCCCTCCTACTCCTCCTCCTCCAATAGACCAGGGACCTCCTCCTCCTGCTCCAACAGACCAGGGCCCTCCTCCTCATTCTCCAATAGACCAGGGACCTCCTGCTCCTCATCCTCCAATAGACCATGGCCCTCCTCCTCATCCTGCAATAGACTAGGGTCCTCCTCCTCCTCCTCCTCAATAAACCAGGGACCTCCTCCTCCTCCTGCTCCAATAGACCAGGGCCCTCCTCCTCATCCTCCAATAGACCAGGGCCCTCCTCCTCCTCCAATAGACCAGGGCCCTCCTCCTCATTATCCAATAGACCAGGGCCCTCCTCCTCCTTATCCAATAGACCAGGGACCTCCTCCTCATCCTCCAATAGGCCAAGGACCTCCTCCTACTTATCCAATAGACCAGGGACCTTCTCCTCCTTATCCAATAGACCAGGGCCCTCCTCCTCCTCCTTATCCAATAGACCAGGGACTTCCTCCTCCTCCTCCAATAGACCAGGGACCTCCTCCTCCTTATCCAATAGAGCAGGGCCCTCCTCCTCCTTATCCAATAGACCAGGGACCTCCTCCTCCAATAGACCAGGGACCTCCTCCTCCTTATCCAATAGACCAGGGCCCTCCTCCTCATCCTCCAATAGACCAGGGACCTCCTCCTCCTCCAATAGACCAGGGACATCCTCCTCCTCCAATAGACCAGGGCCCTCCTCCTCATCCTCCAATAGACTAGGGACCTTCTCCTCCTCCTGCTCCAATAGACCAGGGCCCTCCTCCTCCTCCTCCAATAGACCAGGGCCCTCCTCCTTATCCAATAGACCAGGGCCCTCCTCCTCCTTATCCAATAGACCAGGGCCCTCCACCTCCTAATCCAATAGACCAGGGCCCTCCTCCTCCTCCTCCAATAGACCAGGGACCTCCTCCTCCTCCAATAGACCAGGGCCCTCCTCCTCATCCTCCAATAGACTAGGGACCTCCTCCTCCTCCAATAGACCAGGGCCCTTTTCCTCCTCCAATAGACCAGGGCCCTCCTCCTCATCCTCCAATAGACCAGGGACCTCCTCCTCCTTATCCAATAGACCAGGGCCCTCCTCCTCCTCCAATAGACCAGGGCCCTCCTCCTCATCCTCCAATAGACTAGGGACCTCCTCCTCCTCCAATAGACCAGGGCCCTTCTCCTCCTCCAATAGACCAGGGCCCTCCTCCTCATCCTCCAATAGACCAAGGACCTCCTCCTCATCCTCCAATAGACCAGGGCCCTCCTCCTCATCCTCCAATAGACCAGGGACCTCCTCCTCATCCTCCAATAGACCAGGGACCTCCTCCTCCTCCAATAGACCAGGGACCTCCTCCTAATGCTCCAATAGACCAGGGTCCTCCTCCTCCTCCTCCAATAGACCAGGGCCCTCCACCTCCTCCTCCAATAGACCAGGGCCCTCCACCTCCTCCTCCTGTAGACCAGGGCCCTCCTCCTCCTGCTCCAGTAGACCAGGGCCCTCATCCTCATCCTCCAATAGATCAGGGCCCTCCTCCTCATCCTCCAATAGACCAGGGCCCTCATCCTCCTTATCCAATAGACCAGGGCCCTCCTCCTCATCATCCAATAGACCAGGGCCCTCCTCCTCCAATAGACCAGGGCCCTCCTCCTCCTGCTCCAATAGACCAGGGCCCTCCTCCTCATCCTCCAATAGAACAGGGCCCTCCTCCTCCTCCTCCAATAGACCAGGGCCCTCCTCCTCCTCCAATAGTCCAGGGCCCTCCTCATCCTCCAATAGACCAGGGCCCTCCTCCTCATCCTCTAATAGACCAGGGACCTCCTCCTCCAATAGACCAGGGCCCTCCTCCTGATCCTCCAATAGACCAGGGCCTTCCACCTCCTCCTCCAATAGACCAGGGACCTCCTCCTCCTCCTGCTCCAATAGACCAGGGCCCTCCTCCTCCTCCAATAGACCAGGGCCCTCCTCCTTATCCAATAGACCAGGGACCTCCTCCTACTTATCCAATAGACCAGGGCCCTCCACCTCCTAATCCAATGGACCAGGGCCCTCCTCCTCCTCCTCCTCCAATAGACCAGGGCCCTCCTCCTCCAATAGACCAGGGCCCTTCTCCTCCTCCAATAGACCAGGGCCCTCCTCCTCATCCTCCAATAGACCAAGGACCTCCTCCTCATCCTCCAATAAACCAGGGCCCTCCTCCTCATCCTCCAATAGACCAGGGACCTCCTCCTCATCCTCCAATAGACCAGGGACCTCCTCCTCCTCCAATAGACCAGGGACCTCCTCCTAATGCTCCAATAGACCAGGGTCCTCCTCCTCATCCTCCAATAGACCAGGGCACTCCTCCTCCTCCTCCTCTTCCAATAGACCAGGGCCCTCCACCTCCTCCTCCAATAGACCAGGGCCCTCCACCTCCTCCTCCAGTAGACCAGGGCCCTCCTCCTCCTGCTCCAGTAGACCAGGGCCCTCATCCTCATCCTCCAATAGATCAGGGCCCTCCTCCTCATCCTCCAATAGACCAGGGCCCTCATCCTCCTTATCCAATAGACCAGGGCCCTCCTCCTCATCATCCAATAGACCAGGGCCCTCCTCCTCCAATAGACCAGGGCCCTCCTCCTCCTGCTCCAATAGACCAGGGCCCTCCTCCTCATCCTCCAATAGACCAGGGACCTCCTCCTCCTCCAATAGACCAGGGACCTCCTCCTAATGCTCCAATAGACCAGGGTCCTCCTCCTCATCCTCCAATAGACCATGGCACTCCTCCTCCTCCTCCTCCTCCAATAGACCAGGGCCCTCCACCTCCTCCTCCAATAGACCAGGGCCCTCCACCTCCTCCTCCAGTAGACCAGGGCCCTCCTCCTCCTGCTCCAGTAGACCAGGGCCCTCATCCTCATCCTCCAATAGATCAGGGCCCTCCTCCTCATCCTCCAATAGACCAGGGCCCTCATCCTCCTTATCCAATAGACCAGGGCCCTCCTCCTCATCATCCAATAGACCAGGGCCCTCCTCCTCCAATAGACCAGGGCCCTCCTCCTCATCCTCCAATAGAACAGGGCCCTCCTCCTCCTCCTCCAATAGACCAGGGCCCTCCTCCTCCAATAGACCAGGGCCCTCCTCCTCATCCTCCAATAGAACAGGGCCCTCCTCCTCCTCCTCCAATAGACCAGGGCCCTCATCCTCATCCTCCAATAGATCAGGGCCCTCCTCCTCATCCTCCAATAGACCAGGGCCCTCATCCTCCTTATCCAATAGACCAGGGCCCTCCTCCTCATCATCCAATAGACCAGGGCCCTCCTCCTCCAATAGACCAGGGCCCTCCTCCTCATCCTCCAATAGAACAGGGCCCTCCTCCTCCTCCTCCAATAGACCAGGGCCCTCCTCCTCCTCCAATAGTCCAGGGCCCTCCTCATCCTCCAATAGACCAGGGCCCTCCTCCTCATCCTCTAATAGACCAGGGACCTCCTCCTCCAATAGACCAGGGCCCTCCTCCTCATCCTCCAATAGACCAGGGCCTTCCACCTCCTCCTCCAATAGACCAGGGACCTCCTCCTCCTCCTGCTCCAATAGACCAGGGCCCTCCTCCTCCTCCTCCAATAGACCAGGGCCCTCCTCCTTATCCAATAGACCAGGGCCCTCCACCTCCTAATCCAATAGACCAGGGCCCTCCTCCTCCTCCTCCTCCAATAGACCAGGGCCCTCCTCCTCCAATAGACCAAGGCCCTCCTCCTCCTCCAATAGACCAGGGACCTCCTCCTCCTAATCCAATAGACCAGGGCCCTCCTCCTCCTTATCCAATAGACCAGGGCCCTCCTCCTTATCCTCCAATAGACCAGGGCCCTCCTACTCCTCCTCCTCCAATAGACCAGGGACCTCCTCCTCCTGCTCCAACAGACCAGGGCCCTCCTCCTCATTCTCCAATAGACCAGGGACCTCCTGCTCCTCCTCCTCCAATAGACCAGGGCCCTCCTCCTCCAATAGACCAGGGCCCTTCTCCTCCTCCAATAGACCAGGGCCCTCCTCCTCATCCTCCAATAGACCAAGGACCTCCTCCTCATCCTCCAATAAACCAGGGCCCTCCTCCTCATCCTCCAATAGACCAGGGACCTCCTCCTCATCCTCCAATAGACCAGGGACCTCCTCCTCCTCCAATAGACCAGGGACCTCCTCCTAATGCTCCAATAGACCAGGGTCCTCCTCCTCATCCTCCAATAGACCAGGGCACTCCTCCTCCTCCTCCTCTTCCAATAGACCAGGGCCCTCCACCTCCTCCTCCAATAGACCAGGGCCCTCCACCTCCTCCTCCAGTAGACCAGGGCCCTCCTCCTCCTGCTCCAGTAGACCAGGGCCCTCATCCTCATCCTCCAATAGATCAGGGCCCTCCTCCTCATCCTCCAATAGACCAGGGCCCTCATCCTCCTTATCCAATAGACCAGGGCCCTCCTCCTCATCATCCAATAGACCAGGGCCCTCCTCCTCCAATAGACCAGGGCCCTCCTCCTCCTGCTCCAATAGACCAGGGCCCTCCTCCTCATCCTCCAATAGAACAGGGCCCTCCTCCTCCTCCTCCTCCAATAGACCAGGGCCCTCCTCCTCCTCCAATAGTCCAGGGCCCTCCTCATCCTCCAATAGACCAGGGCCCTCCTCCTCATCCTCTAATAGACCAGGGACCTCCTCCTCCAATAGACCAGGGCCCTCCTCCTCATCCTCCAATAGACCAGGGCCTTCCACCTCCTCCTCCAATAGACCAGGGACCTCCTCCTCCTCCTGCTCCAATAGACCAGGGCCCTCCTCCTCCTCCTCCAATAGACCAGGGCCCTCCTCCTTATCCAATAGACCAGGGCCCTCCTCCTCCTTATCCAATAGACCAGGGCCCTCCACCTCCTAATCCAATAGACCAGGGCCCTCCTCCTCCTCCTCCTCCAATAGACCAGGGCCCTCCTCCTCCAATAGACCAGGGCCCTCCTCCTCATCCTCCAATAGACCAAGGACCTCCTCCTCATCCTCCAATAGACCAGGGCCCTCCTCCTCATCCTCCAATAGACCAGGGACCTCCTCCTCATCCTCCAATAGACCAGGGACGACCTCCTCCTCCAATAGACCAGGGCCCTTCTCCTCCTCCAATAGACCAGGGCCCTCCTCCTCATCCTCCAATAGACCAAGGACCTCCTCCTCATCCTCCAATAGACCAGGGCCCTCCTCCTCATCCTCCAATAGACCAGGGACCTCCTCCTCATCCTCCAATAGACCAGGGACCTCCTCCTCCTCCAATAGACCAGGGACCTCCTCCTAATGCTCCAATAGACCAGGGTCCTCCTCCTCCTCCTCCAATAGACCAGGGCCCTCCACCTCCTCCTCCAATAGACCAGGGCCCTCCACCTCCTCCTCCTGTAGACCAGGGCCCTCCTCCTCCTGCTCCAGTAGACCAGGGCCCTCATCCTCATCCTCCAATAGATCAGGGCCCTCCTCCTCATCCTCCAATAGACCAGGGCCCTCATCCTCCTTATCCAATAGACCAGGGCCCTCCTCCTCATCATCCAATAGACCAGGGCCCTCCTCCTCCAATAGACCAGGGCCCTCCTCCTCCTGCTCCAATAGACCAGGGCCCTCCTCCTCATCCTCCAATAGAACAGGGCCCTCCTCCTCCTCCTCCAATAGACCAGGGCCCTCCTCCTCCTCCAATAGTCCAGGGCCCTCCTCATCCTCCAATAGACCAGGGCCCTCCTCCTCATCCTCTAATAGACCAGGGACCTCCTCCTCCAATAGACCAGGGCCCTCCTCCTCATCCTCCAATAGACCAGGGCCTTCCACCTCCTCCTCCAATAGACCAGGGACCTCCTCCTCCTCCTGCTCCAATAGACCAGGGCCCTCCTCCTCCTCCAATAGACCAGGGCCCTCCTCCTTATCCAATAGACCAGGGACCTCCTCCTACTTATCCAATAGACCAGGGCCCTCCACCTCCTAATCCAATGGACCAGGGCCCTCCTCCTCCTCCTCCTCCAATAGACCAGGGCCCTCCTCCTCCAATAGACCAGGGCCCTTCTCCTCCTCCAATAGACCAGGGCCCTCCTCCTCATCCTCCAATAGACCAAGGACCTCCTCCTCATCCTCCAATAAACCAGGGCCCTCCTCCTCATCCTCCAATAGACCAGGGACCTCCTCCTCATCCTCCAATAGACCAGGGACCTCCTCCTCCTCCAATAGACCAGGGACCTCCTCCTAATGCTCCAATAGACCAGGGTAATCCTCCTCATCCTCCAATAGACCAGGGCACTCCTCCTCCTCCTCCTCTTCCAATAGACCAGGGCCCTCCACCTCCTCCTCCAATAGACCAGGGCCCTCCACCTCCTCCTCCAGTAGACCAGGGCCCTCCTCCTCCTGCTCCAGTAGACCAGGGCCCTCATCCTCATCCTCCAATAGATCAGGGCCCTCCTCCTCATCCTCCAATAGACCAGGGCCCTCATCCTCCTTATCCAATAGACCAGGGCCCTCCTCCTCATCATCCAATAGACCAGGGCCCTCCTCCTCCAATAGACCAGGGCCCTCCTCCTCCTGCTCCAATAGACCAGGGCCCTCCTCCTCATCCTCCAATAGACCAGGGACCTCCTCCTCCTCCAATAGACCAGGGACCTCCTCCTAATGCTCCAATAGACCAGGGTCCTCCTCCTCATCCTCCAATAGACCATGGCACTCCTCCTCCTCCTCCTCCTCCAATAGACCAGGGCCCTCCACCTCCTCCTCCAATAGACCAGGGCCCTCCACCTCCTCCTCCAGTAGACCAGGGCCCTCCTCCTCCTGCTCCAGTAGACCAGGGCCCTCATCCTCATCCTCCAATAGATCAGGGCCCTCCTCCTCATCCTCCAATAGACCAGGGCCCTCATCCTCCTTATCCAATAGACCAGGGCCCTCCTCCTCATCATCCAATAGACCAGGGCCCTCCTCCTCCAATAGACCAGGGCCCTCCTCCTCATCCTCCAATAGAACAGGGCCCTCCTCCTCCTCCTCCAATAGACCAGGGCCCTCCTCCTCCAATAGACCAGGGCCCTCCTCCTCATCCTCCAATAGAACAGGGCCCTCCTCCTCCTCCTCCAATAGACCAGGGCCCTCATCCTCATCCTCCAATAGATCAGGGCCCTCCTCCTCATCCTCCAATAGACCAGGGCCCTCATCCTCCTTATCCAATAGACCAGGGCCCTCCTCCTCATCATCCAATAGACCAGGGCCCTCCTCCTCCAATAGACCAGGGCCCTCCTCCTCATCCTCCAATAGAACAGGGCCCTCCTCCTCCTCCTCCAATAGACCAGGGCCCTCCTCCTCCTCCAATAGTCCAGGGCCCTCCTCATCCTCCAATAGACCAGGGCCCTCCTCCTCATCCTCTAATAGACCAGGGACCTCCTCCTCCAATAGACCAGGGCCCTCCTCCTCATCCTCCAATAGACCAGGGCCTTCCACCTCCTCCTCCAATAGACCAGGGACCTCCTCCTCCTCCTGCTCCAATAGACCAGGGCCCTCCTCCTCCTCCTCCAATAGACCAGGGCCCTCCTCCTTATCCAATAGACCAGGGCCCTCCACCTCCTAATCCAATAGACCAGGGCCCTCCTCCTCCTCCTCCTCCAATAGACCAGGGCCCTCCTCCTCCAATAGACCAGGGCCCTCCTCCTCCTCCAATAGACCAGGGACCTCCTCCTCCTAATCCAATAGACCAGGGCCCTCCTCCTCCTTATCCAATAGACCAGGGCCCTCCTCCTTATCCTCCAATAGACCAGGGCCCTCCTACTCCTCCTCCTCCAATAGACCAGGGACCTCCTCCTCCTGCTCCAACAGACCAGGGCCCTCCTCCTCATTCTCCAATAGACCAGGGACCTCCTGCTCCTCCTCCTCCAATAGACCAGGGCCCTCCTCCTCCAATAGACCAGGGCCCTTCTCCTCCTCCAATAGACCAGGGCCCTCCTCCTCATCCTCCAATAGACCAAGGACCTCCTCCTCATCCTCCAATAAACCAGGGCCCTCCTCCTCATCCTCCAATAGACCAGGGACCTCCTCCTCATCCTCCAATAGACCAGGGACCTCCTCCTCCTCCAATAGACCAGGGACCTCCTCCTAATGCTCCAATAGACCAGGGTCCTCCTCCTCATCCTCCAATAGACCAGGGCACTCCTCCTCCTCCTCCTCTTCCAATAGACCAGGGCCCTCCACCTCCTCCTCCAATAGACCAGGGCCCTCCACCTCCTCCTCCAGTAGACCAGGGCCCTCCTCCTCCTGCTCCAGTAGACCAGGGCCCTCATCCTCATCCTCCAATAGATCAGGGCCCTCCTCCTCATCCTCCAATAGACCAGGGCCCTCATCCTCCTTATCCAATAGACCAGGGCCCTCCTCCTCATCATCCAATAGACCAGGGCCCTCCTCCTCCAATAGACCAGGGCCCTCCTCCTCCTGCTCCAATAGACCAGGGCCCTCCTCCTCATCCTCCAATAGAACAGGGCCCTCCTCCTCCTCCTCCTCCAATAGACCAGGGCCCTCCTCCTCCTCCAATAGTCCAGGGCCCTCCTCATCCTCCAATAGACCAGGGCCCTCCTCCTCATCCTCTAATAGACCAGGGACCTCCTCCTCCAATAGACCAGGGCCCTCCTCCTCATCCTCCAATAGACCAGGGCCTTCCACCTCCTCCTCCAATAGACCAGGGACCTCCTCCTCCTCCTGCTCCAATAGACCAGGGCCCTCCTCCTCCTCCTCCAATAGACCAGGGCCCTCCTCCTTATCCAATAGACCAGGGCCCTCCTCCTCCTTATCCAATAGACCAGGGCCCTCCACCTCCTAATCCAATAGACCAGGGCCCTCCTCCTCCTCCTCCTCCAATAGACCAGGGCCCTCCTCCTCCAATAGACCAGGGCCCTCCTCCTCATCCTCCAATAGACCAAGGACCTCCTCCTCATCCTCCAATAGACCAGGGCCCTCCTCCTCATCCTCCAATAGACCAGGGACCTCCTCCTCATCCTCCAATAGACCAGGGACGACCTCCTCCTCCAATAGACCAGGGACCTCCTCCTAATGCTCCAATAGACCAGGGTCCTCCTCCTCATCCTCCAATAGACCATGGCACTCCTCCTCCTCCTCCTCCTCCAATAGACCAGGGCCCTCATCCTCCTTATCCAATAGACCAGGGCCCTCTTCCTCATCATCCAATAGACCAGGGCCCTCCTCCTCCAATAGACCAGGGCCCTCCTCCTCATCCTCCAATAGAACAGGGCCCTCCTCCTCCTCCTCCAATAGACCAGGGCCCTCCTCCTCCAATAGACCAGGGCCCTCCTCCTCATCCTCCAATAGAACAGGGCCCTCCTCCTCCTCCTCCAATAGACCAGGGCCCTCATCCTCATCCTCCAATAGATCAGGGCCCTCCTCCTCATCCTCCAATAGACCAGGGCCCTCATCCTCCTTATCCAATAGACCAGGGCCCTCCTCCTCATCATCCAATAGACCAGGGCCCTCCTCCTCCAATAGACCAGGGCCCTCCTCCTCATCCTCCAATAGAACAGGGCCCTCCTCCTCCTCCTCCAATAGACCAGGGCCCTCCTCCTCCTCCAATAGTCCAGGGCCCTCCTCATCCTCCAATAGACCAGGGCCCTCCTCCTCATCCTCTAATAGACCAGGGACCTCCTCCTCCAATAGACCAGGGCCCTCCTCCTCATCCTCCAATAGACCAGGGCCTTCCACCTCCTCCTCCAATAGACCAGGGACCTCCTCCTCCTCCTGCTCCAATAGACCAGGGCCCTCCTCCTCCTCCTCCAATAGACCAGGGCCCTCCTCCTTATCCAATAGACCAGGGCCCTCCTCCTCCTTATCCAATAGACCAGGGCCCTCCACCTCCTAATCCAATAGACCAGGGCCCTCCTCCTCCTCCTCCTCCAATAGACCAGGGCCCTCCTCCTCCAATAGACCAGGGCCCTCCTCCTCCTCCAATAGACCAGGGACCTCCTCCTCCTAATCCAATAGACCAGGGCCCTCCTCCTCCTTATCCAATAGACCAGGGCCCTCCTCCTTATCCTCCAATAGACCAGGGCCCTCCTACTCCTCCTCCTCCAATAGACCAGGGACCTCCTCCTCCTGCTCCAACAGACCAGGGCCCTCCTCCTCATTCTCCAATAGACCAGGGACCTCCTGCTCCTCATCCTCCAATAGACCATGGCCCTCCTCCTCATCCTGCAATAGACTAGGGTCCTCCTCCTCCTCCTCAATAAACCAGGGACCTCCTCCTCCTCCTGCTCCAATAGACCAGGGCCCTCCTCCTCATCCTCCAATAGACCAGGGCCCTCCTCCTCCTCCAATAGACCAGGGCCCTCCTCCTCCTTATCCAATAGACCAGGGCCCTCCTCCTCCTTATCCAATAGACCAGGGACCTCCTCCTCATCCTCCAATAGGCCAAGGACCTCCTCCTACTTATCCAATAGACCAGGGACCTTCTCCTCCTTATCCAATAGACCAGGGCCCTCCTCCTCCTCCTTATCCAATAGACCAGGGACTTCCTCCTCCTCCTCCAATAGACCAGGGACCTCCTCCTCCTTATCCAATAGAGCAGGGCCCTCCTCCTCCTTATCCAATAGACCAGGGACCTCCTCCTCCAATAGACCAGGGACCTCCTCCTCCTTATCCAATAGACCAGGGCCCTCCTCCTCATCCTCCAATAGACCAGGGACCTCCTCCTCCTCCAATAGACCAGGGACATCCTCCTCCTCCAATAGACCAGGGCCCTCCTCCTCATCCTCCAATAGACTAGGGACCTCCTCCTCCTCCTGCTCCAATAGACCAGGGCCCTCCTCCTCCTCCTCCAATAGACCAGGGCCCTCCTCCTTATCCAATAGACCAGGGCCCTCCTCCTCCTTATCCAATAGACCAGGGCCCTCCACCTCCTAATCCAATAGACCAGGGCCCTCCTCCTCCTCCTCCTCCAATAGACCAGGGCCCTCCTCCTCCAATAGACCAGGGCCCTCCTCCTCCTCCAATAGACCAGGGACCTCCTCCTCCTAATCCAATAGACCAGGGCCCTCCTCCTCCTTATTCAATAGACCAGGGCCCTCCTCCTTATCCTCCAATAGACCAGGGCCCTCCTACTCCTCCTCCTCCAATAGACCAGGGACCTCCTCCTCCTGCTCCAACAGACCAGGGCCCTCCTCCTCATTCTCCAATAGACCAGGGACCTCCTGCTCCTCATCCTCCAATAGACCATGGCCCTCCTCCTCATCCTGCAATAGACTAGGGTCCTCCTCCTCCTCCTCCTCAATAAACCAGGGACCTCCTCCTCCTCCTGCTCCAATAGACCAGGGCCCTCCTCCTCATCCTCCAATAGACTAGGGACCTCCTCCTCCTCCAATAGACCAGGGCCCTTCTCCTCATCCTCCAATAGACCAGGGCCCATCTCCTCATCCTCCAATAGACCAGGGCCCTCCTCCTCATCCTCCAATAGACCAAGGACCTCCTCCTCATCCTCCAATAGACCAGGGCCCTCCTCCTCATCCTCCAATAGACCAAGGCCCTCCTCCTCATCCTCCAATAGACCAAGGCCCTCCTCTTCCTGCTCCAATAGACCAGGACCCTCCTCCTCATCCTCTAATAGACCAGGGACCTCCTCCTCCAATAGACCAGGGACCTCCTCCTCATCCTCCAATAGACCAGGGCCCTCCTCCTCATCCTCCAATAGACCAGGAACTTCCACCTCCTCCTTCAATAGACCAGGGACCTCCTCCTCCTCCTGCTCCAATAGACCAGGGCCCTCCTCCTCATCCTCCAATAGACCAGGGCCCCCCTCCTCCTCCTCCAATAGACCAGGGCCCTCCTCCTTATCCAATAGACCAGGGCCCTCCTCCTCCTTATCCAATAGACCAGGGCCCTCCACCTCCTAATCCAATAGACCAGGGCCCTCCTCCTCCTCCTCCAGTAGACCAGGGCCCTCCTCCTCCAATAAACCAGGGCCCTCCTCCAATAGACCAGGGACCTCCTCCTCCTAATCCAATAGACCAGGGCCCTCCTCCTCCTTATCCAATAGACCAGGGCCCTCCTCCTTATCCTCCAAAAGACCAGGGACCTCCTCCTCCTCCTCCTCCTCCAATAGACCAGGGACCTCCTCCTCCTGCTCCAATAGACCAGGGCCCTCCTCCTCATTCTCCAATAGACCAGGGACCTCCTGCTCCTCATCCTCCAATAGACCAGGGCCCTCCTCCTCATCCTGCAATAGACTAGGGTCCTCCTCCTCCTCCTCAATAAACCAGGGACCTCCTCCTCCTCCAATAGACCAGGGACATCCTCCTCCTCCAATAGACCAGGGCCCTCCTCCTCATCCTCCAATAGACTAGGGACCTCCTCCTCCTCCAATAGACCAGGGCCCTTCTCCTCATCCTCCAATAGACCAGGGCCCTTCTCCTCATCCTCCAATAGACCAGGGCCCTCATCCTCATCCTCCAATAGACCAGGGACCTCCTCCTCATCCTCCAATAGACCAGGGCCCTCCTCCTCATCCTCCAATAGACCAAGGCCCTCCTCCTCCTGCTCCAGTAGACCAAGGCCCTCCTCTTCCTGCTCCAATAGACCAGGACCCTCCTCCTCCTCCTCTAATAGACCAGGGACCTCCTCCTCCAATAGACCAGGGACCTCCTCCTCATCCTCCAATAGACCAGGGCCCTCCTCCTCATCCTCCAATAGACCAGGGCCTTCCACCTCCTCCTTCAATAGACCAGGGACCTCCTCCTCCTCCTGCTCCAATAGACCAGGGCCCTCCTCCTCATCCTCCAATAGACCAGGGCCCCCCTCCTCCTCCTCCAATAGACCAGGGCCCTCCTCCTTATCCAATAGACCAGGGCCCTCCTCCTCCTTATCCAATAGACCAGGGCCCTCCACCTCCTAATCCAATAGACCAGGGCCCTCCTCCTCCTCCTCCAGTAGACCAGGGCCCTCCTCCTCCAATAAACCAGGGCCCTCCTCCTCCTCCAATAGACCAGGGACCTCCTCCTCCTAATCCAATAGACCAGGGCCCTCCTCCTCCTTATCCAATAGACCAGGGCCCTCCTCCTTATCCTCCAATAGACCAGGGACCTCCTCCTCCTCCTCCTCCTCCAATAGACCAGGGACCTCCTCCTCCTGCTCCAATAGACCAGGGCCCTCCTCCTCATTCTCCAATAGACCAGGGACCTCCTGCTCCTCATCCTCCAATAGACCAGGGCCCTCCACCTCCTAATCCAATAGACCAGGGCCCTCCTCCTCCTCCTCCAGTAGACCAGGGCCCTCCTCCTCCAATAAACCAGGGCCCTCCTCCTCCTCCAATAGACCAGGGACCTCCTCCTCCTCATCCAATAGACCAGGGCCCTCCTCCTCCTCCTCCAGTAGACCAGGGCCCTCCTCCTCCAATAAACCAGGGCCCTTCTCCTCCTCCAATAGACCAGGGCCCTCCTCATCCTCCAATAGACCAAGGACCTCCTCCTCATCCTCCAATAGACCAGGGCCCTCCTCCTCATCCTCCAATAGACCAGGGACCTCCTCCTCATCCTCCAATAGACCAGGGACCTCCTCCTCCAATAGACCAGGGACCTCCTCCTAATGCTCCAATAGACCAGGGTCCTCCTCCTCATCCTCCAATAGACCAGGGCACTCCTCCTCCTCCTCCTCCTCCAATAGACCAGGGCCCTCCACCTCCTCCTCCAATAGACCAGGGCCCTCCACCTCCTCCTCCAGTAGACCAGGGCCCTCCTCCTCCTGCTCCAGTAGACCAGGGCCCTCATCCTCATCCTCCAATAGATCAGGGCCCTCCTCCTCATCCTCCAATAGACCAGGGCCCTCATCCTCCTTATCCAATAGACCAGGGCCCTCCTCCTCATCATCCAATAGACCAGGGCCCTCCTCCTCCAATAGACCAGGGCCCTTCTCCTCCTGCTCCAATAGACCAGGGCCCTCCTCCTCATCCTCCAATAGAACAGGGCCCTCCTCCTCCTCCTCCTCCAATAGACCAGGGCCCTCCTCCTCCTCCAATAGTCCAGGGCCCTCCTCATCCTCCAATAGACCAGGGCCCTCCTCCTCATCCTCTAATAGACCAGGGACCTCCTCCTCCAATAGACCAGGGCCCTCCTCCTCATCCTCCAATAGACCAGGGCCTTCCACCTCCTCCTCCAATAGACCAGGGACCTCCTCCTCCTCCTGCTCCAATAGACCAGGGCCCTCCTCCTCCTCCTCCAATAGACCAGGGCCCTCCTCCTTATCCAATAGACCAGGGCCCTCCTCCTCCTTATCCAATAGACCAGGGCCCTCCACCTCCTAATCCAATAGACCAGGGCCCTCCTCCTCCTCCTCCTCCAATAGACCAGGGCCCTCCTCCTCCAATAGACCAGGGCCCTCCTCCTCCTCCAATAGACCAGGGACCTCGTCCTCCTAATCCAATAGACCAGGGCCCTCCTCCTTATCCAATAGACCAGGGCCCTCCTCCTCATTCTCCAATAGACCAGGGACCTCCTGCTCCTCATCCTCCAATGGACCATGGCCCCCCTCCTCATCCTGCAATAGACTAGGGTCCTCCTCCTCCTCCTCAATAAACCAGGGACCTCCTCCTCCTCCTGCTCCAATAGACCAGGGCCCTCCTCCTCATCCTCCAATAGACCAGGGCCCTCCTCCTCCTCCAATAGACCAGGGCCCTCCTCCTCCTTATCCAATAGACCAGGGCCCTCCTCCTCCTTATCCAATAGACCAGGGACCTCCTCCTCATCCTCCAATAGGCCAAGGACCTCCTCCTACTTATCCAATAGACCAGGGACCTTCTCCTCCTTATCCAATAGACCAGGGCCCTCCTCCTCCTCCTTATCCAATAGACCAGGGACTTCCTCCTCCTCCTCCAATAGACCAGGGACCTCCTCCTCCTTATCCAATAGAGCAGGGCCCTCCTCCTCCTTATCCAATAGACCAGGGACCTCCTCCTCCAATAGACCAGGGACCTCCTCCTCCTTATCCAATAGACCAGGGCCCCCCTCCTCCTCCTCCAATAGACCAGGGCCTTCCTCCTCCTCCTCCAGTAGACCAGGGCCCTCCTCCTCCAATAAACCAGGGCCCTCCTCCAATAGACCAGGGACCTCCTCCTCCTAATCCAATAGACCAGGGCCCTCCTCCTCCTTATCCAATAGACCAGGGCCCTCCTCCTTATCCTCCAATAGACCAGGGACCTCCTCCTCCTCCTCCTCCTCCAATAGACCAGGGACCTCCTCCTCCTGCTCCAATAGACCAGGGCCCTCCTCCTCATTCTCCAATAGACCAGGGACCTCCTGCTCCTCATCCTCCAATAGACCAGGGCCCTCCTCCTCATCCTGCAATAGACTAGGGTCCTCCTCCTCCTCCTCAATAAACCAGGGACCTCCTCCTCCTCCAATAGACCAGGGACATCCTCCTCCTCCAATAGACCAGGGCCCTCCTCCTCATCCTCCAATAGACTAGGGACCTCCTCCTCCTCCAATAGACCAGGGCCCTTCTCCTCATCCTCCAATAGACCAGGGCCCTCATCCCCATCCTCCAATAGACCAAGGACCTCCTCCTCATCCTCCAATAGACCAGGGCCCTCCTCCTCCTTATCCAATAGACCAGGGACCTCCTCCTCATCCTCCAATAGGCCAAGGACCTCCTCCTACTTATCCAATAGACCAGGGACCTTCTCCTCCTTATCCAATAGACCAGGGCCCTCCTCCTCCTCCTTATCCAATAGACCAGGGACTTCCTCCTCCTCCTCCAATAGACCAGGGACCTCCTCCTCCTTATCCAATAGAGCAGGGCCCTCCTCCTCCTTATCCAATAGACCAGGGACCTCCTCCTCCAATAGACCAGGGACCTCCTCCTCCTTATCCAATAGACCAGGGCCCCCCTCCTCCTCCTCCAATAGACCAGGGCCTTCCTCCTCCTCCTCCAGTAGACCAGGGCCCTCCTCCTCCAATAAACCAGGGCCCTCCTCCAATAGACCAGGGACCTCCTCCTCCTAATCCAATAGACCAGGGCCCTCCTCCTCCTTATCCAATAGACCAGGGCCCTCCTCCTTATCCTCCAATAGACCAGGGACCTCCTCCTCCTCCTCCTCCTCCAATAGACCAGGGACCTCCTCCTCCTGCTCCAATAGACCAGGGCCCTCCTCCTCATTCTCCAATAGACCAGGGACCTCCTGCTCCTCATCCTCCAATAGACCAGGGCCCTCCTCCTCATCCTGCAATAGACTAGGGTCCTCCTCCTCCTCCTCAATAAACCAGGGACCTCCTCCTCCTCCAATAGACCAGGGACATCCTCCTCCTCCAATAGACCAGGGCCCTCCTCCTCATCCTCCAATAGACTAGGGACCTCCTCCTCCTCCAATAGACCAGGGCCCTTCTCCTCATCCTCCAATAGACCAGGGCCCTCATCCCCATCCTCCAATAGACCAAGGACCTCCTCCTCATCCTCCAATAGACCAGGGCCCTCCTCCTCATCCTCCAATAGACCAAGGCCCTCCTCCTCCTGCTCCAGTAGACCAAGGCCCTCCTCTTCCTGCTCCAATAGACCAGGACCCTCCTCCTCCTCCTCTAATAGACCAGGGACCTCCTCCTCCAATAGACCAGGGACCTCCTCCTCATCCTCCAATAGACCAGGGCCCTCCTCCTCATCCTCCAATAGACCAGGGCCTTCCACCTCCTCCTTCAATAGACCAGGGACCTCCTCCTCCTCCTGCTCCAATAGACCAGGGCCCTCCTCCTCATCCTCCAATAGACCAGGGCCCCCCTCCTCCTCCTCCAATAGACCAGGGCCCTCCTCCTTATCCAATAGACCAGGGCCCTCCTCCTCCTTATCCAATAGACCAGGGCCCTCCACCTCCTAATCCAATAGACCAGGGCCCTCCTCCTCCTCCTCCAGTAGACCAGGGCCCTCCTCCTCCAATAAACCAGGGCCCTCCTCCTCCTCCAATAGACCAGGGACCTCCTCCTCCTAATCCAATAGACCAGGGCCCTCCTCCTCCTTATCCAATACACCAGGGCCCTCCTCCTTATCATCCAATAGACCAGGGACCTCCTCCTCCTCCTCCTCCAATAGACCAGGGACCTCCTCCTTCTGCTCCAATAGACCAGGGCCCTCCTCCTCATTCTCCAATAGACCAGGGACCTCCTGCTCCTCATCCTCCAATAGACCAGGGCCCTCCACCTCCTAATCCAATAGACCAGGGCCCTCCTCCTCCTCCTCCAGTAGACCAGGGCCCTCCTCCTCCAATAAACCAGGAACCTCCTCCTCCTCCAATAGACCAGGGACCTCCTCCTCCTAATCCAATAGACCACGGCCCTCCTCCTCCTTATCCAATAGACCAGGGCCCTCCTCCGTATCCTCCAATAGGCCAGGGACCTCCTCCTCCTCCTCCTCCTCCAATAGACCAGGGACCTCCTCCTCCTGCTCCAATAGACCAGGGCCCTCCTCCTCATTCTCCAATAGACCAGGGACCTCCTGCTCCTCATCCTCCAATAGACCAGGGCCCTCCTCCTCATCCTGCAATAGACTAGGGTCCTCCTCCTCCTCCTCAATAAACCAGGGACCTCCTCCTCCTCCTGCTCCAATAGACCAGGGCCCTCCTCCTCATCCTCCAATAGACCAGGGCCCTCCTCCTCCTCCAATAGACCAGGGCCCTCCTCCTCCTTATCCAATAGACCAGGGCCCTCCTCCTCCTTATCCAAT
Source organism: Oncorhynchus mykiss (assembly GCF_057628025.1). NCBI lineage: Eukaryota > Metazoa > Chordata > Actinopteri > Salmoniformes > Salmonidae > Oncorhynchus > Oncorhynchus mykiss. Next base: position 81,473,515 of record NC_143028.1, read on the forward strand.
AGACCAGGGACCTCCTCCTCCTCCAATAGACCAGGGCCCTCCTCCTCATCCTCCAATAGACTAGGGACCTCCTCCTGCTCCAATAGACCAGGACCCTCCTCCTCATCCTCTAATAGACCAGGGACCTCCTCCTTCAATAGACCAGGGACCTCCTCCTCATCCTCCAATAGACCAGGGCCCTCCTCCTCATCCTCCAATAGACCAGGGCCTTCCACCTCTTCCTTCATTAGACCAGGGACCTCCTCCTCCTCCTGCTCCAATAGACCAGGGCCCTCCTCCTCATCCTCCAATAGACCAGGGCCCCCCTCCTCCTCCTCCAATAGACCATGGCCCTCCTCCTTATCCAATAGACCAGGGCCCTCCACCTCCTTATCCAATAGACCAGGGCCCTCCACCTCCTAATCCAATAGACCAGGGCCCTCCTCCTCCTCCTCCAGTAGACCAGGGCCCTCCTCCTCCAATAGACCAGGGCCCTCCTCCTCCTCCAATAGACCAGGGACCTCCTCCTCCTGCTCCAATAGACCAGGGCCCTCCTCCTCATTCTCCAATAGACCAGGGACCTCCTGCTCCTCATCCTCCAATAGACCAGGGCCCTCCTCCTCATCCTCCAATAGACTAGGGTCCTCCTCCTCCTCCTCAATAAACCAGGGACCTCCTCCTCCTCCTGCTCCAATAGACCAGGGCTCTCCTCCTCATCCTCCAATAGACCAGGGCCCTCCTCCTCATCCTCCAATAGACCAGGGCCCCCCTCCTCCTCCTCCAATAGACCATGGCCCTCCTCCTTATCCAATAGACCAGGGCCCTCCTCCTCCTTATCCAATAGACCAGGGCCCTCCTCCTCCTTATCCAATAGACCAGGGACCTCCTCCTCCTCCAATAGACCAGGGCCCTCCTCCTCATCCTCCAATAGACTAGGGACCTCCTCCTCATCCAATAGACCAGGGCCCTCCTCCTCCTCCAATAGACCAGGGCCCTCCTCCTCATCCTCCAATAGACCAAGGACCTCCTCCTCATCCTCCAATAGACCAGGGCCCTCCTCCTCATCCTCCAATAGACCAGGGCCCTCCTCCTCATCCTCCAATAGACCAGGGCACTCCTCCTCATCCTCCAATAGACCAGGGCCCTCCTCCTCCTGCTCCAATAGACCAGGGTCCTCCTCCTCATCCTCCAATAGACCAGGGTACTCCTCCTCCTCCTCCAATAGACCAGGGCCCTCCACCTCCTCCTCCAATAGACCAGGGCCCTCCACCTCCTCCTCCAATAGACCAGGGCCCTCCTCCTCCTGCTCCAATAGACCAGGTCCCTCCTCATCATCCTCCAATAGATCAGGGCCCTCCTCCTCCTGCTCCAGTAGACCAGGGCCCTCATCCTCATCCTCCAATAGATCAGGGCCCTCCTCCTCATCCTCCAATAGACCAGGGCCCTCATCCTCCTCATCCAATAGACCAGGGCCCTCCTCCTCATCATCCAATAGACCAGGGCCCTCCTCCTCCAATAGACCAGGGCCCTCCTCCTCATCCTCCAATAGAACAGGGCCCTCCTCCTCCTCCTCCTCCAATAGACCAGGGCCCTCCTCCTCCTCCTCCTCCAATAGACCAGGGCCCTCCTCCTCATCCTCCAATAGACCAGGGTCCTCCTCCTCATCCTCCAATAGACCAAGGCCCTCCTCCTCCAGCTCCAGTAGACCAGGGCCCTCCTCTTCCTGCTCCAATAGACCAGGACCCTCCTCCTCATCCTCCAATAGACCAGGGACCTCCTCCTCCAATAGACCAGGGACCTCCTCCTCATCCTCCAATAGACCAGGGCCCTCCTCCTCATCCTCCAATAGACCAGGGCCTTCCACCTCCTCCTCCAATAGACCAGGGACCTCCTCCTCCTCCTGCTCCAATAGACCAGGGACCTCCTCCTCATCCTCCAATAGACCAGGGCACTCCTTCTCATCCTCCAATAGACCAGGGCCCTCCTCCTCCTTATCCAATAGACCAGGGCCCTCCTCCTCATCCTGCAATAGACTAGGGTCCTCCTCCTCCTCCTCAATAAACCAGGGACCTCCTCCTCCTCGTGCTCCAATAGACCAGGGCCCTCCTCCTCATCCTCCAATAGACCAGGGCCCTCCTCCTCCTCCAATAGACCAGGGCAATCCTCCTCCTCCTTATCCAATAGACCAGGGCCCTCCTCCTCCTTATCCAATAGACCAGGGCCCTCCTCCTCATCCTCCAATAGACCAGGGACCTCCTCCTCCTCCAATAGACCAGGGACCTCCTCCTACTCCAATAGACCAGGGCCCTTCTCCTCATCCTCCAATAGACCAGGGCCCTTCTCCTCATCCTCCAATAGACCAGGGCCCTCCTCCTCATCCTCCAATAGACCAAGGACCTCCTCCTCATCCTCCAATAGACCAGGGCCTTCCTCCTCATCCTCCAATAGACCAAGGCCCTCCTCCTCCTGCTCCAGTAGACCAGGGCCCTCCTCTTCCTTCTCCAATAGGCCAGGACCCTCCTCCTCATCCTCTAATAGACCAGGGACGACCTCCTCATCCTCCAATAGACCAGGGCCCTCCTCCTCATCCTCCAATAGACCAGGGCCTTCCACCTCCTCCTCCAATAGACCAGGGACCTCCTCCTCCTCCTGCTCCAATAGACCAGGGCCCTCCTCCTCATCCCCCAATAGACCAGGGCCCCCCTCCTCCTCCTCCAATAGACCAGGGCCCTCCTCCTTATCCAATAGACCAGGGCCCTCCTCCTCCTTATCCAATAGACCAGGGCCCTCCACCTCCTAATCCAATAGACCAGGGCACTCCTCCTCCTCCAATAGACCAGGGACCTCCTCCTCCTAATCCAATAGACCAGGGCCCTCCTAATCCTTATCCAATAGACCAGGGCCCTCCTCCTTATCCTCCAATGGACCAGGGACCTCCTCCTCCTCCTCTTCCAATAGACCAGGGACCTCCTCCTCCTGCTCCAATAGACCAGGGCCGCCCTCCTCATTCTCCAATAGACCAGGGACCTCCTGCTCCTCATCCTCCAATAGACCAGGGCCCTCCTCCTCATCCTGCAATAGACTAGGGTCCTCCTCCTCCTCCTCATTAAACCAGGGACCTCCTCCTCCTCCTGCTCCAATAGACCAGGGCCCTCCTCCTCCTCCTCCAATAGACCAGGGCCCTCCTCCTCCTCCAATAGACCAGGGCCCTCCTCCTCCTTATCCAATAGACCAGGGCCCTCATCCTCCTTATCCAATAGACCAGGGACCTCCTCCTCATCCTCCAATAGACCAGGGACCTCCTCCTACTTATCCAATAGACCAGGGACCTTCTCCTCCTTATCCAATAGACCAGGGCCCTCCTCCTCCTCCTTATCCAATAGACCAGGGACTTCCTCCTCCTCCTCCAATAGACCAGGGACCTCCTCCTCCTTATCCAATAGACCAGGGCCCTCCTCCTCCTTTTCCAATAGACCAGGGACCTCCTCCTCCAATAGACCAGGGACCTCCTCCTCCTTATCCAATAGACCAGGGCCCTCCTCCTCATCCTCCAATAGACCAGGGACCTCCTCCTCCTCCAATAGACCCGGGACATCCTCCTCCTCCAATAGACCAGGGCCCTCCTCCTCATCCTCCAATAGACTAGGGACCTCCTCCTCCTCCAATAGACCAGGGCCCTTCTCCTCATCCTCCAATAGACCAGGGCCCTTCTCCTCATCCTCCAATAGACCAGGGCCCTCCTCCTCATCCTCCAATAGACCAAGGACCTCCTCCTCATCCTCCAATAGACCAGGGACCTCCTCCTCCTCCTCCAATAGACCAGGGACCTCCTCCTCTTTATCCAATAGACCAGGGCCCTCCTCCTCCTTTTCCAATAGACCAGGGACCTCCTCCTCCAATAGACCAGGGACCTCCTCCTCCTTATCCAATAGACCAGGGCCCTCCTCCTCATCCTCCAATAGACCAGGGACCTCCTCCTCCTCCAATAGACCAGGGACATCCTCCTCCTCCAATAGACCAGGGCCCTCCTCCTCATCCTCCAATAGACTAGGGACCTCCTCCTCCTCCAATAGACCAGGGCCCTTCTCCTCATCCTCCAATAGACCAGGGCCCTTCTCCTCATCCTCCAATAGACCAGGGCCCTCCTCCTCATCCTCCAATAGACCAAGGATCTCCTCCTCATCCTCCAATAGACCAAGGATCTCCTCCTCATCCTCCAATAGACCAAGGACCTCCTCCTCATCCTCCAATAGACCAGGGCCGCCCTCCTCATCCTCCAATAGACCAGGGCCCTCCTCCTCATCCTCCAATAGACCAGGGACCTCCTCCTCCTCCAATAGACCAGGGACCTCCTCCTCCTCCTCCTCCTCCAATAGACCAGGGCCCTCCTCCTCATCCTCCAATAGACCAGGGCCCTCCTCCTTATCCTCCAATAGACCAGGGACCTCCTCCTCCTCCAATAGACCAGGGACCTCCTCCTCCTCCTCCTCCTCCAATAGACCAGGGCCCTCCTCCTCATCCTCCAATAGACCAGGGCCCTCCTCCTCCTCCTCCTCCAATAGACCAGGGCCCTCCTCCTCCTGCTCCTTATCCAATAGACCAGGGACCTCCTCCTCCTGCTCCAATAGACCAGGGCCCTCCTCCTCCTTATCCAATAGACCAGGGCCCTCCTCCTCCTTCTGCTCCAACAGACCAGGGCCCTCCTCCTCCTTATCTAAAAGACTAGGGCCCTCCTCCTCCTTATCCAATAGACCAGGGCCCTCCTCCTCCTTATCCAATAGACCAGGGACCTCCTCCTCCTCCTCCAATAGACCAGGGACCTCCTCCTCCTTATCCAATAGACCAGGGCCCTCCTCCTCCTTATCCAATAGACCAGGGACCTCCTCCTCCAATAGACCAGGGACCTCCTCCTCCTTATCCAATAGACCAGGGCCCTCCTCCTCATCTTCCAATAGACCAGGGACCTCCTCCTCCTCCAATAGACCAGGGCCCTCCTCCTCATCCTCCAATAGACTATGGACCTCCTCCTCCTCCAATAGACCAGGGCCCTCCTCCTCATCCTCCAATAGACCAGGGACCTCCTCCTCCAATAGACCAGGGACCTCCTCCTCCTTATCCAATAGACCAGGGCCCTCCTCCTCCTTATCCAATAGACCAGGGACCTCCTCCTCCAATAGACCAGGGCCCTCCTCCTCCTCCTTATCCAATAGACCAGGGCCCTCCTCCTCCTCCTCCAATAGACCAGGGCCCTCCTCCTCCTTTTCCAATAGACCAGGGACCTCCTCCTCCAATAGACCAGGGACCTCCTCCTCCTTATCCAATAGACCAGGGACCTCCTCCTCCTCCTCCAATAGACCAGGGCCCTCCTCCTTATCTAATAGACCAGGGCCCTCCTCCTCCTTATCTAATAGACCAGGGCCCTCCTCCTCCTCCAATAGACCAGGGACCTCCTCCTCATCCTCCAAATAGACCAGGGCCCTCCTCCTCCTTATCTAATAGACCAGGGCCCTCCTCCTCATCCTCCAATAGACCAGGGCCCTCCTCCTCCAATAGACCAGGGCCCTCCTCCTCCTGCTCCTTATCCAATAGACCAGGGACCTCCTCCTCCTGCTCCAATAGACCAGGGCCCTCTTGCTCCAATAGACCAGGGCCCTCCTCCTCCTTATCGAATAGACCAGGGCCCTCCTCCTCCTCCTGCTCCAATAGACCAGGGCCCTCCTCCTCCTCCTCCAATAGACCAGGGCAATCCTCCTCCTGCTCCAATAGACCAGGGCCCTCCTCCTCCTTATCCAATAGACCAGGACCCTCCTCCTCCTCCTCCAATAGACCAGGGCCCTCCTCCTTATCCAATAGATCAGGGCCCTCCTCCTCATCCTCCAATAGACCAGGGCCCTCCTCCTCCTGCTCCAATAGACCAGGGCCCCCTTCCTCCTTATCCAATAGACCAGGGCCCTCCTGCTCCAATAGACCAGGGCCCTCCTCCTCCTTATCCAATAGACCAGGGCCCTCCTCCTCCTCCTCCAATAGACCAGGGCCCTCCTCCTTATCCAATAGATCAGGGCCCTCCTCCTCATCCTCCAATAGACCAGGGCCCTCCTCCTCCTGCTCCAATAGACCAGGGCCCCCTTCCTCCTTATCCAATAGACCAGGGCCCTCCTGCTCCAATAGACCAGGGCCCTCCTCCTCCTTATCCAATAGACCAGGGCCCTCCTCCTCCTGCTCCAATAGACCAGGGCCCTCCTCCTCCTGCTCCAGTAGACCAGGGCCCTCCTCCTGCAGTAGACCAGGGCCCTCCTCCTCCTTATCCAATAGACCAGGGACCTACTCCTCCTGCTCCAATAGACCAGGGCCCTCCTCCTCCTCCAATAGACCATTGGGCCCTCCTCCTCCTTATCCAATAGACCAGGGACCTCCTCCTCCTTATCCAATAGACCAGGGACCTCCTCCTCCTCCTCCAATAGACCAGGGACCTCCTCCTCCTTATCCAATAGACCAGGGCCCTCCTCCTCCTTATCCAATAGACCTGGGACCTCCTCCTCCAATAGACCAGGGACCTCCTCCTCCTTATCCAATAGACCAGGGACATCCTCCTCCTCCAATAGACCAGGGCCCTCCTCCTCATCCTCCAATAGACTAGGGACCTCCTCCTCCTCCAATAGACCAGGGCCCTTCTCCTCATCCTCCAATAGACCAGGGCCCTTCTCCTCATCCTCCAATAGACCAGGGCCCTCCTCCTCATCCTCCAATAGACCAAGGATCTCCTCCTCATCCTCCAATAGACCAAGGATCTCCTCCTCATCCTCCAATAGACCAAGGACCTCCTCCTCATCCTCCAATAGACCAGGGCCGCCCTCCTCATCCTCCAATAGACCAGGGCCCTCCTCCTCCTCCTCCAATAGACCAGGGCCCTCCTCCTCATCCTCCAATAGACCAGGGACCTCCTCCTCCTCCTCCTCCTCCAATAGACCAGGGCCCTCCTCCTCATCCTCCAATAGACCAGGGACCTACTGCTCCTCATCCTCCAATAGACTAGGGTCCTCCTCCTCCTCCTCAATAAACCAGGGACCTCCTCCTCCTCCTGCTCCAATAGACCAGGGCCCTCCTCCTCATCCTCCAATAGACCAGGGCCCTCCTCCTCATCCTCCAATAGACCAGGGACCTCCTCCTGCTCCAATAGACCAGGGACCTCCTCCTCCTCCAATAGACCAGGGCCCTCCTCCTCATCCTCCAATAGACCAGGGCCCTCCTCCTCCTCCTCCAATAGACCAGGGCCCTCCTCCTCCTGCTCCTTATCCAATAGACCAGGGACCTCCTCCTCCTGCTCCAATAGACCAGGGCCCTCCTCCTCCTTATCCAATAGACCAGGGCCCTCCTCCTCCTCCTGCTCCAACAGACCAGGGCCCTCCTCCTCCTTATCTAAAAGACTAGGGCCCTCCTCCTCCTTATCCAATAGACCAGGGCCCTCCTCCTCCTTATCCAATAGACCAGGGACCTCCTCCTCCTCCTCCAATAGACCAGGGACCTCCTCCTCCTTATCCAATAGACCAGGGCCCTCCTCCTCCTTATCCAATAGACCAGGGACATCCTCCTCCAATAGACCAGGGACCTCCTCCTCCTTATCCAATAGACCAGGGCCCTCCTCCTCATCTTCCAATAGACCATGGACCTCCTCCTCCTCCAATAGACCAGGGCCCTCCTCCTCATCCTCCAATAGACCAGGGACCTCCTCCTCCAATAGACCAGGGACCTCCTCCTCCTTATCCAATAGACCAGGGCCCTCCTCCTCCTTATCCAATAGACCAGGGACCTCCTCCTCCAATAGACCAGGGACCTCCTCCTCCTTATCCAATAGACCAGGGCCCTCCTCCTCCTCCTCCTCCAATAGACCAGGGCCCTCCTCCTCCTGCTCCTTATCCAATAGACCAGGGCCCTCCTCCTCCTCCTCCTCCAATAGACCAGGGCCCTCCTCCTCCTTTTCCAATAGACCAGGGACCTCCTCCTCCAATAGACCAGGGACCTCCTCCTCCTTATCCAATAGACCAGGGCCCTCCTCCTCCTCCTCCTCCAATAGACCAGGGCCCTCCTCCTCCTGCTCCTTATCCAATAGACCAGGGCCCTCCTCCTCCTCCTCCTCCAATAGACCAGGGACCTCCTCCTCCTTTTCCAATAGACCAGGGACCTCCTCCTCCAATAGACCAGGGACCTCCTCCTCCTTATCCAATAGACCAGGGACCTCCTCCTCCTCCTCCAATAGACCAGGGCCCTCCTCCTTATCTAATAGACCAGGGCCCTCCTCCTCCTTATCTAATAGACCAGGGCCCTCCTCCTCCTCCAATAGACCAGGGACCTCCTCCTCATCCTCCAAATAGACCAGGGCCCTCCTCCTCCTTATCTAATAGACCAGGGCCCTCCTCCTCATCCTCCAATAGACCAGGGCCCTCCTCCTCCAATAGACCAGGGCCCTCCTCCTCCTGCTCCTTATCCAATAGACCAGGGACCTCCTCCTCCTGCTCCAATAGACCAGGGCCCTCTTGCTCCAATAGACCAGGGCCCTCCTCCTCCTTATCGAATAGACCAGGGCCCTCCTCCTCCTCCTGCTCCAATATACCAGGGCCCTCCTCCTCCTCCTCCAATAGACCAGGGCAATCCTCCTCCTGCTCCAATAGACCAGGGCCCTCCTCCTCCTTATCCAATAGACCAGGACCCTCCTCCTCCTCCTCCAATAGACCAGGGCCCTCCTCCTTATCCAATAGATCAGGGCCCTCCTCCTCATCCTCCAATAGACCAGGGCCCTCCTCCTCCTGCTCCAATAGACCAGGGCCCCCTTCCTCCTTATCCAATAGACCAGGGCCCTCCTGCTCCAATAGACCAGGGCCCTCCTCCTCCTTATCCAATAGACCAGGGCCCTCCTCCTCCTCCTCCAATAGACCAGGGCCCTCCTCCTTATCCAATAGATCAGGGCCCTCCTCCTCATCCTCCAATAGACCAGGGCCCTCCTCCTCCTGCTCCAATAGACCGGGGCCCCCTTCCTCCTTATCCAATAGACCAGGGCCCTCCTGCTCCAATAGACCAGGGCCCTCCTCCTCCTTATCCAATAGACCAGGGCCCTCCTCCTCCTGCTCCAATAGACCAGGGCCCTCCTCCTCCTGCTCCAGTAGACCAGGGCCCTCCTCCTGCAGTAGACCAGGGCCCTCCTCCTCCTTATCCAATAGACCAGGGACCTACTCCTCCTGCTCCAATAGACCAGGGCCCTCCTCCTCCTCCAATAGACCATTGGGCCCTCCTCCTCCTTATCCAATAGACCAGGGCCCTCCTCCTCCTCCTCCTCCAATAGACCAGGGACCTCCTCCTCCTTATCCAATAGACCAGGGACCTCCTCCTCCTCCTCCAATAGACCAGGGACCTCCTCCTCCTTATCCAATAGACCAGGGCCCTCCTCCTCCTTATCCAATAGACCTGGGACCTCCTCCTCCAATAGACCAGGGACCTCCTCCTCCTTATCCAATAGACCAGGGACATCCTCCTCCTCCAATAGACCAGGGCCCTCCTCCTCATCCTCCAATAGACTAGGGACCTCCTCCTCCTCCAATAGACCAGGGCCCTTCTCCTCATCCTCCAATAGACCAGGGCCCTTCTCCTCATCCTCCAATAGACCAGGGCCCTCCTCCTCATCCTCCAATAGACCAAGGATCTCCTCCTCATCCTCCAATAGACCAAGGATCTCCTCCTCATCCTCCAATAGACCAAGGACCTCCTCCTCATCCTCCAATAGACCAGGGCCGCCCTCCTCATCCTCCAATAGACCAGGGCCCTCCTCCTCATCCTCCAATAGACCAGGGACCTCCTCCTCCTCCAATAGACCAGGGACCTCCTCCTCCTCCTCCTCCTCCTCCAATAGACCAGGGCCCTCCTCCTCATCCTCCAATAGACCAGGGACCTACTGCTCCTCATCCTCCAATAGACTAGGGTCCTCCTCCTCCTCCTCAATAAACCAGGGACCTCCTCCTCCTCCTGCTCCAATAGACCAGGGCCCTCCTCCTCATCCTCCAATAGACCAGGGCCCTCCTCCTCATCCTCCAATAGACCAGGGACCTCCCACCTCCTCCAATAGACCAGGGACCTCCTCCTCCTCCTCCTCCTCCAATAGACCAGGGCCCTCCTCCTCATCCTCCAATAGACCAGGGCCCTCCTCCTCCTCCTCCAATAGACCAGGGCCCTTCTCCTCCTGCTCCTTATCCAATAGACCAGGGACCTCCTCCTCCTGCTCCAATAGACCAGGGCCCTCCTCCTCCTTATCCAATAGACCAGGGCCCTCCTCCTCCTCCTGCTCCAACAGACCAGGGCCCTCCTCCTCCTTATCTAAAAGACTAGGGCCCTCCTCCTCCTTATCCAATAGACCAGGGCCCTCCTCCTCCTTATCCAATAGACCAGGGACCTCCTCCTCCTGCTCCAATAGACCAGGGCCCTCCTCCTCCTTATCCAATAGACCAGGGCCCTCCTCCTCCTCCTGCTCCAACAGACCAGGGCCCTCCTCCTCCTTATCTAAAAGACTAGGGCCCTCCTCCTCCTTATCCAATAGACCAGGGCCCTCCTCCTCCTCCTCCAATAGACCAGGGCCCTCCTCCTTATCCAATAGATCAGGGCCCTCCTCCTCATCCTCCAATAGACCAGGGCCCTCCTCCTCCTGCTCCAATAGACCAGGGCCCCCTTCCTCCTTATCCAATAGACCAGGGCCCTCCTGCTCCAATAGACCAGGGCCCTCCTCCTCCTTATCCAATAGACCAGGGCCCTCCTCCTCCTGCTCCAATAGACCAGGGCCCTCCTCCTCCTGCTCCAGTAGACCAGGGCCCTCCTCCTGCAGTAGACCAGGGCCCTCCTCCTCCTTATCCAATAGACCAGGGACCTACTCCTCCTGCTCCAATAGACCAGGGCCCTCCTCCTCCTCCAATAGACCATTGGGCCCTCCTCCTCCTTATCCAATAGACCAGGGCCCTCCTCCTCCTCCTCCAATAGACCAGGGACCTCCTCCTCCTTATCCAATAGACCAGGGACCTCCTCCTCCTCCTCCAATAGACCAGGGACCTCCTCCTCCTTATCCAATAGACCAGGGCCCTCCTCCTCCTTATCCAATAGACCTGGGACCTCCTCCTCCAATAGACCAGGGACCTCCTCCTCCTTATCCAATAGACCAGGGACATCCTCCTCCTCCAATAGACCAGGGCCCTCCTCCTCATCCTCCAATAGACCAAGGACCTCCTCCTCATCCTCCAATAGACCAGGGCCGCCCTCCTCATCCTCCAATAGACCAGGGCCCTCCTCCTCATCCTCCAATAGACCAGGGACCTCCTCCTCCTCCAATAGACCAGGGACCTCCTCCTCCTCCTCCTCCTCCAATAGACCAGGGCCCTCCTCCTCATCCTCCAATAGACCAGGGACCTACTGCTCCTCATCCTCCAATAGACTAGGGTCCTCCTCCTCCTCCTCAATAAACCAGGGACCTCCTCCTCCTCCTGCTCCAATAGACCAGGGCCCTCCTCCTCATCCTCCAATAGACCAGGGCCCTCCTCCTCATCCTCCAATAGACCAGGGACCTCCTCCTCCTCCAATAGACCAGGGACCTCCTCCTCCTCCTCCTCCTCCAATAGACCAGGGCCCTCCTCCTCATCCTCCAATAGACCAGGGCCCTCCTCCTCCTCCTCCAATAGACCAGGGCCCTCCTCCTCCTGCTCCTTATCCAATAGACCAGGGACCTCCTCCTCCTGCTCCAATAGACCAGGGCCGCCCTCCTCCTTATCCAATAGACCAGGGCCCTCCTCCTCCTCCTGCTCCAACAGACCAGGGCCCTCCTCCTCCTTATCTAAAAGACTAGGGCCCTCCTCCTCCTTATCCAATAGACCAGGGCCCTCCTCCTCCTTATCCAATAGACCAGGGACCTCCTCCTCCTCCTCCAATAGACCAGGGACCTCCTCCTCCTTATCCAATAGACCAGGGCCCTCCTCCTCCTTATCCAATAGACCAGGGACCTCCTTCCTCCAATAGACCAGGGACCTCCTCCTCCTTATCCAATAGACCAGGGCCCTCCTCCTCATCTTCCAATAGACCAGGGACCTCCTCCTCCTCCAATAGACCAGGGCCCTCCTCCTCATCCTCCAATAGACTATGGACCTCCTCCTCCTCCAATAGACCAGGGCCCTCCTCCTCATCCTCCAATAGACCAGGGACCTCCTCCTCCAATAGACCAGGGACCTCCTCCTCCTTATCCAATAGACCAGGGCCCTCCTCCTCCTTATCCAATAGACCAGGGACCTCCTCCTCCAATAGACCAGGGACCTCCTCCTCCTTATCCAATAGACCAGGGCCCTCCTCCTCCTCCTCCTCCAATAGACCAGGGCCCTCCTCCTCCTTTTCCAATAGACCAGGGACCTCCTCCTCCAATAGACCAGGGACCTCCTCCTCCTTATCCAATAGACCAGGGACCTCCTCCTCCTCCTCCAATAGACCAGGGCCCTCCTCCTTATCTAATAGACCAGGGCCCTCCTCCTCCTTATCTAATAGACCAGGGCCCTCCTCCTCCTCCAATAGACCAGGGCCCTCATCCTCATCCTCCAAATAGACCAGGGCCCTCCTCCTCCTTATCTAATAGACCAGGGCCCTCCTCCTCATCCTCCAATAGACCAGGGCCCTCCTCCTCCAATAGACCAGGGCCCTCCTCCTCCTGCTCCAATAGACCAGGGCCCTCCTCCTCCTGCTCCAGTAGACCAGGGCCCTCCTCCTGCAGTAGACCAGGGCCCTCCTCCTCCTTATCCAATAGACCAGGGACCTACTCCTCCTGCTCCAATAGACCAGGGCCCTCCTCCTCCTCCAATAGACCATTGGGCCCTCCTCCTCCTTATCCAATAGACCAGGGCCCTCCTCCTCCTCCTCCTCCAATAGACCAGGGACCTCCTCCTCCTTATCCAATAGACCAGGGACCTCCTCCTCCTCCTCCAATAGACCAGGGACCTCCTCCTCCTTATCCAATAGACCAGGGCCCTCCTCCTCCTTATCCAATAGACCTGGGACCTCCTCCTCCAATAGACCAGGGACCTCCTCCTCCTTATCCAATAGACCAGGGACATCCTCCTCCTCCAATAGACCAGGGCCCTCCTCCTCATCCTCCAATAGACTAGGGACCTCCTCCTCCTCCAATAGACCAGGGCCCTTCTCCTCATCCTCCAATAGACCAGGGCCCTTCTCCTCATCCTCCAATAGACCAGGGCCCTCCTCCTCATCCTCCAATAGACCAAGGATCTCCTCCTCATCCTCCAATAGACCAAGGACCTCCTCCTCATCCTCCAATAGACCAGGGCCGCCCTCCTCATCCTCCAATAGACCAGGGCCCTCCTCCTCATCCTCCAATAGACCAGGGACCTCCTCCTCCTCCAATAGACCAGGGACCTCCTCCTCCTCCTCCTCCTCCTCCAATAGACCAGGGCCCTCCTCCTCATCCTCCAATAGACCAGGGACCTACTGCTCCTCATCCTCCAATAGACTAGGGTCCTCCTCCTCCTCCTCAATAAACCAGGGACCTCCTCCTCCTCCTGCTCCAATAGACCAGGGCCCTCCTCCTCATCCTCCAATAGACCAGGGCCCTCCTCCTCATCCTCCAATAGACCAGGGACCTCCCACCTCCTCCAATAGACCAGGGACCTCCTCCTCCTCCTCCTCCAATAGACCAGGGCCCTCCTCCTCATCCTCCAATAGACCAGGGCCCTCCTCCTCCTCCTCCAATAGACCAGGGCCCTTCTCCTCCTGCTCCTTATCCAATAGACCAGGGACCTCCTCCTCCTGCTCCAATAGACCAGGGCCCTCCTCCTCCTTATCCAATAGACCAGGGCCCTCCTCCTCCTCCTGCTCCAACAGACCAGGGCCCTCCTCCTCCTTATCTAAAAGACTAGGGCCCTCCTCCTCCTTATCCAATAGACCAGGGCCCTCCTCCTCCTTATCCAATAGACCAGGGACCTCCTCCTCCTGCTCCAATAGACCAGGGCCCTCCTCCTCCTCATCCAATAGACCAGGGCCCTCCTCCTCCTCCTGCTCCAACAGACCAGGGCCCTCCTCCTCCTTATCTAAAAGACTAGGGCCCTCCTCCTCCTTATCCAATAGACCAGGGCCCTCCTCCTCCTCCTCCAATAGACCAGGGCCCTCCTCCTTATCCAATAGATCAGGGCCCTCCTCCTCATCCTCCAATAGACCAGGGCCCTCCTCCTCCTGCTCCAATAGACCAGGGCCCCCTTCCTCCTTATCCAATAGACCAGGGCCCTCCTGCTCCAATAGACCAGGGCCCTCCTCCTCCTTATCCAATAGACCAGGGCCCTCCTCCTCCTGCTCCAATAGACCAGGGCCCTCCTCCTCCTGCTCCAGTAGACCAGGGCCCTCCTCCTGCAGTAGACCAGGGCCCTCCTCCTCCTTATCCAATAGACCAGGGACCTACTCCTCCTGCTCCAATAGACCAGGGCCCTCCTCCTCCTCCAATAGACCATTGGGCCCTCCTCCTCCTTATCCAATAGACCAGGGCCCTCCTCCTCCTCCTCCAATAGACCAGGGACCTCCTCCTCCTTATCCAATAGACCAGGGACCTCCTCCTCCTCCTCCAATAGACCAGGGACCTCCTCCTCCTTATCCAATAGACCAGGGCCCTCCTCCTCCTTATCCAATAGACCTGGGACCTCCTCCTCCAATAGACCAGGGACCTCCTCCTCCTTATCCAATAGACCAGGGACATCCTCCTCCTCCAATAGACCAGGGCCCTCCTCCTCATCCTCCAATAGACCAAGGACCTCCTCCTCATCCTCCAATAGACCAGGGCCGCCCTCCTCATCCTCCAATAGACCAGGGCCCTCCTCCTCATCCTCCAATAGACCGGGGACCTCCTCCTCCTCCAATAGACCAGGGACCTCCTCCTCCTCCTCCTCCTCCAATAGACCAGGGCCCTCCTCCTCATCCTCCAATAGACCAGGGACCTACTGCTCCTCATCCTCCAATAGACTAGGGTCCTCCTCCTCCTCCTCAATAAACCAGGGACCTCCTCCTCCTCCTGCTCCAATAGACCAGGGCCCTCCTCCTCATCCTCCAATAGACCAGGGCCCTCCTCCTCATCCTCCAATAGACCAGGGACCTCCTCCTCCTCCAATAGACCAGGGACCTCCTCCTCCTCCTCCTCCTCCAATAGACCAGGGCCCTCCTCCTCATCCTCCAATAGACCAGGGCCCTCCTCCTCCTCCTCCAATAGACCAGGGCCCTCCTCCTCCTGCTCCTTATCCAATAGACCAGGGACCTCCTCCTCCTGCTCCAATAGACCAGGGCCGCCCTCCTCCTTATCCAATAGACCAGGGCCCTCCTCCTCCTCCTGCTCCAACAGACCAGGGCCCTCCTCCTCCTTATCTAAAAGACTAGGGCCCTCCTCCTCCTTATCCAATAGACCAGGGCCCTCCTCCTCCTTATCCAATAGACCAGGGACCTCCTCCTCCTCCTCCAATAGACCAGGGACCTCCTCCTCCTTATCCAATAGACCAGGGCCCTCCTCCTCCTTATCCAATAGACCAGGGACCTCCTTCCTCCAATAGACCAGGGACCTCCTCCTCCTTATCCAATAGACCAGGGCCCTCCTCCTCATCTTCCAATAGACCAGGGACCTCCTCCTCCTCCAATAGACCAGGGCCCTCCTCCTCATCCTCCAATAGACTATGGACCTCCTCCTCCTCCAATAGACCAGGGCCCTCCTCCTCATCCTCCAATAGACCAGGGACCTCCTCCTCCAATAGACCAGGGACCTCCTCCTCCTTATCCAATAGACCAGGGCCCTCCTCCTCCTTATCCAATAGACCAGGGACCTCCTCCTCCAATAGACCAGGGACCTCCTCCTCCTTATCCAATAGACCAGGGCCCTCCTCCTCCTCCTCCTCCAATAGACCAGGGCCGCCCTCCTCCTTTTCCAATAGACCAGGGACCTCCTCCTCCAATAGACCAGGGACCTCCTCCTCCTTATCCAATAGACCAGGGACCTCCTCCTCCTCCTCCAATAGACCAGGGCCCTCCTCCTTATCTAATAGACCAGGGCCCTCCTCCTCCTTATCTAATAGACCAGGGCCCTCCTCCTCCTCCAATAGACCAGGGCCCTCATCCTCATCCTCCAAATAGACCAGGGCCCTCCTCCTCCTTATCTAATAGACCAGGGCCCTCCTCCTCATCCTCCAATAGACCAGGGCCCTCCTCCTCCAATAGACCAGGGCCCTCCTCCTCCTGCTCCTTATCCAATAGACCAGGGACCTCCTCCTCCTGCTCCAATAGACCAGGGCCCTCTTGCTCCAATAGACCAGGGCCCTCCTCCTCCTTATCGAATAGACCAGGGCCCTCCTCCTCCTCCTGCTCCAATAGACCAGGGCCCTCCTCCTCCTCCTCCAATAGACCAGGGCAATCCTCCTCCTGCTCCAATAGACCAGGGCCCTCCTCCTCCTTATCCAATAGACCAGGACCCTCCTCCTCCTCCTCCAATAGACCAGGGCCCTCCTCCTTATCCAATAGATCAGGGCCCTCCTCCTCATCCTCCAATAGACCAGGGCCCTCCTCCTCCTGCTCCAATAGACCAGGGCCCCCTTCCTCCTTATCCAATAGACCAGGGCCCTCCTGCTCCAATAGACCAGGGCCCTCCTCCTCCTTATCCAATAGACCAGGGCCCTCCTCCTCATCCTCCAATAGACCAGGGCCCTCCTCCTCCTGCTCCAATAGACCAGGGCCCCCTTCCTCCTTATCCAATAGACCAGGGCCCTCCTGCTCCAATAGACCAGGGCCCTCCTCCTCCTTATCCAATAGACCAGGGCCCTCCTCCTCCTGCTCCAATAGACCAGGGCCCTCCTCCTCCTGCTCCAGTAGACCAGGGCCCTCCTCCTGCAGTAGACCAGGGCCCTCCTCCTCTTTATCCAATAGACCAGGGACCTACTCCTCCTGCTCCAATAGACCAGGGCCCTCCTCCTCCTCCAATAGACCATTGCCCTCCTCCTCCTTATCCAATAGACCAGGGCCCTCCTCCTTATCAAATAGGCCAGGGCCCTCCTCCTCCTTATCCAATAGACCAGGGACCTCCTCCTCATCCTCCAATAGACCAGGGACCTCCTCCTCCTTATCCAATAGACCAAGGACCTCTTCCTCCTTATCCAATAGACCAGGGCCCTCCTCCTCCTGCTCCAATAGACCAGGGCCTCCCTCCTCCAGTACACCAGGGCTCTCCCCCTCCAGTAGACCAGGGCCCTCCTGCTCCTCCAATAGACCAGGGCCCTCCTCCTCCTTATCCAATAGACCAGGGACCTCCTCCTCATCCTCCAATAGACCAGGGACCTCCTCCTCCTTATCCAATAGACCAGGGCCCTCCTCCTCCTTATCCAATAGACCAGGGACCTCCTCCTCCAACAGACCAGGGACCTCCTCCTCCTTATCCAATAGACCAGGGCCCTCCTCCTCATCCTCCAATAGACCAGGGACCTCCTCCTCCTCCTCCAATAGACCAGGGACCTCCTCCTCCTTATCCAATAGACCAGGGACCTCCTCCTCATCCTCCAATAGACCAGGGCCGCCCTCCTCATCCTCCAATAGACCAGGGCCCTCCTCCTCATCCTCCAATAGACCAGGGACGACCTCCTCCTCCAATAGACCAGGGACCTCCTCCTCCTCCTCCTCCTCCAATAGACCAGGGCCCTCCTCCTCATCCTCCAATAGACCAGGGACCTACTGCTCCTCATCCTCCAATAGACTAGGGTCCTCCTCCTCCTCCTCAATAAACCAGGGACCTCCTCCTCCTCCTGCTCCAATAGACCAGGGCCCTCCTCCTCATCCTCCAATAGACCAGGGCCCTCCTCCTCATCCTCCAATAGACCAGGGACCTCCTCCTCCTCCAATAGACCAGGGACCTCCTCCTCCTCCTCCTCCTCCAATAGACCAGGGCCCTCCTCCTCATCCTCCAATAGACCAGGGCCCTCCTCCTCCTCCTCCAATAGACCAGGGCCCTCCTCCTCCTGCTCCTTATCCAATAGACCAGGGACCTCCTCCTCCTGCTCCAATAGACCAGGGCCCTCCTCCTCCTTATCCAATAGACCAGGGCCCTCCTCCTCCTCCTGCTCCAACAGACCAGGGCCCTCCTCCTCCTTATCTAAAAGACTAGGGCCCTCCTCCTCCTTATCCAATAGACCAGGGCCCTCCTCCTCCTTATCCAATAGACCAGGGACCTCCTCCTCCTCCTCCAATAGACCAGGGACCTCCTCCTCCTTATCCAATAGACCAGGGCCCTCCTCCTCCTTATCCAATAGACCAGGGACCTCCTTCCTCCAATAGACCAGGGACCTCCTCCTCCTTATCCAATAGACCAGGGCCCTCCTCCTCATCTTCCAATAGACCAGGGACCTCCTCCTCCTCCAATAGACCAGGGCCCTCCTCCTCATCCTCCAATAGACTATGGACCTCCTCCTCCTCCAATAGACCAGGGCCCTCCTCCTCATCCTCCAATAGACCAGGGACCTCCTCCTCCAATAGACCAGGGACCTCCTCCTCCTTATCCAATAGACCAGGGCCCTCCTCCTCCTTATCCAATAGACCAGGGACCTCCTCCTCCAATAGACCAGGGACCTCCTCCTCCTTATCCAATAGACCAGGGCCCTCCTCCTCCTCCTCCTCCAATAGACCAGGGCCCTCCTCCTCCTTTTCCAATAGACCAGGGACCTCCTCCTCCAATAGACCAGGGACCTCCTCCTCCTTATCCAATAGACCAGGGACCTCCTCCTCCTCCTCCAATAGACCAGGGCCCTCCTCCTTATCTAATAGACCAGGGCCCTCCTCCTCCTTATCTAATAGACCAGGGCCCTCCTCCTCCTCCAATAGACCAGGGCCCTCATCCTCATCCTCCAAATAGACCAGGGCCCTCCTCCTCCTTATCTAATAGACCAGGGCCCTCCTCCTCATCCTCCAATAGACCAGGGCCCTCCTCCTCCAATAGACCAGGGCCCTCCTCCTCCTGCTCCTTATCCAATAGACCAGGGACCTCCTCCTCCTGCTCCAATAGACCAGGGCCCTCTTGCTCCAATAGACCAGGGCCCTCCTCCTCCTTATCGAATAGACCAGGGCCCTCCTCCTCCTCCTGCTCCAATAGACCAGGGCCCTCCTCCTCCTCCTCCTCCAATAGACCAGGGCAATCCTCCTCCTGCTCCAATAGACCAGGGCCCTCCTCCTCCTTATCCAATAGACCAGGACCCTCCTCCTCCTCCTCCAATAGACCAGGGCCCTCCTCCTTATCCAATAGATCAGGGCCCTCCTCCTCATCCTCCAATAGACCAGGGCCCTCCTCCTCCTGCTCCAATAGACCAGGGCCCCCTTCCTCCTTATCCAATAGACCAGGGCCCTCCTGCTCCAATAGACCAGGGCCCTAAACCTCATCCTCCAATAGACCAGGGACCTCCTCCTCTTCCTCCAATAGACCAGGGACCTCCTCCTCCTTATCCAATAGACCAGGGCCCTCCTCCTCCTTATCCAATAGACCAGGGCCCTCCTCCTCCTCCTCCAATAGACCAGGGACCTCCTCCTCCTTATCCAATAGACCAGGGACCTCCTCCTCCTCCTCCAATAGACCAGGGACCTCCTCCTCCTTATCCAATAGACCAGGGCCCTCCTCCTCCTTATCCAATAGACCTGGGACCTCCTCCTCCAATAGACCAGGGACCTCCTCCTCCTTATCCAATAGACCAGGGACATCCTCCTCCTCCAATAGACCAGGGCCCTCCTCCTCATCCTCCAATAGACTAGGGACCTCCTCCTCCTCCAATAGACCAGGGCCCTTCTCCTCATCCTCCAATAGACCAGGGCCCTTCTCCTCATCCTCCAATAGACCAGGGCCCTCCTCCTCATCCTCCAATAGACCAAGGATCTCCTCCTCATCCTCCAATAGACCAAGGATCTCCTCCTCATCCTCCAATAGACCAAGGACCTCCTCCTCATCCTCCAATAGACCAGGGCCCTCCTCCTCATCCTCCAATAGACCAGGGCCCTCCTCCTCATCCTCCAATAGACCAGGGACCTCCTCCTCCTCCAATAGACCAGGGCCCTTCTCCTCATCCTCCAATAGACCAGGGCCCTCCTCCTCATCCTCCAATAGACCAAGGATCTCCTCCTCATCCTCCAATAGACCAAGGATCTCCTCCTCATCCTCCAATAGACCAAGGACCTCCTCCTCATCCTCCAATAGACCAGGGCCCTCCTCCTCATCCTCCAATAGACCAGGGCCCTCCTCCTCATCCTCCAATAGACTAGGGTCCTCCTCCTCCAATAGACCAGGGACCTCCTCCTCCTCCTCCTCCTCCAATAGACCAGGGCCCTCCTCCTCATCCTCCAATAGACCAGGGACCTCCTGCTCCTCATCCTCCAATAGACTAGGGTCCTCCTCCTCCTCCTCAATAAACCAGGGACCTCCTCCTCCTCCTGCTCCAATAGACCAGGGCCCTCCTCCTCATCCTCCAATAGACCAGGGCCCTCCTCCTCATCCTCCAATAGACCAGGGACCTCCTCCTCCTCCAATAGACCAGGGACCTCCTCCTCCTCCTCCTCCTCCAATAGACCATGGCCCTCCTCCTCATCCTCCAATAGACCAGGGCCCTCCTCCTCCTCCTCCAATAGACCAGGGCCCTCCTCCTCCTGCTCCTTATCCAATAGACCAGGGACCTCCTCCTCCTGCTCCAATAGACCAGGGCCCTCCTCCTCCTTATCCAATAGACCAGGGCCCTCCTCCTCCTCCTGCTCCAACAGACCAGGGCCCTCCTCCTCCTTATCTAAAAGACTAGGGCCCTCCTCCTCCTTATCCAATAGACCAGGGCCCTCCTCCTCCTTATCCAATAGACCAGGGACCTCCTCCTCCTCCTCCAATAGACCAGGGACCTCCTCCTCCTTATCCAATAGACCAGGGCCCTCCTCCTCCTTATCCAATAGACCAGGGACCTCCTCCTCCAATAGACCAGGGACCTCCTCCTCCTTATCCAATAGACCAGGGCCCTACTCCTCATCTTCCAATAGACCAGGGCCCTCCTCCTCCTGCTCCAATAGACCAGGGCCCCCTTCCTCCTTATCCAATAGACCAGGGCCCTCCTGCTCCAATAGACCAGGGCCCTCCTCCTCCTTATCCAATAGACCAGGGCCCTCCTCCTCCTGCTCCAATAGACCAGGGCCCTCCTCCTCCTGCTCCAGTAGACCAGGGCCCTCCTCCTGCAGTAGACCAGGGCCCTCCTCCTCCTTATCCAATAGACCAGGGACCTACTCCTCCTGCTCCAATAGACCAGGGCCCTCCTCCTCCTCCAATAGACCATTGCCCTCCTCCTCCTTATCCAATAGACCAGGGCCCTCCTCCTTATCAAATAGACCAGGGCCCTCCTCCTCCTTATCCAATAGACCAGGGACCTCCTCCTCATCCTCCAATAGACCAGGGACCTCCTCCTCCTTATCCAATAGACCAAGGACCTCTTCCTCCTTATCCAATAGACCAGGGCCCTCCTCCTCCTGCTCCAATAGACCAGGGCCTCCCTCCTCCAGTACACCAGGGCTCTCCCCCTCCAGTAGACCAGGGCCCTCCTGCTCCTCCAATAGACCAGGGCCCTCCTCCTCCTTATCCAATAGACCAGGGACCTCTTCCTCATCCTCCAATAGACCAGGGACCTCCTCCTCCTTATCCAATAGACCAGGGCCCTCCTCCTCCTTATCCAATAGACCAGGGACCTCCTCCTCCAACAGACCAGGGACCTCCTCCTCCTTATCCAATAGACCAGGGCCCTCCTCCTCATCCTCCAATAGACCAGGGACCTCCTCCTCCTCCAATAGACCAGGGCCCTAAACCTCATCCTCCAATAGACCAGGGACCTCCTCCTCTTCCTCCAATAGACCAGGGACCTCCTCCTCCTTATCCAATAGACCAGGGCCCTCCTCCTCCTTATCCAATAGACCAGGGCCCTCCTCCTCCTCCTCCAATAGACCAGGGACCTCCTCCTCCTTATCCAATAGACCAGGGACCTCCTCCTCCTCCTCCAATAGACCAGGGACCTCCTCCTCCTTATCCAATAGACCAGGGCCCTCCTCCTCCTTATCCAATAGACCTGGGACCTCCTCCTCCAATAGACCAGGGACCTCCTCCTCCTTATCCAATAGACCAGGGACATCCTCCTCCTCCAATAGACCAGGGCCCTCCTCCTCATCCTCCAATAGACTAGGGACCTCCTCCTCCTCCAATAGACCAGGGCCCTTCTCCTCATCCTCCAATAGACCAGGGCCCTTCTCCTCATCCTCCAATAGACCAGGGCCCTCCTCCTCATCCTCCAATAGACCAAGGATCTCCTCCTCATCCTCCAATAGACCAAGGATCTCCTCCTCATCCTCCAATAGACCAAGGACCTCCTCCTCATCCTCCAATAGACCAGGGCCCTCCTCCTCATCCTCCAATAGACCAGGGCCCTCCTCCTCATCCTCCAATAGACCAGGGACCTCCTCCTCCTCCAATAGACCAGGGCCCTTCTCCTCATCCTCCAATAGACCAGGGCCCTCCTCCTCATCCTCCAATAGACCAAGGATCTCCTCCTCATCCTCCAATAGACCAAGGATCTCCTCCTCATCCTCCAATAGACCAAGGACCTCCTCCTCATCCTCCAATAGACCAGGGCCCTCCTCCTCATCCTCCAATAGACCAGGGCCCTCCTCCTCATCCTCCAATAGACTAGGGTCCTCCTCCTCCAATAGACCAGGGACCTCCTCCTCCTCCTCCTCCTCCAATAGACCAGGGCCCTCCTCCTCATCCTCCAATAGACCAGGGACCTCCTGCTCCTCATCCTCCAATAGACTAGGGTCCTCCTCCTCCTCCTCAATAAACCAGGGACCTCCTCCTCCTCCTGCTCCAATAGACCAGGGCCCTCCTCCTCATCCTCCAATAGACCAGGGCCCTCCTCCTCATCCTCCAATAGACCAGGGACCTCCTCCTCCTCCAATAGACCAGGGACGACCTCCTCCTCCTCCTCCTCCAATAGACCATGGCCCTCCTCCTCATCCTCCAATAGACCAGGGCCCTCCTCCTCCTCCTCCAATAGACCAGGGCCCTCCTCCTCCTGCTCCTTATCCAATAGACCAGGGACCTCCTCCTCCTGCTCCAATAGACCAGGGCCCTCCTCCTCCTTATCCAATAGACCAGGGCCCTCCTCCTCCTCCTGCTCCAACAGACCAGGGCCCTCCTCCTCCTTATCTAAAAGACTAGGGCCCTCCTCCTCCTTATCCAATAGACCAGGGCCCTCCTCCTCCTTATCCAATAGACCAGGGACCTCCTCCTCCTCCTCCAATAGACCAGGGACCTCCTCCTCCTTATCCAATAGACCAGGGCCCTCCTCCTCCTTATCCAATAGACCAGGGACCTCCTCCTCCAATAGACCAGGGACCTCCTCCTCCTTATCCAATAGACCAGGGCCCTACTCCTCATCTTCCAATAGACCAGGGACCTCCTCCTCCTCCAATAGACCAGGGCCCTCCTCCTCATCCTCCAATAGACTATGGACCTCCTCCTCCTCCAATAGACCAGGGCCCTCCTCCTCATCCTCCAATAGACCAGGGACCTCCTCCTCCAATAGACCAGGGACCTCCTCCTCCTTATCCAATAGACCAGGGCCCTCCTCCTCCTTATCCAATAGACCAGGGACCTCCTCCTCCAATAGACCAGGGACCTCCTCCTCCTTATCCAATAGACCAGGGCCCTCCTCCTCCTCCTCCAATAGACCAGGGCCCTCCTCCTCCTTTTCCAATAGACCAGGGACCTCCTCCTCCAATAGACCAGGGACCTCCTCCTCCTTATCCAATAGACCAGGGACCTCCTCCTCCTCCTCCAATAGACCAGGGCCCTCCTCCTTATCTAATAGACCAGGGCCCTCCTCCTCCTTATCTAATAGACCAGGGACCTCCTCCTCATCCTCCAATAGACCAGGGCCCTCATCCTCATCCTCCAAATAGACCAGGGCCCTCCTCCTCCTTATCTAATAGACCAGGGCCTCCTCATCCTCCAATAGACCAGGGCCCTCCTCCTCCAATAGACCAGGGCCCTCCTCCTCCTGCTCCTTATCCAATAGACCAGGGACCTCCTCCTCCTGCTCCAATAGACCAGGGCCCTCTTGCTCCAATAGACCAGGGCCCTCCTCCTCCTTATCGAATAGACCAGGGCCCTCCTCCTCCTCCTGCTCCAATAGACCAGGGCCCTCCTCCTCCTCCTCCAATAGACCAGGGCAATCCTCCTCCTGCTCCAATAGACCAGGGCCCTCCTCCTCCTTATCCAATAGACCAGGACCCTCCTCCTCCTCCTCCAATAGACCAGTGCCCTCCTCCTTATCCAATAGATCAGGGCCCTCCTCCTCATCCCCCAATAGACCAGGGCCCTCCTCCTCCTGCTCCAATAGACCAGGGCCCCCTTCCTCCTTATCCAATAGACCAGGGCCCTCCTGCTCCAATAGACCAGGGCCCTCCTCCTCCTTATCCAATAGACCAGGGCCCTCCTCCTCCTCCTCCAATAGACCAGGGCCCTCCTCCTTATCCAATAGATCAGGGCCCTCCTCCTCATCCTCCAATAGACCAGGGCCCTCCTCCTCCTGCTCCAATAGACCAGGGCCCCCTTCCTCCTTATCCAATAGACCAGGGCCCTCCTGCTCCAATAGACCAGGGCCCTCCTCCTCCTTATCCAATAGACCAGGGCCCTCCTCCTCCTGCTCCAATAGACCAGGGCCCTCCTCCTCCTGCTCCAGTAGACCAGGGCCCTCCTCCTGCAGTAGACCAGGGCCCTCCTCCTCCTTATCCAATAGACCAGGGACCTACTCCTCCTGCTCCAATAGACCAGGGCCCTCCTCCTCCTCCAATAGACCATTGCCCTCCTCCTCCTTATCCAATAGACCAGGGCCCTCCTCCTTATCCAATAGACCAGGGCCCTCCTCCTCCTTATCCAATAGACCAGGGACCTCCTCCTCATCCTCCAATAGACCAGGGCCCTCCTCCTCCTGCTCCAATAGACCAGGGCCTCCCTCCTCCAGTACACCAGGGCTCTCCCCCTCCAGTAGACCAGGGCCCTCCTGCTCCTCCAGTAGACCAGGCTCCTCCTCCTCCTGCAGTAGACCAGGCTCCTCCTCCTCCTCCACAGACACCAGGGTCCTCTCCCTCCAGTAAATGAACAATGCGAAAACGCAGTGGAACTGTCTTTGAGGTCCATAGTTGAATTTGAGGGGTATAGAGAATAGGGTAAATTTTGGGGATGCAGCCTCAGTTCTTGTTAGTGGGTAACACAGGCTCTGTTTATTCATTATAGTCTTTATGCGCTATAATCATCACTCATTATAATTGTAGATATTAGTTCAGTGAAGCAAGTAGAAGAGGCTGTGTGTGTGTGTGTGTGTGTGTGTGTGTGTGCGTGCGTTTAAACATCTCTTGAACATCCCCAGTTGCCTGTGTGATATGTCTCACCTCTCTTTTTCTCTTTTTCACTCTCTTTCCCTCCCCCGCTCTCTCTCTCTTTTTCCCTCCCCTGCTCTCTCTCTCTCTCTCTCTGTGTGTTTCTCTCTCTCTCTCTCTCTCTCTCTCTCTCTCTCTCTCTCTCCCTCTCTCTCTCTCTCTCTCCCTCTCTCCCTCCCCTGCTCTCTCTCTCTCTCTCTCTCTCTCTCTCTCTCTCTCTCCCTCTCTCTCTCTCTCTCTCCCTCTCTCCCTCCC
Source organism: Oncorhynchus mykiss (assembly GCF_057628025.1). Classification (NCBI taxonomy): domain Eukaryota; kingdom Metazoa; phylum Chordata; class Actinopteri; order Salmoniformes; family Salmonidae; genus Oncorhynchus; species Oncorhynchus mykiss. The sequence goes on from NC_143028.1 coordinate 81,499,270, forward strand.
CTGCTCTCTCTCTCTCTCTCTCTCTCTCTCTCTCTCTCTCTCTCTCTCTCTCTCTCTCTCTCTCTCTCTCTCTCTCTCTCTCTCTCTCTCTCTCTCTCTCTCTCTCTCTGTCTCTCCCCCCCCCCCCCCATTGATTCAACTGCAGATGATACTACACACACACACACATCCAGACACACACACTGCAGATTAAACCAGGTCCCCTGGGAAGCCATGTAATGAGGTCTTACATGTCTTCCCAGAACCTTTACTTACAGTTGAGTTTCATTCATTAGATTCCAGTGATGTAAAGGGTAGGTCCATGTTGTCTGAGGCTGAGCTATACCTGGTTAATACCTGGGTTATACCTGGTTAATACCTGGGTTATACCTGGGTTATACCTGTTTAATACCTGGGTTATACCTGGTCTATACCTGGTTAATACCTGGGTTATACCTGGTTAATACCTGGCTTATACCTGGTTAATACCTGGGTTATACCTGGTTAATACCTGGCTTATACCTGGTTAATACCTGGGTTATACCTGGGTTATACCTGGTTAATACCTGGCTTATACCTGGTTAATACCTGGTTAATACCTGGCTTATACCTGGTTAATACCTGGGTTATACCTGGTTAATACCTGGGTTATACCTGGTTAATACCTGGGCTATACCTGGTTAATACCTGGGCTATACCTGGTTAATACCTGGGTTATACCTGTTTAATACCTGGTTAATACCCTGTTAATACCTGGGTTATACCTGGGTAAAACATGGGTTATACCTGGTCTATACATGGGTTATACCTGGTTAATACCTGGGTTATACCTGGTTAATACCTGGGTTATACCTGTTTAATACCTGGTTAATACCTGGGTTATACCTGGTTAATACCTGGGTTATACCTGGTTAATACCTGGTTAATACCTGGTTAATACCTGGGTTATACCTGGTTAATACCTGGGTTATACCTGGTTAATACCTGGTTAATACCTGGGTAAAACATGGGTTATACCTGGTCTATACATGGGTTATACCTGGTTAATACCTGGGTTATACCTGGTTAATACCTGGGTTATACCTGGTTAATACCTGAGCTATACCTGGTTAATACCTGGGTTATACCTGGTTAATACCCTGTTAATACCTGGGTTATACCTGGGTAAAACATGGGTTATACCTGGTCTATACATGGGTTATACCTGGTTAATACCTGGGTTATACCTGGTTAATACCTGGGTTATACCTGGTTAATACCTGGGTTATACCTGTTTAATACCTGGGTTATACCTGGGTTATACCTGGTCTATACCTGGGTTATACCTGGGTAATACCTGGTTTATACCTGGTTAATACCTGGGTTATACCTGGTTAATACCTGGGTTATACCTGGTTAATACCTGGGTTATACCTGGGTTATACCTGTTTAATACCTGGGTTATACCTGGGTTATACCTGGTCTATACCTGGTTAATACCTGGGTTATACCTGGTTAATACCTGGCTTATACCTGGTTAATACCTGGGTTATACCTGGTTAATACCTGGCTTATACCAGGTTAATACCTGGGTTATTCCTGGGTTATACCTGGTTAATACCTGGCTTATACCTGGTTAATACCTGGCTTATACCTGGTTAATACCTGGCTTATACCTGGTTAATACCTGGGCTATACCTGGTTAATACCTGGGTTATACCTGTTTAATACCTGGTTAATACCCTGTTAATACCTGGGTTATACTTGGGTAAAACATGGGTTATACCTGGTCTATACATGGGTTATACCTGGTTAATACCTGGGTTATACCTGGTTAATACCTGGGTTATACCTGTTTAATACCTGGTTAATACCTGGGTTAATACCTGGGTTATACCTGGTTATATCTGTTTAATACCTGGTTAATACCTGGGTTATACCTGGTTAATACCTGGTTAATACCTGGGTTATACCTGTTTAATACCTGGTTTATACCTGGTTAATACCTGGGTTATACCTGGTTAATACCAGGGTTATACCTGGATTATACCTGTTTAATACCTGGGTTATACCTGGGTTATACCTGGGTTATACCTGGTCTATACCTGGGTTATACCTGTTTAATATCTGGGTTATACCTGGTTAATACCCTGTTAATACCTGGGTTATACCTGGGTAAAACATGGGTTATACCTGGTCTATACATGGGTTATACCTGGTTAATACCTGGTTAATACCTGGGTTATACCTGTTTAATACCTGGTTAATACCTGAGTTAATACCTGGGTTATACCTGGTTATACCTGTTTAATACCTGGTTAATACCTGGGTTATACCTGGTTAATACCTGGTTAATACCTGTGTTACACCTGTTTAATACCTGGTTTATACCTGGTTAATACCTGGGTTATACCTGGTTAATACCTGGGTTATACCTGGTTAATACCTGGGTTATACCTGGGTTATACCTGTTTAATACCTGGGTTATACCTGGGTTATACCTGGGTTATACCTGGTCTATACCTGGGTTATACCTGTTTAATATCTGGGTTATACCTGGTTAATACCCTGTTAATACCTGGGTTATACCTGGGATATACCTGGGCTATTATACCTGTTTAATACCTGGTTAATACCTGGGTTATACCTGGTTAATACCTGGGTTATACCTGTTTAATACCTGGGTTATACTTTGGATATACCTGGTTAATACCTGGGTTATACCTGGGTTATACCTGGGCTATACCTGGGTTATACCTGGACTATACCTGGTTAATACCTGGGTTATACCTGGGTTATACCTGAGCTATATCTGGGTTATACTTGAGCTATACCTGGGCTATAACTGAGCTATACCTGGGCTATAACTGGGTTATGCCTGGTTAAAACCTGAGCTATTCCTGGGTTATTCCTGGCTATACCTGGGTTATACCTGAGCTATACCTGGGTTATACCTGGTCTATACCTGGTTAACACCTGGGTTATACCTGGTTAATACCTGGGTTATAGCTGGGTTATACCTGGTTAATACCTGGGTTTTACCTGGGTTATACCTGGTTAATACCTGGGTTATACCTGGGTTATACCTGGTTAATACCTGGGTTATACCTGGTTAATGCCTGGGTTATACCTCGTTAATACCTGGGTTATACCTGGGTTATACCTGGGCTATAGCTGGTTAATACCTGGGTTATACCTGTTTAATACCTGGGTTATACCTGGTTAATGCCTGGGTTATACCTGGTTAATACCTGGGATATACCTGGTTAATACCTGGGCTATACCTGGTTAATACCTGGGTTATACCTGGGTTATACCTGAGCTATATCTGGTTTATACCTGAGCTATACCTTGGGACCTCCTCCTCCTGCTCCAATAGACCACGGCCCTCCTCCTCCGTATCCAATAGACCAGGGCCCTCCTCCTACTGCTCCAATAGACCAGGGCCCTCCTCCTCCTCCTGCTCCAATAGACCAGGGCCCTCCTCCTCCTTATCTAATAGACTGGGGACCTCCTCCTCCTCCTTATCCAATAGACCAGGGCCCTCCTCCTCCTTATCCAATAGACCAGTGCCCTCATCCTCCAATAGACCAGGGCCCTCCTCCTCCTTATCTAATAGACCAGGGACGTCCTCCTCCTCCTCCTCCAATAGACCAGGGACCTCCTCCTCCTCCTGCTCCAATATACCAGGGCCCTCCTCCTCTTTATCCAATAGACCAGGGACCTCCTCCTCATCCTCCTGCTCCAACAGACCAGGGCCCTCCTCCTCTTTATCCAATAGACCAGGGCCCTCCTCTTTATCCAATAGACCAGGGCCCTCCTCCTTATCCAATAGACCAGGGCCCTCCTCCTTATCCAATAGACCAGGGACCTCCTCATCATCCTCCAATAGACCAGGGCCCTCCTCCTCCTCCTGCTCCAATAGACCAGGGCCCTCCTCCTCCTTATCTAATAGACTAGGGCCCTCCTCCTCCTCCTTATCCAATAGACCAGGTTCCTCCTCCTCCTCCTTATCCAATAGACCAGGGCCCTCATCCTCCAATAGACCAGGGCCCTCCTCCTCATCCTCCAATAGACCAGGGCCCTCCTCATCCAATAGACCAGGGCACTCCTCCTCCTCCTCCAATAGACCAGGGACCTCCTCCTCCTGCTCCAATAGATCAGGGCCCTCCTCCTCCTTATCCAATAGACCAGGGCCCTCCTCCTTATCCAATAGACAAGGGACCTCCTCCTCCTCCAATAGACCAGGGACCTCCTCCTCCTCCAATAGACCAGGGCCCTCCTCCTCCTTATCCAATAGACCAGGGACCTCCTCCTCATCCTCCAATAGACAAGGGACCTCCTCCTCATCCTCCAATAGACCAGGGACCTCCTCCTCATCCTCCAATAGACCAGGGACCTCCTCCTCATCCTCCAATAGACCAGGGCCCTCCTCCTCCTTATCCAATAGACCAGGGACCTCCTCCTCATCCTCCAATAGACCAGGGACCTCCTCCTCCTTATCCAATAGACAAGGGACCTTCTCCTCCTTATCCAATAGACCAGGGCCCTCCTCCTCCTCCTTATCCAATAGACCAGGGACCTCCTCCTCCTCCTCCAATAGACCAGGGACCACCTCCTCCTTATCCAATAGACCAGGGCCCTCCTCCTCCTTATCCAATAGACCAGGGACCTCCTCCTCCAATAGACCAGGGACCTCCTCCTCCTTATCCAATAGACCAGGGCCCTCCTCCTCATCCTCCAATAGACCAGGGCCCTCCTCCTCCTCCAATAGACCAGGGACCTCCTCCTCATCCTCCAATAGACCAGGGACCTCCTCATCATCCTCCAATAGACCAGGGACCTCCTCCTCCTCCAATAGACCAGGGCCCTCCTCCTCCTTATCCAATAGACAAGGGACCTCCTCCTCATTCTCCAATAGACCAGGGACCTCCTCCTCCTTATCCAATAGACCAGGGCCCTCCTCCTCATCCTCCAATAGACCAGGGCCCTCCTCTTCCTTATCCAATAGACCAGGGACCTCCTCCTCATCCTCCAATAGACCAGGGACCTCCTCCTCCTCCTCCAATAGAGCAGGGACCTCCTCCCCCTCCTCCAATAGACCAGGGCCCTCCTCCTCATCCTCCAATAGACCAGGGCCCTCCTGCGCCTTATCCAATAGACCAGGGACCTCCTCCTCCTGCTCCAATAGACCAGGGCCCTCCTCCTCCTGATCCAATAGACCAGGGCCCTCCTCCTCCTGCTCCAATAGACCAGGGCCCTCCTCCTCCTTATCTAATAGACTAGGGCCCTCCTCCTCCTCCTTATCCAATAGACCAGGGCAATCCTCCTCCTTCTTATCCAATAGACCAGGGCCTTCATCCTCCAATAGACCAGGGCCCTCCTCCTCCTTATCTAATAGACCAGGGCCCTCCTCCTCATCCTCCAATAGACCAGGGCCCTCCTCCTCCTTTTCCAATAGGCCAGGGCACTCCTCCTCCTCCTCCTCCTCCTCCAATAGACCAGGGACCTCCTCATCCTCCAATAGACCAGGGCCCTCCTCCTCCTCCTGCTCCAATAGACTAGGGCCCTCCTCTTCCTGCTCCAATAGACCAGGGCCCTCCTCCTCCTTAACTAATAGACCAGGGCCCTCCTCCTCCTTATCTAATAGACCAGGGCCCTCCTCCTCATCCTCCAATAGACCAGGGCCCTCCTCCTCCTTTTCCAATAGGCCAGTGCACTCCTCCTCCTCCTCCTCCAATAGACCAGGGACCTCCTCATCCTCCAATAGACCAGGGCCCTCCTCCTCTTTATCCAATAGACTAGGGCCCTCCTCCTCCTGCTCCAATAGACCAGGGCCCTCCCCCTCCTTATCTAATAGACCAGGGCCCTCCTCCTCCTCCTTATCCAATAGACCAGGGCCCTCCTCCTCCTCCTTATCCAATAGACCAGGGCCCTCATCCTCCAATAGACCAGGGCCCTCCTCCTCCTTATCTAATAGGCCACGGCCCTCCTCATCATCCTCCAATAGACCAGGGCACTCCTCCTCCTCCTCCTCCTCCTCCAATAGGAGGATACCTGGGTTATACCTGTTTAATACCTGGGTTATACCTGGTTAATACCTGGGTTATACCTGGGTTATACCTGGTTAATGCCTGGGTTATACCTGGTTAATGCCTGGGTTATACCTGGTTAATGCCTGGGTTATACCTGGTTAATACCTGGGTTATACCTGGGCTATACCTGGGTTATACCTCGGCTATACCTGATTAATACCTGGGCTTCACCTGGTTAACACCTGGGTTATACCTGGTTTAACCAGGTATAGCCCAGGTATAACCCAGGTGTTAACCAGGTATAACCCAGGTGTTAACCAGGTATAGCCCAGGTATTAACCAGGTATGTATTTTATTTATTTATTTTGCTCCTTTGCACCCCATTATTTGTATTTCTACTTTGCACATTCTTCCACTTCAAATCTACCATTGCAGTGTTTTACTTGCTATATTGTATTTACTTTGCCACCATGGCCTCTTTTTGCCTTTACCTCCCTTATCTCACCTCATTTGCTCACATCGTATATAGACTTGTTTATACTGTATTATTGACTGTATGTTTGTTTTACTCCATGTGTAACTCTGTGTCGTTGTATGTGTCGGACTGCTTTGCTTTATCTTGGCCAGGTCGCAATTGTAAATGAGAACTTGTTCTCAACTTGCCTACCTGGTTAAATAAAGGTGAAGTAAAAAATAAAATAAAAATAACCCAGGTATAGCCCAGGTATAACCCAGGTATAACCCTGGTATAGCCAGGTATAACCCAGGTATAGCTCAGGTATAACCCAGGTATAGCCAGGAATAACCCAGGAATAGCTCAGGTTTTAACCAGGTATAACCCAGGTATAGCCCAGGTATAGCTCAGTTATAGCCCAGGTATAGCTCAAGTATAACCCAGATATAGCTCAGGTATAACCCAGGTATTAACCAGGTATATCCCAGGAATATCCCAGGTATAACCCAGGTATTAACCAGGTATATCCCAGGAATATCCCAGGTATAACCCAGGTATTAACCAGGTATAACCCAGGCATTAACCAGGTATAACCCAGGTATTAAAAAGGTATAACCCAGGTATTAACCAGGTATAGCCCAGGTATAACCCAGGTATAACCCAGGTATTAACAAGGTATAACCCAGGCATTAACCAGGTATAACCCAGGTATAACCCAGGTATAACCCAGGTATTAACCAGGTATAACCCAGGTATTAACCAGGTATTAACCAGGTATAACCCAGGTATAACCCAGGTATTAACCAGGTATTAACCAGGTATAACCCAGGTATAACCCAGGTATAAACCAGGTATTAACCAGGTATTAACCAGGTATAGCCCAGGTATAACCCAGGTATTAACCAGGTATTAACCAGGTATAGCCCAGGTATAGCCCAGGTATAACCCAGGTGTTAACCAGGTATAACCCAGGTATAACCCAGGTATTAACCAGGTATTAACTAGGTATTAACCAGGTATAGCCCAGGTATAACCCAGGTATTAACCAGGTATAGCCCAGGTATAACCCAGGTGTTAACCAGGTATAACCCAGGTGTTAACCAGGTATAGCCCAGGTATTAACCAGGTATGTATTTTATTTATTTATTTTGCTCATTTGCACCCCATTATTTGTATTTCTACTTTGCACATTCTTCCACTGCAAATCTACCATTGCAGTGTTTTACTTGCTATATTGTATTTACTTTGCCACCATGGCCTTTTTTTGCCTTTACCTCCCTTATCTCACCTCATTTGCTCCTCCTCATCCTCCAATAGACCAGGGCCCTCCTCCTCCTTTTCCAATAGGCCAGTGCACTCCTCCTCCTCCTCCTCCAATAGACCAGGGCCCTCCTCCTCCTTATCCAATAGACTAGGGCCCTCCTCCTCCTGCTCCAATAGACCAGGGCCCTCCCCCTCCTTATCTAATAGACCAGGGCCCTCCTCCTCCTCCTTATCCAATAGACCAGGGCCCTCCTCCTCCTCCTTATCCAATAGACCAGGGCCCTCATCCTCCAATAGACCAGGGCCCTCCTCCTCCTTATCTAATAGGCCAGGGCCCTCCTCATCATCCTCCAATAGACCAGGGCACTCCTCCTCCTCCTCCTCCTCCTCCAATAGGAGGATACCTGTTTAATACCTGGGTTAAACCTGGTTAATACCTGGGTTATACCTGGGTTATACCTGGTTAATGCCTGGGTTATACCTGGTTAATGCCTGGGTTATACCTGGTTAATGCCTGGGTTATACCTGGTTAATACCTGGGTTATACCTGGGCTATACCTAGGTTATACCTCGGCTATACCTGATTAATACCTGGGCTTCACCTGGTTAACACCTGGGTTATACCTGGTTAATACCTGGGTTATACCTGGGTTATACCTGGTTAATACCTGGGTTAAACCTGGGTTATACCTGGTTAATGCCTGGGTTATACCCGGTTAATACCTGGGTTATACCTGGGATATACCTGGTTAATACCTGGGTTATACCGGGGCTATACCTGGTTAATACCTGGGTTATACCTGGGATATTCCTGGGATATACCTGGTTAATACCTGGGTTATACCTGAGCTATATCTGGGTTATACTTGAGCTATACCTGGGCTATAACTGAGCTATACCTGGGCTATACCTGGGTTATACCTGGTTAAAACCTGAGCTATTCCTGGGTTATTCCTGGCTATACCTGGGTTATACCTGAGCTATACCTGGGTTATACCTGGCTATACCAGGGTTATACCTGGGTTATACCTGGGCTATACCTGGGTTATTTTTATTTTATTTTTTACTTCACCTTTATTTAACCAGGTAGGCAAGTTGAGAACAAGTTCTCATTTACAATTGCGACCTGGCCAAGATAAAGCAAAGCAGTCCGACACATACAACGACACAGAGTTACACATGGAGTAAAACAAACATACAGTCAATAATACAGTATAAACAAGTCTATATACGATGTGAGCAAATGAGGTGAGATAAGGGAGGTAAAGGCAAAAAAAGGCCATGGTGGCAAAGTAAATACAATATAGCAAGTAAAACACTGCAATGGTAGATTTGCAGTGGAAGAATGTGCAAAGTAGAAATACAAATAATGGGGTGCAAAGGAGCAAAATAAATAAATAAAATACATACCTGGTTAATACCTGGGCTATACCTGGTTAACACCTGGGTTATACCTGGTTAACACCTGGGTTATACCTGGGCTATACCTGGTTAATACCTGGGTTATACCTGGGCTATACCTGGTTAATACCTGGTTAATACCTGGGTTATACCTGGGTTATACCTGGTTAATACCTGGTTAACACCTGGGTTATACCTGGGCTATACCTGGTTAATACCTGGGTTATACCTGGGCTATACCTGGTTAATACCTGGTTAATACCTGGGTTATACCTGGGTTATACCTGGTTAATACCTGGTTAATACCTGGGTTATACCTGGGTTATACCTGGTTAATACCTGGTTAATACCTGGGTTATACCTGGTTAATACCTGGGTTATACCTGGGTTAAACCTGGGTTATACCTGGTTAATGCCTGGGTTATACCTTATTAATACCTGGGTTATACCTGGGTTATACCTGGGCTATACCTGGTTAATACCTGGGTTATACCTGTTTAATACCTGGGTTATACCTGGTTAATGCCTGGGTTATACCTGGTTAATACCTGGGTTATACCTGGGATATTCCTGGGATATACCTGGTTAATACCTGGGTTATACCTGGGATATTCCTGGGATATACCTGGTTAATACCTGGGTTATACCTGAGCTATATCTGGGTTATACTTGAGCTATACCTGGGCTATAACTGAGCTATACCTGGGCTATACCTGGGTTATACCTGGTTAAAACCTGAGCTATTCCTGGGTTATTCCTGGCTATACCTGGGTTATACCTGAGCTATTCCTGGGTTATACCTGGCTATACCAGGGTTATACCTGGGTTATACCTGGGCTATACCTGGGTTATTTTTATTTTATTTTTTACTTCACCTTTATTTAACCAGGTAGGCAAGTTGAGAACAAGTTCTCATTTACAATTGCGACCTGGCCAAGATAAAGCAAAGCAGTCCGACACATACAACGACACAGAGTTACACATGGAGTAAAACAAACATACAGTCAATAATACAGTATAAACAAGTCTATATACGATGTGAGCAAATGAGGTGAGATAAGGGAGGTAAAGGCAAAAAGAGGCCATGGTGGCAAAGTAAATACAATATAGCAAGTAAAACACTGCAATGGTAGATTTGCAGTGGAAGAATGTGCAAAGTAGAAATACAAATAATGGGGTGCAAAGGAGCAAAATAAATAAATAAAATACATACCTGGTTAATACCTGGGCTATACCTGGTTAACACCTGGGTTATACCTGGTTAACACCTGGGTTATACCTGGGCTATACCTGGTTAATACCTGGGTTATACCTGGGCTATACCTGGTTAATACCTGGTTAATACCTGGGTTATACCTGGTTAATACCTGGTTAACACCTGGGTTATACCTGGGCTATACCTGGTTAATACCTGGGTTATACCTGGGCTATACCTGGTTAATACCTGGTTAATACCTGGTTAATACCTGGGTTATACCTGGGTTATACCTGGTTAATACCTGGTTAATACCTGGGTTATACCTGGGTTATACCTGGTTAATACCTGGTTAATACCTGGGTTATACCTGGGTTATACCTGGTTAATGCCTGGGTTATACCTTGTTAATACCTGGGTTATACCTGGGTTATACCTGGGCTATACCTGGTTAATACCTGGGTTATACCTGTTTAATACCTGGGTTATACCTGGTTAATGCCTGGGTTATACCTGGTTAATACCTGGAATATACCTGGTTAATACCTGGGTTATACCTGGGCTATACCTGGTTAATACCTGGGTTATACCTGGGTTATACCGGAGCTATATCTGGTTTATACCTGAGCTATACCTGGGCTATACTTGGGTTATACCTGGTTAAAACCTGAGCTATTCCTGGTTTATACCTGGCTATACCAGGGTTATACCTGGGTTATACCTGAGCTATACCTGGGTTATACCTGGCCAGACAAGGGTTATACCTGGTATTAATTGGCTTTATCTGGGCTAAACCTGTGCTAAACCTGGGTTATACCTGGGCTAAACCTGGATTATACCTGGGCTATACCTGGGTTATACCTGAGCTATACCTGGGTTATACCTGGCTGTACCTGGGTTATACCAGGCTGTACCTGGGTTATACCTGAGCTGTACCTGGGTTATACCTGGGATATACCTGAGCTGTACCTGGGTTATACCTTTGCTGTAGCTGGGTTATACCTGGGATATACCTGAGCTATACCTGGGTTATACCTGGTTATAATTGGGCTATACCTGGGCTAAACCTGTGCTAAACCTGGGTTATACCTGGGCTAAACCTTGATTATACCTGGGTTGTACCTGGGTTATACATGGGTTAAATCTGGGTTATACCCAGCTATACCCGGGTTATACCTGGGTCCTACCTGGGTTATACCTCAGCTATACCTGGGTTATACCTGGCTATACCTGGGTTAGACATGGCTGTACCTGGGTTATACATGGCTGTACCTGGGTTATACCTGAGCTATACCTGGGTTATACCTGGGTTATACCTGAGCTATACCTGGGTTATACCTGAGCTATACCTGGGTTATACCTGGCTGTACCTGGGTTATAACTGAGCTATATCTGGGCTATACCTGAGATATACCTGGCTATACCAGGATTATACCTGGGTTATACATGGCTGTACCTGGGTTATACCTGGGTTATACCTTGTTTATTCCTGGGTTATACCTTGGCTATATCTGGGCTAAACCTGGGTTATACATGGGCTATATCAGGGTTATACCTGAGCTATACCTGGGCTATACCTGGTTTATACCTGAGCTATACCTGGGTTATACCTGGCTGTACCTGGGTTATAACTGAGCTATATCTGGGCTATACCTGAGATATACCTGGCTATACCAGGATTATACCTGGGTTATACATGGCTGTACCTGGGTTATACCTGGTTATACCTTGTTTATTCCTGGGTTATACCTTGGCTATACCTGGGCTAAACCTGGGTTATACATGGGCTATATCAGGGTTATACCTGAGCTATACCTGGGCTATACCTGGTTGATACCTGAGCTATACCTGGGTTATACCTGGCTGTACCTGGGTTATACCAGGGTTATACCTGGGTTATACCTGGCTGTACCTGGGTTATACTTGAGCTGTACCTTGGATATACCTTAGCTGTACCTGGGTTATACCTTTGCTGTAGCTAGGTTATACCTGGGATATACCTGGCTATACCAGGGTTATACCTGGGTTATACCTGGCTGTACCTGGGTTATACCTGAGCTATACCTGGTTATAATGTGGCTGTACCTGGGCTAAACCTGTGCTAAACCTGGGTTATACCTGGGCTAAACCTGGATTATACCTGGGTTATACCCAGCTATACCCGGGCTATACCTGGGTTATACCTGGGTTATACCTGGGTTATACCTTTGCTGTAGCTGGATTATACCTGGGTTATACCCAGCTATACCCGGGTTATACCTGGGTTATACCTGGGTTATACCTTTGCTGTACCTGGGTTATACCTGGCTGTGCCTGGGTTATACCTGAGCTCTACCTGAGCTATACCTGGGTTATACCTGGTTTTAATTGGGCTATACCTGGGCTAAACCTGGGTTACACCTGGGCTATACCTGGGTTATATCTGGGTTATACATGGGCTATACCTGGGCTATACCTGGGCTATACCTGGGCTATACATGGGTTATACCTGGTTTTTACCTGAGCTGTACCTGGGTTATACCTTGTTTATTCCTGGGTTATACCTGAGCAATACCATTGCTATACCTGGGTTATACCTGGTTATAATTGGGCTATACCTGGGCTAAACCTGTGCTAAACCTGGGTTACACCTGGGCTATACCTGGGTTATACATGGGCTATACCTGGGTTATACATGAGCTATACCTGGGCTATACATGGGTTATACCTGGGTTATACATGGGCTATACCTGGGTTATACATGGGCTATACCTGGGTTATACATGAGCTATACCTGGGTTATACATGGGCTATACCTGGGTTATACATGGGCTATATCTGGCTTTACCTGGGTTATACCTGGGTTATACCTGGGTTATTCCTGGGTTTTATTTGGCTATACCTGAGCTATACCTGGGTTATTACTGGGTTATACCTGGGTTATTC